>NC_080541.1:103104306-103454306 GCF_028640845.1 Ahaetulla prasina | reverse complement strand
TCTTGTTTTAATGAGCTCACTTTGAGAGAAGAATGGAACCTGCCCCAGTTGCAGTTTGTATTTCTTTCCAAACTGCTGTTCTATTTTAGAAAGGGATTTCTATTAATATAATCATATACATTCCATGGCTGATGAATAATGCCTTCACGTTTTTCATATAAAAGAAAATTTATATAAAATAAAATGGTTGGGTATGAAAGAGAAAAGATGTACTGAGTTAGAAACATCTTCGGGGATGAAGAAATAGCACTTATGCTTCAAGAGCATAAATAATCACATGAAAACTCCCATTTATGATCCTGTAATCCCTTAATTTGGGGACAGCTGGATGGAGTTGAGCATTTACCAGCTGGATACCCTTCCTGATTCTGCATAGAGTTTACAGCAGATATTTATTTATTTATTTATTTATTTATTTATTTATTTATTTATTTAGTCACACAGTATATATAAGCATAAGTATGAAATAACTATACAATATATAAGCATATATATGAGTATGAGTATGTAATAACTATATTAATTGGATATAACAAAAGGAAACAATAGGACAGAAATGGTAGGCATGTTTGTGCTCTTATGCACGCCCCTTACAGATCTCCTAGGAATGGGGTGAGGTCAATAGTAGACAGTTTTTGGTTGAAGCTTTGGGGATTTTGGGAAGAGACCACAGAGTCAGGTAGTGTATTCCAAGCATTAACAATTCTATTACTGAAGTCATATTTTCTGCAATCAAGATTGGAGCAGTTAACATTAAGCTTAAATCTATTGTGTGCTCGTGTATTGTTGCAATTGAAGCTGAAGTAGTCTTCGACAGGAAGGACTTTGTAATAGATGATTCTATGAGTTAAACTCAGGTCATGTCGAAGGCGGCGAGGTTCTAAATTTTCTAAATCCAGGATTTCAAGTCTGGTGGCATAAGGTATTTGTTGTATTCAGAGGAGTGGAGAACTCTTCTTGTAAAATATTTCTGGACACGTTCAATTGTATTGATGTCAGAAATGTGGTATGGGTTCCAAACAGTCGAGCTGTATTCAAGAATTGGTCTAGCAAATGTTTTATATGCTCTGGTTAGTAGTGTAGTGTTTTTGGAGAAGAAGCTATGCAGGATTAGGTTTACAACTCTTAAGGCCTTTTTTGTGATATAGTTACAGTGGGCTTTGGCACTTAGATCACTTGATATGAAAACTCCAAGATCTTTAACAGGGTGGGGGTCATCAGTAAGGTAATGTCCATCAAGCTTGTACTTAGTGTTTAGGTTCTTTTTTCCAATATGTAAGACTGAGCATTTGCTGGTTGAGATTTGGAGTTGCCAAGTTTTAGACCATTCAGATACGAAGTCAAGGTCTTTTTGGAGGATAGCTGTATTGTTGGTGGTGTTAAATAGTTTGACATCGTCAGCAAAGAGAACACAATTACTTGTAATATGGTCACAGAGATCATTAATGTATAATATGAAGAGTGTTGGTCCAAGAACACTACCTTGGGGAACACCACTTTTGACAGGAACAGGAGTTGATATAGCATTGCCAATTTTGACTACTTGTTGTCTGTTTGATAGAAAAGCTGTTATCCAATTGTGGAGGGGTCCTGAGATGCCGTAGGTTTTTTGTTTTAGGAGAAGTTTATCATCTACTTCTGAGTTGAAAGTTTTACAGAAGTCTAGGTAGATTGCATCTATTGCTTTGCCCTGATCAAGATTTGTAGTCCATTTGTTTTTGCAGTGAAGAAGTTATAAATTACATGATATTTTTTTTCTGAAACCAAATTGTTTATTAGAGAGTAGGTTGTTTGTTTCTAGGTGTAGGGTAATGGATTGGTTGATGATAGATTCCATTACTTTGCAGGTGACACAGCAAAGAGAGATACGTCTGTAATTTTCAACTAGGCTGGGGTCTTCTTTTTTGAAGACAGAGATGACCGTGGCAAGTGACCAAAGTTTGGGAAGGGAACTGGTCGTGAAACCTTTTTCAAAAATTATGCTTAGGGGTTCTGCTATATTAGTAGAAATCTTTTTAAGAAGTATGCACATAGTCCATCAGGTCCAATAGATAGGGATGATTTCAGTTTGCAAAGAGCTTTTTCAACATTATCTTCTGTGAAATCTATATGTGTTAGGTCATTGTACTCATTGCCGGTACGATTGGGGAATGTCGGGTATAAGGCATTACTGTTTACAAAGACTGTGCCAAAGAATGTGTTGAAGAGGTTTGCTTTAACTGTTTCATCATTATATTCTTTGCCATTAGAATCTTTTAGTGGTGGGATTGATCTCGAGTCTTTAAGTTTGTTGTTCACAAAATTATAAAAAGCATGATTGGAGTTTGTGCACAGAAGGTCTTCTTCTTGCTTGGTGTGGTAATTGGTGCATTCAGTTTTTGTTTGATTGCATATATTTCTGTAGCGGTTTTTGAAATTCGTTACATAGACTTTTTTGTTTCTTCTCCAGAGGGATTTTTTTTTTGATTGAAGCTTTTTTATTGATCTGGGTAATTTGTTTTTTTCTGGTTTTGGTAGTGGTTAGTGGTATGTAAAGATTAATGACTCTATTGACTTCAAGTAGGAAAACTCTATAGTGGTCTTCTGCAGTGATGCAGGTTGAGAACAGATTTTGCCAGTCAAGAGATGAGAGGTTGTAGTTTATAAGGTCATAGTTGGCTTTTTTGAAATTGTAGTTTGGACTACCATTACTATGACGATTTATGTAAGGGCATATATTGAGACAAAAGTCTATCATGCTGTGGTCACTGTTGGAAAAGGGTTCTTTTATTTGTAATCCATAAATTGAGTTTGTGTTGTTGCAAAAGATGAGGTCAAGGCAGTTGTTGAATCTTGTATTGTTAGTTACCAGTTGTTCTAGACCAAGGTTTGTAACAGCATTGTATAGGGTAGTATAGATTGGTTCAGTTGTACATTCATTTGTTATCCAGTTAATAGAAGGTAGATTAAGGTCACTCAGGAAGATGAGAGGATATGGGCAAGAGGTAGCCCATGTTAGCAGTGTGGTTAATTTGTTCACATGGGTGATGTCGTAGAAGTTATTTTGTGCCCTAGGACAGAAACATCTGCTGCTACCTAGGATTGAACTCTCAACCTTCTGAGTGGGATGCGAGCATCTTTAGCACTGGGCCACCATAGTGCTCATAATTGTCACATGAACACACATAAATAATACTTTCATATTTTGGGATAGGTCCTTGAACACTGGGAGTCAATGGTGGCTGAATTAAGCCTCATGCCTTGTGTTGATTTGAATGGACAATAGCTGTTGTTACTGCCTGTTGTCTGCTTAATATTCTTTCCAAAGTGTTGACCTTTCACTAATAGCTTTCTTGAACTTGGATAAAGTAACTGCATTGCCTAAAGATGCCTCTTAATCCTAGGAATGCCAAATTCTGTCCTTCTCCAACCCATCAGTCAAACATGAAAAAACATTCTCAGATTTTGGCATCCTGAAGACTGGAGGGGAATTAGTTGGGATAGTTAGTCAGGGCTCAAAAAATTTTGGTAAAAGAAAACTCCACATCACATGAAATGGAATCAAATATCAGAAGAAGAGCAAAACTGATCTCTAACAGCCAATCCATTAACCAACAGTCATAATAATTTGTCATATATGCTTCACCTAACACCAGCTGCAAGACAAAAAGCTTTCAACTCAGTTTATCAGTCTGTCTGGATTTGTTAGGTCAATTTCCATTTAACCCACTCTTCTGGTTCATGGAGTTCTTGTAGAACTCCTCAAACTGAGCTGTTTTTCCCTGGGTTACCTGTTTCAATGTATAGTTATACTTTCTATAAAATCCCCCCATCCCCCCGATCTAAGGTTGTTTTATTCTACTTCACCATATTTCTGTTTTATTAAGGACAATAGTTTCACATGCGTGTCTGCATATTTGAATGCACGTACTTTCATGAAATCTATTAAATGTATTTGATTTTAGAGTAAAACAATAAATTATTCTTTTTAATTTTTATTTGTAAAGTAGACATTTGGGGCAATTTATTCAATATACTATATTTCCTATTCACCAGGCAGAATCAAAACTGTACAAATACTAAGGTGACATTGAGATATTTTTTTTAACAATCCCTCACCCTCTCCTTTAAGGTGCTATGTATTTCCTAATTGGGAAGGCCATTATGTTAGCACTTACTCTAAGTGCACCCATAGAAAATTACATTTCCAGATTGAGGTGTGATTCATACCTCTGTTCAGCATTTTTATGATGGCCTCTTATTTATGAAAACATATGGATGCAGCCATAATAAACATTTTTCAGCACATATTGTTGACTTTGCTTATTGCTGGCTAAATCTTTTCTAAGAAAGAGAAAGAGGAAGATTGAAATAACAGTATTTCTTGAAATAATACCATTTGAAATGACAGACTGGTAAATACTTGATCAGAGGAATTGTGTATTATTCTCATTCAATCTTCTTCAAGTGAATATTCTAATCTCTTTTCCTCATCAGCATCAACCGTGGTTTAGTTTTAATTCTGTACTCATTCCAAACATGGCTGAATTAAACATAATACTATCTTAACTTGAATATATGGTCCAAATTAGTTTCAAGTTAGTGAGATAGCATCTGAAATAAAAATAAACCAATTTAAAATAGAATGGTTGGAAATTTACAGTTATATAAAAGTTTTGAGTTCAGAATTACGTTCAGAGAGATTTTCTACTTTGCATATTATTCGTGGAAATGCAGAACTAGCTAGTTCACCTGAAAATCTGGGCTAAACAAAAGTGGCATTTGTATATATTAGTAAATCATTCTAGGAATAATTTCAACAATAGCAACACTTTAGATATATGCAGTACTTTGGAGGATAGTGAATTTTTTTGTCAGTCAAGTTGGTATAATTTCCCCTCAGTTTACATGTATATTGGATAAGGTGAAAGCAATGAGTTTGTTTCACAATGATGTTGTCAGCATTCCAGAAAAACCCCCAACTCCAAGTAAAATCTCTGAAGCAAGCATATTTCAAAGTTCTATTTACTAGGATATGTAAACTGGCACATCTGGGAAAACCCAAATCTGAGAGGTCTGAGTTTTCCCTCAGTAAATCAAAACCCCTCAAAACCATCCCCTCACTCCTCAGTCGATCACATGCTCCAATCATGATCCATCCCATCTTGAGACAACACTCCGACCACTCCTCCTCCAGATGCAGTATCGGCCTGACCTTGACTGACAGGAAGAATGCTATTATGTCTAAAGACAACCCCTCTACTAAATCCCCCCTCCTACTTTCCCACACGAGAAAGTGGCAGCACGGAAGCTTCCGGCCTAATATGGCTTCCAGAGCTGACAGATGTGATAATAACCACCAAGGTCTGATTTGGTTCATACTCTTTTAACTGAAGTCCTGAATAAAACAAAAAAATCCTATCAGGACCTTTTCATTTAGGTTGCAGGTCAGGATATAGAACTATAATATATAAATAATTCTTGTGGCTGATTTGTGGTGTCATTGGGCTATGAGGAGTGTAACTCTTCTGATTTCGCTAGATCTCTTGGCTACCTTCAGTACCATCAATCATGACATCATTCTAGACCAGACATGAGAGTTAGGAATTGGGTCAGTCTTCTACTTTCTAAGGTGCTGGTTCCAACAGAAGAAAATATATGTGGTTCAGGATTGAACTGTGGAGTCTTTGGTGCTCTCTGAGTTTGTCTATTGCTTGCAAACATTTTGTTACCAGACTAGATCAGGGGTCTCCAACCTTGGCAACTTTAAGACTTGTGGACTTCAACTCCCAGAATACCTCAGTCAGCTGCGTGATGTATCGGTGAATTATGTGAGCAGATCCCAGTAAGGTGGCCTTCTGCAGTTGACCAATGGTGATCTTGGCAGCGCCAATTGCTTTTAAGTGCTTGCCTAGGTCTTTAGGCACAGTTCCCAGTGTGCCGAGTACTACTGGAACCACCTGCACTGGTTTTTGCCAGAGTCTCTGCAATTTGAGAACCTCAGCAAGGTTCTCAAATCTTGATATCTGGTGACTTTTTCAAGTTGTTTCTCATCAATTCTGCTGTCACCAGGTATAGCAATGTCGCCTGTCCACACTTTTTTCTTTTCCACAATCGTGATATCCGGGATATTGTGTTCCAAAATTTTATCAGTCTGTATTTGGAAATCCCACAGTAGTTTTGCATGCTCATTTTCAATCACTTTTTCAGGCTTATGATCCCACCAGTTCTTTGTTACAGGCAGATGGTAGTTTTGACACAAGTCCAGTGGACCATCTGAGCGACTGTATTGTGACGTTGTTTGTAGTCGGTCTGAGCTATTATTATTATTATTATTATTATTATTATTATTATTATTATTATTATTATTATTATTATTATTATTATTATTATTATTATTATTAAACAGTGCTCATTTCAGGCTTGTTGATATTGTCACTGTACTTGATCTTATCAATGTACATACAGAAGATTCAACTATTCTTCTTACTTGACTGGAGTAGCATAGCAAGTAAATATTATGCTAACTGATTTTTCATCCAAATGATTTCTAGCTTTCTATCTTCAGAAGGAGGTTTAATTGTATGAACTACAGGGTGGGGTGGGAAAAAAAGTAACACAGCAAATCAATATGAATGAAATCTTGGCCATTACTTCATCCTTCTGTGCACTATATCTTAAAAAGGATGTCAGAACAAATAATACATCTCCAATCAATGATGGGAGTCTCACCTGCCCTTTTGCCACAAATGTTAATAGGAATTACCTTGAGATTCCAAAAATCAAGTGTCATATGTCAGTCACCTTTATTTATTATGTATGTGTCCTCCTTTCCCCTAAATGAAATACTGAGCCACTGGCAGCTTTAAGGCTAATAGATCATATCTCTACAGGCTTACAAACAGAGAACCCCATATATCAAATAATGGAAAGCAGAGAGGGAAGAATTCTAAGTTCCCAAAGGAACATGTTGGCCTTAAGCTATTGAGGTTGTTCACTTTAAATAATGCACACATAAGAGACTGATGCATGGATGATAGAAAATGACACAAAATCACCTGCACCGAAGGTGTAGAGATTTCCGTGCACATTGTTAGGCTGTGATAATATTACTCTCTCTAAATTGAAGGCCATACCTCTGGATTGGCAAATTTGTAAATGCCTTCAACCAGGCTGGATCCTGCATGCTCTTACTTGAGAGTAAGAGCCATAGCTTGCTCTGTGGGATTCTCTTCCAGGGACAATCTCAAAAAAGAAAGGATTGTAGATACAACAGCAATCCCTAATCCATTTATATCAGTTTTGTGGGGGAAAATAAATAAAATATATGTTCTGACTTAATAAAGCACTAAATTAATACTGGAATGAATTTAAAGGATTAGGAACCCCCTTCCCCCAAGGACTATACAATGAACTGGTTACTATTCATTATTTCAATGGGTAGAAACAGTTGGCACAGTTTAAGAGAGTGAGGGGTGAGGGGAAGATTTAAAGAAAAAAAATCACACTGCTTTTCTTCGCTGCTGACTCATTTTCTTTCCCTCCCTCCCTCCCTCCCTCCCTCCCTCCCTCCCTCCCTCTCTCTGTTTGTGTGTGTGCTCCTACTCTTTTTCCCTCTATGTTCAGCAATCTGCTGTGGGAGAGAGAGGTCATATCTACCAGAGATGTGACTTAATCACTTGCATTGTGCTTTCATAAGGCTTCGGTTGCAATTTGCCTGCCTCTAAATTAACACTTTGCTTATCAGATAACAATAGTAATTTACTGATAATAAATTTTCAGAAAATAGTAAATTCAGTACAGAAGTAAGTGGAGAAAATTTATATCAGTGAAAATGGTTGAATATTACCATCTGATGACCTCAAGGGTTCCTTTCATTCTGAATTCTGGTGGATGTACAAATAAATGTAGGCTTTCATAGCTAAAATGATTTAAACTGGTGTATGATCTATTGAGGCTATATTCTTCTGAAACAGAATATTAAATTAAATGAAGTAGCATGAATATATGAAGTGTGGTAGAAGATGTATTGGTGTATGAGGCTTATTGGCTTTATTAGATTTATGCACAGCTTAAGGAAACAAAGCAAAGCTCACTTCCAACATGATAAATAAGAGAATGCTTAAAAGTAACCTGGAGCCAGGAAAGCCCTCGCCACTCTGTAAATGTACAGAGCTAAATATCACAAAACCCTTAAGCAATTAGCTTAAGAACCTATCCCTATTGGAGCTGAGAAGCTTCTCTGCTAATGGCTTGAGTTGCTTTTATCCCTTCTGCTAAAGATTAATAAGCTTCCAAGGAGATGAGAAGCAGCAAAGCCACTTGAATATGAAGTCTGAATAGCACTGATGATGTTACCTAGTTAGGGTCATGAAACGTCTGCAAAAAATTAAGCCAGCTCAGAGCACACCCTCAGTCTGAATATTGAAAATGTCATGTTCAAAAGTACAACTTTTGTAAACAGCTTACAACATTCTTCAGGGATGCTACATTTTGCTTTTTAAAGGAAACTACTCTATACATGGGCATGGTAAGAAGATAAAACTAGAGCTGAGATTTATGATGTCTAAGATTCTTCTCTGGCATTGGATAAAACCTGAACCAGACAAGGATCTTAAATTTCCATTCTGAACTTTTCATTAGATAACTTCCCTAACTCACAAAGTTATCCTCTTTTCATAGTTTAAAGTTTGCTGGGCCAAAGAAATTATGGTAACATGTTTGTTTGTTTGTTTGTTTGTTTTCTATAGCCACTCAACAAACATAAAAATATCCTTAAAATAAATAAGTACAAACAGCTGCCATGATGATTAATTAATTTATAGTAAAGCCAAGTAACGGAGCCTTTAACATACAGCATGGGAGTAAACAAACAGTGGGTAAACAAACTGTCTGTCTTTGGCTTCATATTCCATTAATATGTTTGCACAATCCAGGGAGGTTAGACGTTAAGGGGAAAAGTGTTTGGGAAATCCAGGAGAGTAGTGTAGTTATTTTCTAAGGGGCTTATTTGCTTAGGAAATGAATTACTTTTTATTTCTTTTTAACCTGGTTTAACATTTCTGAATCAAGCTTGAGGCCTGCGGGAGAAAGCTGAATCATCTATCTTCACAATGCATCTTCTGTTATATCTGAAATACTTACTGCTCTGATGTATTTGGTGCTTTGTGGATATTTACTAAGTTTGATTGTTTAGATAAACCTAGTTATACGTTGGAGAAAAGGAAACTTCTGGACTGTATATTCATTGTCAATAAGGGAAAGGGAAAGATATTTAAAATTATAATTCACCATTAGCATAATGTAATGAATCATTCTATAATCAGAAGTGTTTTGTTACATGCCCAACAATCTTTCTGGGGTCTTATAGCCTTTTCATATGCATGAAGGGAGGAGGCAGATGCTAGAAGAACAACATCCCTGCCTGACACCCATTGTATGTTTCTGGACCTGGCTTGTCAGGCTGCATGCTTGCCAGCACTGATACATCAAAGGGTCAGGTCAATAATGCTCTAACATAAAGTAAGCAGGAGAGGTTCAAATAGCTGTGCAGAGAATTCTGCATTAAGAAGTCCTGGAAAACTCTGAAGTAAATTCAGTGGCAGACCAATTGATTTTCTGACTCTAACCTAGGCAGTTGTTTATTTACTTCTTGTTCCGGAAGAACCATGTATTACATTCAAACTAGGAGATGGTTGGGGGGGGAAGTAAATATGGTCCTAGCCAGCCAAGATGTACTTCTGCTGAATCAATCAGCTCTTTGCTAAAAAAAATCATTCCTAACGGAGCAGAGGTAAATGTGAAAGAGGATGTCCTGATGGACTGAGGGGGCTCTTTATGACCTCACCCCAGGGGTGAAATCCAGCAAGTTCTAACAGGTTCTGGAGAACTGGTAGCAGAAATTTTGAGCAGTTTGGAGAACCGGTAGCGGAAATTTTGAGTAGCTTGGACAACTGGCAAATACCACTTCTGGCTGGCCCCAGAGTGGGGTGGGAATGGAGATTTTGCAATATCCTTTCCTTGCCATGCCCACCAAGCCACGCCTACCAAGCCACACCATGTCCACCAAGCCACGCCCACAGAACCGGTAGTAAAAAAATTTGAATTTCACCACTGCCTCACCCCATAAGGAAGCCATGCTACCAGCATCAGCCACCAGTAATTGGAATTGGAAGATATCATGCCAAATTATTGAGGGGCAGGTGAGAGACTGGAATCTGGCACTAAGCCTTGAAAACAATCCACTTTAAATGGTGGGGTATGTACCACTGCTTCTTTAGTTATCAAAATGGTCTTTCAAGGCTAGTATTAGTAATGATATCAGCAGGATATGCATAATACATATAGAATCTGTCTTATGCCAGGTCTCAGAAAGTTACAACACAAAACTACTCAAAGGTGGTAAGAGCTGTGCTGACAAATAAAAATCTCATAAACTTTGACAGAAAATTAATCATAAACCTAAACTTTACTTATGAAAAATGATGCAGTCTAATGGGCATATCATGCACAATATGGGACATATTGTGATCCCTGCTGCCTGGAACGGGCCAAAAATGGGATGTGTGGATGCTGAAAATGAAGTGCATGGAGGCAAAAAACGGGACTTATAGAGGTGGCGATATGCGGTGGTGATGGGCAGCAATGGCAGTGATGGGCAACAGCAATCCCTGCAGCCTGGAACAGCTGGTAGGCGGTATTCTGGGAGGCTGATCCAACCACCAATCAACTGCTCGTGCTAAATCATGCTGTTCTGAAGCTAACCAGGCTGTTTGCTGTTTGCTGTTTGCTTCAAGGAGGCAAATTGCCAGGAGGCAGGAGCCAAAGGGTAGGGGCCAGTGGGTGGGCAGGGCTTTGGCAACATTCACTCTATAAGATGCACAAACATTTCCACCCACTTTTTTGGGGGAAGTGCATCTTATAGACTGAAAAATATAGTAATTGCTGGTCAAAGTCATAAAGCTATTCGTACTGTGGCCAGTGTTGTAATCTGATATGAGCTGGCCTAGAAGATGCACTGGGAAAGGAATACAAAGTCACTATCAGAAGTAAAACAAATAGATCCCCAACCACTTCTCATCTAGCTAAAGTAACTTACTCTGGGGTTTTTTTTTTAACCAAACATGGTCATATGCTCATCATTTACTAAAATATATCTGTTTCACTCGCTTTTAAAAAGCAGTTACCTTAATTCATGAAGGAAAAATCTGTCCACAGCTGTTAACTATCTTAAATCGTAGCAGGGGTTGGGCATCTGACATCTGAGATGTTGTTAGTCTACAACTTTGATTACCTGTTACAATTGGCCATTGTGACTAGAGATTTTGAAAGCTGGAGTCCAATAATTTATGGATTCCCCAGGGGAGATGTATGGGTATAGAAACATTATACATTGAATATAAAACATTGGAAACAAAGGACATGAAAATCTGTAGCTCATCATATCTGTAGCTCATCATATATTTTATCATGTACAAGGCCACTACTCACTACTTAGCAACCACAAAATGACTGGAAAAACTCCTGTTTGGAGTCCAGGAGAGATTCTGCCAGCCACAATCATGAATGAAGGCTTCAAAAAGCAACTTCCTCTATTCCTAATTTTCAGAAGCATCGAACTGGAGACTCTTGGAAACAATATATTGAGCTTGGCCCCTTCTAAAGGAGCTATCACCTGTTTTGTAGGCATCCAAAATAAGACTTCTGTCAGGCACAAGAAAGCAGGAGACAGGATGGCGTTCAAAAACACTGCGTTTATTCCATGCGTTTATTCCATACAACCTATTACGTACAAATCCAACCTACTAATGGTCAAGGCAAATAGGTACCAGATAATAGTCAATGGACTTCAAAGGGAACTAGACTTAGGACTTTTTAGGGAGCAGTGGGACTCCAGATTGATGATGTGTTTAACCCCAAGCTTGGGCTCAGCCTAGTCATCTCCTACAGCTACGAAGTCAATGTATTTTTTTTTATAATACCCAAAATCAATAAGGCAAGCATTGTTCTTTTGAAATGAGAATGATAAATGTTCATCTTTTCTCAGATGAAATCCAGACAACTTAGACTGTGACTCTTACTACAAATCCAAACATTACAAATTTACCAGGCTGGTATTCCCAGGGCAAATCCCTATTTGTCCTTCTTTCTCCACACAATTTCTTTCTTATAAGAACAATCAGAAATCACTTTTTCCTCTCCTCACCCATGGCTTCTGGCAAAGATCAGCCTCCTTTCAAAATGCAACTATCGATTATCTTCCATAAAGATACAATCTCACTAAGAAACTGGTAGTCTTTCCATTTCTCAAAAACTGTTAAATAACTATAAAGTCATTAAAGAAAAGAAATCTGTTTAGCACATTATCAACATGTGAATGTATATATTTTTTTTAAATATATATATATGTTTGTGTGTTTGTTTACAGAAAAAGAAAGAATGAGAGCTTCTGAAGAATGTAAGCAAGACAAATAGACCGGGTTCTTTGCCTCGCTGTCAGAAGCACTCTGCGGTTATTAGAAGCACTCCTTTTATGCGCCGTAAGCAGAACAATAGTGTAGAAGGAATGATTAAATACCAGCTCTCTGAGAAATAGACATCTCATTGTGGCAGACCCAGGCTCACCACTGGGTGGTTTTGATAAAGGCAATATGAGTTGATAACTGATACAGTTTGCCAGGGAAGTCATCTGGGGATGCTGACAGCTACTATAGTTTAATAAAATCATTAGAATGTAAATGTTTTTATTGCAAAATAAAGAGCCTCCAGCAAAGTTGACATTATCGGAGCTCCCTCCGCTGAATGAAAGCACTGATTAGCATTCAAATGATATAATGATAGTCTGGTTATCTTTATTAAAATTTTTCAAATCGAGTCTTCATTTTGCATGATTGAGTTTTAAACAAATGCAATATCCAATAGTCTGGTAAGCTAGTTGGGATACTCTTGAAATAATTAAAGCATGCCTTTTATTTTATTTTATTTTATTTAGAAAAAAAAACTCTCATGCATTTCATAAGCTGTGGATTGGATTTGCTATTTTTAATGTGACAATATCTTGTTAGCCTTGCATAAGAACAGGGATGTCAGATCATAATTATAGAAAGTTTACAACTATTCAACATATGTTTCGTGGTGCTGAATTTAATTTTCTAAAATGTAGCAATATGAGTCAGTTAGTGAAATAGAATCAAAGGGTGTCTTGATGGTCCCTCTTAATTTCATAGTCGATTTTCTTAGCTGATAATTGATAGTAAAATAATATACTTGTTTCCATGAGGAACTTGCTGCATTTCCCCTAATGCTTCATTGTTGCACCGAAGATCACTGCTCATTGACAGTGGAAAAGAAATAGAAATGTTTTTTCCCCTAGTCTTCTAGGTCAACATGGCCCTTGGATGATATGCAAATTTCAACTTAATTTCATATTATACTAAACCTTCCTAGTCTAATTTTGAGAACTCTCTACAAAAAATGAGTTTAAATTATTGGTGGAAATAATCCATGGTAGTACTTAGAAAAAGCAGAGAGAATGACTGGAGAAAAAATGGGAATTAAGAAGGAAAAGCAAGGAACAACAACTTCAACTTGGAATCAGGATTCTGTCCTTTCCATATTTTCCAGATAATTGAGCAATACTTTGCTCAAGATGCTGTCAGTGGCGAGTTGCTCACGGTTCACCCCAGTTTGGGTGAACCGGTAGTGGCAGCAGCAGGAGGTTCTGTCCACCCACCCAGACATCATCAAAAACACTCTGCGCATATGTAGAAGTACCACATACCTGTGAAGTGAGCATGCATGCCCATACGCTACCGATAGCGAACCGGTAGTGCCAGGATTTGAAACCCACTACTGGACACTATGTCTTCCTTTAGCAATAGAAAAACGCATTACAACTTTCCTTAATGCCTTATTTTTGTCAATGGACTTATTTTAATGGCCTTATTTTGGTCAATAGATTGTTTGTGAGAAAGAACTGGAAAAGAAACAAATAAGTACAGTACATACATACATGGAAATGAAAAACGTGAATGAAAGGAGTAAAATGTAGGACAGAAACTATGAGTTAGTATCATTCTACATTCTTATGTAAGTGGGTATAAAAGTAAGCATTTATGTATTGTTGATAGATGCATGTTATGTTGACTGAATAGTGATACCAAAAAAACTAAGGATCCTCTGCTTGGAAGAGATTAAAAGTAATCATGTAATGGAGTCTCACAATAATACGTGGAGTTATGCTAATAGGAAGCATGAAAAAATGCTTGGAAAAATAAAGTAATGAAAATGGCTATGCATGAGAATAAAATAAAAAATGAATTTTTACAGAAATGGGGATAAAGAAAATGTATTGTATAATGTGTATGGCAAAACAGATAGTTATATAGAATGTAGTCAAAGGGAGCATTGAATGCAATTTCTATCAAAACAGAAAAAATGTTCTGAAAGTGGGTGTATAGGGCTAAACAAGAAGTCTCAGCAGAGTAAACTGATTCAAAAATTAAATTAATTAGATTATTTGGAACAGAAATATAGTACGAGAATTCTAGAAAAGAATTTGAGAGATTTACATGAAAATCAATGTGAAATGTCAAAGAGAATTGAAATGAAAGCTGCTAAACGTTGCTGTCCAAGGTTAAAAAATCATCATAAATTGAAAACAGGTTAAGACTATACAAATATATATGGTGCAACTCTTGAAAGGTTAAAATAAACTGTAATTGCTTTTGGATTGGTTAGTTGAGTTGTTTACCTTCTAGCCTGAAGAGAGTTTTTTGTGTCTAACAAATGGAAACATGCTTCTGTTTTATATATATATATATATATATATATATATATATATATATATATATACATATATATGATATATGTATGTATGTATATATACACACACACACACACATACATACATACATATACATATACATATACATATATACACGCTATAGAGCACTGTACACCAGAACAACTAGACACAAGAACAGTTTTTTCCCGAAGGCCATCACTCTGCTAAACAAATAATTCCATCAACATTGTCAGACTATTTATTGAATCTGCACTACTATTAATCGTCTCATAGTTCCCATCACCAATCTCTTTCCACTTATGACTGTATGACTATAACTTGTTGCTGGCAATCTTTATGATTTATATTTATATATTTACCATCAATTGTGTTGTAAATGTTGTACCTTGATGAACATATCTTTTCTTTTATGTACACTGAGAGCATATGCACCAAGACAAATTCCTTCTGTGTCCAATCACACTTGGCCAATAAAATTCTATTCTATTCTATTATCTCCCCCACTGCAAATGAAAAGATAGCAAAGATGAAAGCAAAAATAATGGGGGAGGGGTTTGCCAAGTAAGTATGCCTCAGAAGATATTTGGCAGCCTTCTGACTGATTGCATTTGAGAAGTGATAAATGAGTAAAATTTGGAAAGTGCAATGTGTCTTTATGCAGAGCATATTTTTGCTCTCCAGCAAGTTACTGAGAAATGTATGAATGTGATTTGTTGTTCTGGAGAAAGTGTATGATCAAGTGAATAACCCTGAATTATGGACAGGTGTGGAGGTAAAAGTTGGTTGCTGAATGCAATAATAGTAGTATATATATCTAAGCAAAAGTTAAAAAATAAATAAATGGGAAGTTTAGTAAATGAGAGTAAACAATTGAGAAGAGAATAAGACAGAAATAATGTTGTTTCGATTGCTTGATTTTTTTATGGATAAATTTAAACAGAATGCTTGTGGTAACACTTGAGATGTGTTAATATTGTTGGGGATACAAATGTGCTTTCAGTTTTATATGCAGGTGATGTTGAGAACCTGAATGATTTGCAGTGAATTTTAGAAGATGCAAAATTAATGTTATCAAAGACAAAGATAGCTTTGGTTGACAGGGAAAAGGGAGTGAATGATTGCAAGTAATACATAAAGGGCAAACAACTAGAGTATATAGATGGGTTTGCATACCTTAATAAAATGTTTATTACAGAAGAGAAAATGGATGAAAAAATCTTAAAATGTGTAAATGCTGGTAGAAGAATATTGAGCAGTACATACTTTCCCGTGAGAAATGAATGCTTGTTGGCAAAAAAGCAAAAATGCTGAGTGTAAGAATGTCTTCATATACTTTTTATATGGGCCGTGTAAAAATAAGCTGAACATAGTGGCCATGGGATACTTCCGTATTATGTGTGTCTGTTATGGGTAGTAAAACAAATAAAAGGTCAAGAATCCATAGATTTTGAATGAATGTGGTTAGTGTATAACAGTGATTGACAGTGATTAAAAGAGAAATATTGTGATGGTTTGGGGATATTGAGAGAATGAATGAGGACTGAATTGCAAATCAAATATTCTGTATGAAGGGAGAGTAAACAGATTGAAAACCAGGGAAAGACCCAGAAAGTAATTGTTGAATGGGACGGATAAAAGCCACAAAAAGAAAAGATGAGAAGTTTAAGAACTTGCTCTCTAAGTGTTTGATTGGAATGTTTGATTTGTAAAGTATGGAGAAGTTTAATGAATAGTGTTGATGTGACGTGGATTTAGTTATATTTCCTCTTTTTTCACTTATCTCCTCTACTTAATTTTATTTGTATATTAATAAATAGTATACTCCTTAATTTTATTTGTATACTAAGAACAAATTGGCATTGAATTTAACTTTAAAACACAGATATCCTCCATAGGATCAGCATCCTTCTACAACAGGGGTGTCAAATTCGCAGCTTGTAGACCAGATGCATCACACGCTGGCCACACCCTCCTTGTTTTAGCAAAGGGAAAAAGTAACAATACATCACGCGACGACACCCCTGTTCTACAGTACTTTGCAGTTATTTATTAGTAATGATAGGGAAATGCAAACTGAAATAAAGAAAATAAAGTATCACAGGTAAAATGTGATGCTTTGTTTAAAATGACTTATCTATAAAATAATCTAATAACTCCACCAATTGTAGATGGAAGGCCAGATATCCAATAAACTATTTATAATGTTGTTTAAGGGCTATGGTTAGACCATTCCCTTCTCCTCCTTCCTGCCCTGCCAATGTTATTGGCATAGTATAATTGCTTTCCCAGTGCAAATCATAAGGCTATGCCACTGGTCAAAGCAAGTATGTTAAAAATGAAAAATATTACCCTGTTCTCATAATAGTAGATTGTGAGATTGTACAAATAATAGAATTTTTAATACACTGATGCTAAATGAAAGAAAAGGAAAACATTGTATAAACATAACTAAGATGTGTAAATCCAGTATGAAAGATATGTCAATGTCCATCATGAAAAACCAAAGAAGAAACTTCATTTTCTGGCACACTATATTTCAAATTACAGACTGGATCACATGCCACAGTGCTTTAAACTATAGTTTCTTGCTACATCACCTTTGGCTAAATTCCCAAATGACATTTAGCAATAAAACATAGTTTGCAAACCATAATGGCAGGTTCCCTTATTAGGTTAAGCCAAAACCTGACAAGCTATTTTATGGTTTAGCAGGGACTGCAAATCCAATCTTCCAGATACTGAAAGACAACATGGAATTATTCGAACTTTTTATTTATTTATTTTATTTATAAATAAATTATATTCTTATACTTGTGACCTTATAAGGACATTTGATGGGTCACTTTTGGAAACAGAATGTTAGAGATATTTTGAGCTGATTTCAGGAATATATATATATATATATATTCTGAGGTTTTCGCGGGTGTTTGTATGTAGGTCTTTGGTTTTCTCCCGCGTAAAATTGGAAGTGTCTTGGCGAAGTCTCATTCGTCATCTTTAGGCTTCAGCTTCGTGCGTCTGGGAGCAATGTGTGATTGCAGCTGTTTCTTCCTTTTTAACTGCTAGTGGGGGTTTGAACTGATTGGTTGGGAGCTTGGTTGTGTTCTGATTGGGTGGAGGTGTGTTCTGATTGGGTGGGGGTTTGGCTGTGCTCTGATTGGATGGTGGGGTTGGCTGTGCTCTGATTGGAGGGTGTGTGTGTTCTGTTTGGGGGGGGGCTTGGTTGTGCCAATCAGAGCACAGCCAACCCCTCCATCCAATCAGAGCACAGCCAAACCCCCAACCAATCAGAACACACCTCCACCCAATCAGAACACAACCAAGTTCCCAACGTATCAGTTCAAACCCCCACTAGCAGTTAAAAGGAAGAAACAACTGCAATCACACATTTCTCCTAGAAGCACGAAGCTGTAAACACCTAGCCTGAAGGTGACGAATAGGATTTCGTCGAAACGTTGCCAAGACACTTCCAATTTTACGCGGGAGAAAACCTGAATAACCAAAGACCTACATGTATATATATATATATATATATATATATATATATATATATATATATATATATATATATATATATATATATATATATATATAGGTCTTTGGTTGTTCGGGTTTTCTCCGTGTAAAATTGGCAATGTCTTGGCAACGTTTCGACGAAGTCTCATTCGTCATCTTCAGGCTTCAGCTTCGTGCTTCTGGGAGCAATGTGATCGCAGCTGTTTCTTCCTTTAACGTTCTTCCTTTTAACGTTGCCAAGACATTGCCAATTTTACCCGGGAGAGACCCCGAACAACCAAAGACCTACACACAAACACCCGCGAAAACCACAGAAAACAAATATATATATATATATATATATATATATATATATATATATATATATATATATATATATATTTGTTTTCTGTATATTATATATATATATATATAATTGTATGTATGATAAGAAAATAAAATTAATTGTTTCACTGCAGTAGATCTTTCCACCTAGGCTTACGTTGCCCTTGAAATGAATAGAGAAGTAGGAACGCCAAGATCTTCTTTATAATTTCATTCAACAACCAAACTTTTCAAGATTTAATCATTAGATAGAATTAGAACTATTTTAAAATTCTAGTAGTGTATAAACCAGGATAGAAAAGTCATGTGTTTACCCACTGGGTAGTTTTTCATTAGTGACGCAGGTGGCATATTATGGTAATTTGTAGTTAAGGTAGAGAAATCATAGCACAGCATAAATTTTAGAGAGCATTTCACCGAGGCAGCCTTCGTCGGCACCATCTTGGCTAAAGGACATAAACTGTTTCAACTCCTACCCTCAAAACAACGCTATAGAGCACTGCACACCAGAACAACTAGACACAAGAACAGTTTTTTCCCAAAGGCCATCACTCTGCTAAACAAATAATTCCATCAACACTGTCAGACTATTTACTGAATCTGCACTACTATTAATCGTCTCATAGTTCCCATCGCCAATCTCTTTCCACTTATGACTGTATGACTATAACTTGTTGCTGGCAATCCTTATGATTTATATTGATATATTGACCATCAATTGTGTTGTAAATGTTGTACCTTGATGAAGGTATCTTTTCTTTTATGTACACTGAGAGCATATGCACCAAGACAAATTCCTTGTGTGTCCAATCACACTTGGCCAATAAAATTCTATTCTATTCTATTCTATTCTATTCATAAATTTTATAATTTTTCCAACCTCTTTAATAATGGCTTTGCTCTGGGTCATATGACTGGAAGAAAGAAGTGGGGAGGTTAGAGTGGAAGTAACCCTAACAGTATCACTCATAAGAATCTCCCTCTCTCTGAATCCCTTAACCAGATCCAAACCATTTTTTTTAAGTTTGTTCTTTATTTTGCCACTTTTGGCAAACATTTGGTCTTGTTCCAATTTGATTTTGGAGAATGATCCTGTTAATGCTAGTGTACATCTAAATGTAACATGAATTATGAATTCATGAATTATGAGGAAAATAAAGGACCCAGGAATAACAGTTGAGCGTCCCTTTACTATCATTTACCTCAGTTTTAGTCACTCATTTTCACCAATAATATGACTGGTCTTAATTTGATAATCTGCCTATTTTGTCTTCCAAGTCTTTAACTACTCCATAATTAAACAATTTACCTATCATCTAATTCCAGCATTTTTTTTAAAAATGGAGACCAAAAAGCCATTGTAGAAAACTTGTAAAGTAAAGAGATAAGATTGTTCCTTTGCCCTTCAGGGAATATGGCAAAGTGGGGGTGGATTGTTTGTTTGGGGAGTGGAATAAAAGGCAACTAGCTTCAGAAGTGGCTGTGTTTATAAAACACGCATACACACATAAAAAGATGGGCATGAATTGCCTAAGGGATGTGGGGAACATGATTGTAAAAGACCCATTTATATTATGCTCAAGGGAATTTCAGGGAGCCGGCCAATCCATGCACAAATTGTGTGAGCTGGAAAAAGGTTGGGAAGATTAATCACCACCACAATGCAGATCCAGTACATTAGGTGAAAAGATAAATGTATAAAATCCTGTGTCAAAAACTCATGGTGTGGCCCACACAGTAATTCAGGGTCAGTAATTGAACTTCACTCTAATTATTCTGGAGAGATAATATTAACTTACAGTTCAGTGTGAAAGAAAGAGTCCATAATTCATCACTCAATGGGGCTCCTCATCACATTGTGTTATTGAAATATGATGGCTTCCCCTTTTATCCTGTCATAATGTCAACTGATGTGCTTATTTTCTTTCTCTCTGCCTTCAGGGATGATGAAATAGTAAGTAAACATTTTTTTTTCCTTGGGAGAGATCATCACTTTATCATACCACCTTCACACTGAAGAAGCACTTGCAAAATCACAGTTTCCAAAACCTAAATTAGTCTCTCCTCCCTAGTCTTCTGTAATGGATTATTTATTGACAACCATATCAAAAATGGCAGGATATCTTCCTCTAAGACTTTTCTCTGTTTTGAAAAGAGGAGTGTAAGTTTTATTTCATTCAATCAGTTTTCTAGTGAATGGTTTAATAGGCTAATTGTGGATTTGAGATTTATAAGCCAAGCATATTTTGGGGGGTTATTTTGATGGCAGTGTATTATCTGAACAGGAAATATTAAAGTAACTTTTCCTAATAATGAGGAAGGTTGTTCTTACTCCTTTGTTAGTAATCTCCTGTTTTAACATCTAAAAAAACAAAAAAGCATTTGTACTCACATTTGCAAAATGCAGAAGTTTAATGAAATTTAACTTTCTGACCACTATTTTCTGACCAGGTTTTTTGTTATTAAATTGTTCTAGTTGTTTTCTGTTTTCCATTATTCTTTTTTAAAGTTTCCATTTCCTTTTCTATCAAATTGTTTTATTGTTTAATTTTAATACAATTCTCGAAAACACACCCAAAGATGGTAAGGATGGTGTCCACAACCAAGTGCACAAGCTTATGCAATTTAACATACTTTATTTGGACCTTTTCAAATTAGGCTATATTTCAATAGTGATGAATTGCTTTGATGTTTCATGTACGTATGTCTTTTTTGCTTAAATTGCTGTCTGTAACACATTCTGCATTGTAATGGTCTATGGGAATATTTTTCAGAGACAGGAGGTGGAAGAGCTGCAGCAGGGCAATGATTAGGTAAGAGACATCCCAGGCCCTGAAGGAAAAAGAGCAGAAAACATCTCAGAAGGGACCCTTCCTATTTCCCTGGAAAGTAAAGGCAGGAGGCAAGAGATATACTTCCAAACAAGTATGCAAGATTATAGTGACCAGACGTCCCGCTTTTGGCGGGACAGTCCCGCTTTTTAATAATTTGTTTCACGTCCCACGGCAATTCCAAAAAGTCCCGATTTTTTTTTGTTTCACTCCCATTCTGAAAATAGGAGGTGGCAATGCAAGAGGAGGAGGCGGAGAAGGGGGAGTGGTGGAGAAGGGGGCATGAGAGGGAGGAGAGACGCCGCTTGACTTCACCCGAGAGGAAGAAAAGAGCCGAGCCTGCCTGAAAGAGACGAAAGGAGAGCCGAGCCTGCCTGGAAGAGCGGAGAAGCAGCAGCCGCTCCTCCTCCTTCAGGCAGGAAACAAGACTCAGCGCTCATGTGCAGCCCCCCCCCCTCCGGTCAATGGTGTCTCGCTTTGCCATCACTGAAATCTGGTCACTTTATGCAAGATGCATGCAAGATGAGGACCCAGATTGTTGGGGGGGCAATAAGTTGACTTTGTAAAAAATATACAAATAGAATGAGACTATTGCCTTATACACTGTAAGCCGCCCTGAGTCTTCGGAGAAGGGCGGGATATAAATGTAAAACAAAAAAAAAAACAAAAAAAAAGATTCTATTACTGCAACCTTAGAATAAAGGTATTCATGGTAATGATTTCTTGTCCTGACTACCTTGAAGGGCTAATGTATAAGCAGGGATGGGCTGCTGGGGGTTTGTAGAGGTTTGGGAGAACCTCTAGCTAAGATTCTGTGCAGTTTGAAGAACCCCCAAATATCACTCCTGGCTGGCCCACCCCGCCCCACCCCACCCACCCCGCCCCGCCCCTCCCAGAAGTCCCCACGTGGCCCATTTTGGATGCAGGTAAGTGCAGGACGCATGCGGAGGCTCAGGGAGGGCAAAAAATGGGCCTACCGGAAGTTCAGGAAGGCCAGAAATAGAGGGCCTCCGGAGCCTGGGGAGGCCGTTTCCACCCTCCTGGAGGCTCAAGGAAAGCCTTGGAGTCCAGGGAAGGCAAAAATGCCCCCCTCACCTGGCTGTGATGCGGGAGGCTGACTAGGCCACGCCCACCATGTCCATGTCCACCCAGCAACCACGCAGAGAACCCCTTGCTAAATTTTTTGAAGCCCACCCCTATGTATAAGGATCTGCCTTTGAATTTTACAGCAGTTTTACTTTGTCTAGATAAAGTAAAGTATAAAGTATAAAGTCAGAGTTAAGCAATTTTGTATTTCTAGGTTAGGCTCAGGTTGCCATCCACATAATTTAAAAAGCACTTTACTTTTGTCCAGTATACGTAATTCTTATATATAATCACACTGGGACTGGAATTTTCATTTTAAGTCATTGTAGTCGTAAGTCAAGTCATCATGCATTATGGTGGTGATGAGTCACTGCAGTTGTTAAGCAAATCACATGGTTGTTAAGCAAATCACATGGTTGTTAAGCAAATCCAGCTTCCCCAATAGCATTTTTTCGGCCAGCTAGGAATTAAAGGCTAGATCAGTGGTTCCCAACCTTTTCTTGTTTGAGGCACAACCTTTTCTTGTTTGAGGCACCCTTGGAAAGCCTTTCAAAAGTTCCCGGCACCCTTATAAGGAAATAGATATTTAAAATCTCCGTAGCTCAAAAGTTCCCGGCACCCTCAAAAGATCTCACGGCACCCCTTAGTGCCGCGGCACACTGGTTGGGAACCACTGGGCTAGATTATAGACGGCCCTCTATAGGCAATCGGAAGGAGAGTTAAAGCTTGCAAAGACCACATATCCTGCATTTTGTTGCACAAGTTGGGGTGAAAGGCAGTGGTGGGTTTATACTGGTTTGCCCTGGTTCGGGCAAACCAATAATGGTGGCAGCAAGAGGCTCCGCCCACTCACCCAGACGTCATCATGGATGCTCTGTGCATGCACAGAAGGTAGCGAAGGTAAGTGGAACCCATTACTGGTGAAAGGGTTTTTTCCCCCTCTAGTTTCAGAGAAAAAGCTGCAGAGATTCCCCATGCTCACTTTGCTCCCATACTCTTCAGGCCGGAGTCACAGTAAGGTTTTTAGAAGGCACAGAGATTGGAAAGCAGAGGGAGGGTTTAGTTTTAGCACCTAACTGAGGCAGGGAAGGAAGATCAACATGTCTGTCTCTTTTTAAAAAATTATTATTGAAGAAATGTGGTTTTCTGGGGGGAAGGAGGGAGGGGGTTAGGCAAAGGTAAGATTTGGGGAAGCTACTCCTGAAGCTGCTGCGTTTTATGCAGAAGCCAGCTTTCCAAAGTCTAGCTAGAGGCAAGAGAGCTTTGCAGCCTCCCAATGGCCAGTTGATAGGAGGCCTGCTGATCAGGACAGAAAGTTATGTCTAATGCTAACTAATGTTAGCAAGGAATTGTTAATTGCTCTGAAAATGGTGGCTACTTCCAGGAGGCATGGAGAGCTGGGCCGAGCACTGCAGGTCCCATTGGAGTGGGATTGAAAGAGACAGGGGGTGCTGCAGCATCCTTGTGGTCTATTATAAAGGTGAATGGCCATGGGGGCACTGCAGCTGTCATAACCTGTAATCTACAACTTTACACTGCAAAAACATATGGACTACAAATCTTGATCAGGGCAAAGCAATAGATGCAATTTACATAGACTTCTGTAAAGCCTTTGATTAAGTGGTACACGACAAAGTACTTCTAAATGGGCCTGTACTTCTAAAACTAAAATCCTACGGCATCTCCGGACCCCTCCATAATTGGATAACTGCATTCCTATCAAACAGACAAGTGGTCAAAATAGGCAGTGCCCTATCAAATCCTGCTCCTGTTAATAGCGGTGTCCCCCAAGGCAGCATTCTAGGACCAACACTCTTCATATTAAATACATAAATGACCTTTGTGATTATATTATAAGTAACTGCGTTTTCTTCACCGATGATGTTAAACTATTTAACACTACCAACAATGTTGCTACCCTTCAAAAAGACCTTGACTTTGTGTCGGAATGGTCAAAAAATTGGCAACTCCAAATCTCAACCAACAAATGCTCTGTCTTACACCTTGGCAAAAAGAATCAGAACACAAAATACAAGCTAGGTGGACATGACCTTGTAGATGACCCTCACTCTGTCAAGGACCTTGGACTACTCATATCGAATGATCTAAGTGCCAAAGCCCACTGTAACAACATCGCCAAAAAGGCATTAAGAGTTGTAAACCTAATCTTGCTTAGCTTCTTCTCCAGTAAGATCACACTACTAACCAGAGCAAACAAAACATTTGCTAGACCAATTCTCAAATACAGCTCATCTGTCTGGAATTCACACTGCATATTGGACATTAATACAATTGAGTGCGTCTAGAAATATTTCACAAGAAGAGTCCTCCACTCCTCTGCTCGCAAGAAAATCTCGCCACCAGATTTGAAATTCTGGGTTTAGAAAATTTAGAACTCCGCCACCTTCGGTATGACCTGAGCATAGCTCATAAAATCATCTGCTACAATGTCCTTCCTGTCAATGACTACTTCAGCTTCAACCACAACAATACACGAGCACACAATAGATTCAAACTTAAAGTGAACCACTCCAATCTTGATTGCAGAAAATATGACTTCAGTAACAGAGTTGTTAATGCCTGGAATGCATTTGGGATGGTCTCATCCCAAAATCCCCAAAACTGTAGGACTGTCTATTGTTGACCTCACTCCATTCCTAAGAGGTCTGTAAGGGGCGGGCATAAGAACGCCAGCGTGCCTACTGTCCCTGTCCTAATGTTCCCTTTAGTTGTATTCATTTTATGTATTCAATTCATGTTTATACTTATATATATTATTTAATATGTTTTTGACAAAATAAATAAATAAACTTTGAAACAGGATCATATATAATTTTGGATGTCTGTTGTAACTTTGAACCATCATTAAGTGGCCTGTCATTTCTCACGGACTATTTGTATTCCATAGTTATTGCAAAGGACTACCATGTTTCCCTAAAAATAAGACCCTGTCTTATATTTTTTCAAACCCCAAAATAAGTGCTTGGCCTTATTTTCAGGGCGGTCTTTTGGGGTGTGTGGCGCAAGACGGAGCTTCTCTTGCCGTCTTACCTGATTTCCAGCTCTGTCTCCCTATCCCTAACCAGAGGAAATGGTGGGGGTCTGGCTGTGCATGCGTTTTAATACTTTGGGGAAGGGCTTTTTTGGGGGGGTTATTTTAGCACATGCGCTCAAAAGCCCAATTGGGGTTATTATCTGGGGAGGTCTTATTTTTAGGGAAATAGGGTAATAACTTTCATAACTGCTTATTCAAAAAATACTCATAACATTTCAAATGGTTCTAAACCTTGATTGTTTTGTTGTAAACTGTTTCAGAGTATTAATAACTCTACTTTCCCATGGGAAGGGCAGGCAAAAGGAAAAATGGTAAATTTAACTGCAATTTTCAAAATGGGAACAATTTTTTTCCCACTTATTTCCAAAAATGTGTTTCAGCCTTTAATGTACAAAATGTAGTAGACCTATTATAAAATGTAGTAGAGCTATTACTAAAATGAAAGCTACCCTTCTGTCATAGAATCAGATTTCTAAATATTTAGCAGATCTTCTGACCATATTTTGTGAGTACTTAAGTTCAAAGAAAATATCAGTGCATTAAATGAATTTGAATATCTTTCTTGGTTAAATAAAGCTTTCTTGGTTAAAGAAAGCTTTTGAAGCTTATGTAAAGGATGCCTATATTATTTGACCACAAGTTCTGAAATATCTAAAGAGGGTTATGAATGCCCTTAGTTAAAAGTGGTAAAACTACTGAATTGCTTAGCAAGGTGAGAGCTTAAAAAAATTACTTCAGATTCTTTGCTCTCTTGCTTAATTATTGCAAGTGATCCTGTTGTCCATAGGAAGTATTATAAATTCTTATACATTTCCATGAAGGGGACATTTTAATGAACTACTCACAGCAGTGTCTGTCAGCAGCAAATATAGCAGCAAGAGCAAGCAAAAATTTATTTCCCCTGCACAATATGTAACACTGATTTTTCACAGGACCTGCACTAATTTAACTCTGCTGTTTTCTGAATTAACAAGACTTGTCCTCAAACCTTTTGACATAGGAGCATTCTGTTCTGGTATTATTCTCTTCCTTACCTCCCCACCTCCCTTAGGACACACTTTATTTAATCCATGTGGAGCCTTGGTAACTAAGTTCTTCTGCTTTCCCTGACCTCTGTGATTTATGTTTCATGTTTCATGCTGTGGTTGGTCTTTCTCTCCTTTCTCTCTGGACTCAAGAGTGGTTGTTTTTCTGAGTTGTGTTTTTTTTTTGTCCCCCTCCACACACACAATTTTTCCATACTCAAGAACAAAGATAAATACTTGACAAGTTCTTTGTTTTCATACAACCCCTAACACAGTTGGTGAGGAATAAAATTTAACCTGCCAGGACCTAAATACTGATAGATCGTTGGCTGTTGGTAGGCCATGGGTTGTGCCATTCATAACTTTCCCATCTCTAGGTTGCAAATCAGGTTTAGCCCAATTCTTTCAAAAATTGTACTAATATATATTTAAGAGAAAGCATATTCTCTTGTCCATCTCTGCCTGTCATTTATAGATGTACATAAATGGTGTGGGGGGAGGGGAGGAACTGGAGGCTGGAGAGAAGGGTAATAAGGATGAAAAAATATTTCAACATACACTGTGGAAAATGTAATCTGTCTTCCTTGACTCACTGCTTTACTTTTTCATGTTATATCCTTTTTATCAGATTTCTTGTTTGAGGCTCCCCCACATTCCCTGTCCCAGAAATCTGATTGAACATAATACCACTGATAAAATGGAAATAAATCTCTTCTATTAGCGACTGATAGCAATTTGAACAAAATTAAGTTGTACTGTGAATAAATATACATATACATACATACATACATACATACATACATACATACATACATATATATATATATATATATATATATATATATATATATATATTGTATGTGTGTTTGTGTGCATATGTGTACATACATGCATGCATGCATAGACACAGAGATGGAGGGAGGGAGGGAGGGAGGGAGAGAGAGAGAGAGAGAGAGAGAGAGAGAGAGAGAGAGAGAGAGAGAGAGGGAGAGAGAGAGCAAATAACTTAGTTTGAATAATCACAGCCTGTGTCCTTTTTAAATTATTTTTTCTCACCCATTTAAAAGGAGGCCTTTGATGTGATATTATTAATTCCCTCTGTGCTGGGAAAAATGGGAGGGGGGAACCTAGGAGAAACGGAAATTAAATGAGTAATGCAGTGTCAGTCAATCTTTTAAATCGGCTCCTTATTAACAGCTAATCATTTTGTCATTTTGTTGCTCAAAGAAATGAATTTGATAGGAGGAGAAGGGAATGTTTTATGTTTATTTTCATTAAGTAGAAACAGTTGTGGAAATATTATATTATTATCAAGACACAGTGCATTTTAAGTGGCCGTTCAGCATATTGCTATTTTTCTTCCCTGATGGTATCTGATAGCTGTAATTCTGTATAATCCCTAGACATTATATATTTATATAAATTGAAAGAGAGATGAATTTCATATCTACCACAGAATTTTAGAACCAGGGAAAGATTAAGGTTTTGTTAGCTTATTTCTTTACAACCTGTTTATTCAGAAGCAATCCCTTTGGCCATGTAACAGAGCAATATAACCTCACAATAGAATAAAGCGATGTACATGACCAAATAGGGTCTGATTCCTTTACTCCCATGGATACAAAAAAAAAAAGAAAAAAGACCCCTTAGTAGTTTATGTAGGGGTGGGGTTTCTAGATCAAGGAAGCCAAGGAGAGGAATAAACAGGATTGAAAATCACATCTCAAAAAGCATGAGCAGTGAAACTGAATTTGGCCGAGACAGCCCATAGCTAAGTGCCAGGACAATGGCTAATGGGTAAAATAGAAGAAGAAGCATAACCATGTTATGAGGGCAAAAATCTACATTTGGGAGAGGGACAAACTCTGTCAAGGCAGCTTTTTGTATAGTTTGTGTAACCAGGGAGGTTGAAATTTGAAAGAAAAAACTCAAAATGCTCTCAGACCTCAGTAAAGTGGGAGAGAGAATTAGAATGACAGAAAATAAATATATTTCTACACTGCCAAACCTGCAAATGTTTCTAGCACATACAACCAGACGTTTTCATGGAAATTAATTGCTCGGTGGGTATTTCCATTATTGTACTTCAATTATGCTTCTTTCTAGGTCTATGTATATATGGCATTCATATTAGACACGTAATGCATCTCTATTTAAGGGGCCTAGAATAGTATGGATAGAAGGGTGAAGAGTGAAGAGAAGGGCTGATTTCACACATAATGCAAACTGATGTGCTTTGAACACAATATGCAAGAAGCAAACCTCCCAATCAATTATTTAGGGACATTGTACTAACCTCATTTCCATCATTATCATTAGTGGTTTTTAGAGTCGAAACCTTTATATTTCTACTATATAGAGGGCAGATGGTTTATAACTAATTAGAAATTTATACATAACTCTTTAAAAGATTTTAAGATTGTTCTTATCTCTATTGTGATTTTATTGGATTACAGTATGGTATTTTTAAATAAATTTTACTGGTGAGTAAAAAAACCACAATATTTCTAAGAAATTAAATAAAAAGTGAGTAAAAATATAATAGCATTAAAATAAAATTTAATGTTTTAAAACAAGTTAACTAAAAAAAAGTGTTACGTTAACTTGCAATTAAAATACAGCAGGTATACTGGGTAGATAGAAATCAACCATTATATAAAATGTAATGTTTCTGAAATTAATGTATACCAAAAAAAACAGTATTCAATTTATTTCTATTCAGGTTTTTTATTTTATTATTCTCTAGAATATTAGCCTATTCCTTAGGATATATGCTTTGATACATTTTGCAGGGAAGTCCATGCATGAAAGAAGCAGCTATGAGGATCATGAATTAAACAGTTGCAGCCCTATCTGCAATCAATGTGGGTGTATTTACATTAACATGTTAATAGTTATATCTGAATGTTTCACTCGTTCTTATGTGTCTATACAGGTTGTCCTTGACTTACAACTATTCATACAGTGCCTGTTTGAAGTTACAATAGCACTGAAAAAATCTACGTAAAACCATTTTTCACACTTGTGACCAGTGATGGGATTCAGCCAGTTCGCACCACTTCGGGACAACTGGTTGTTAAATTTCTGAGCAGTTTGGCAAACTGGTTGTTGGAAGAAATCATTAGGGTAGAGAACCGGTTGTTAAATTACTTGAATCCCACCACTGCTTATGACCGTTGTAGTATCCCCATGTTCACATGATCAAAATTTGGACATTTGGCAACTGGCACATATTGATGGTTGCTGTGTCCTGGGGACATGTAAACACCATTTGCAACCTTCAGACAAACCAAGTCAATGGGGAAGCTAGATTTACTTAGCAACCATGTAACTAACTTAACTGCTGTGATTCATTTAACAACTGTGGCAAGAAAGGTTGTAAAATTGGGCGGAACTCACATAACAACTTGTCTTTCTTAGCAGAAAATTTTGGGCTCCGTTGTGTTCATAAGTCAAGGACCACTTGTATCTCTCTCTGGATCCCAGCATACATCTGATTCTCAAGGAAGTTGACAGATACCAGAGCTGGACTTTGAACACCTTCCATATTCAGTCAGAATAGATGTATTTCTGATCTATTCTACATAGAGACATTATATACATTCAATACAATGCTTGTCAATAACAAGCATCATGCTCATTATACATACAAGTGTTCATGTATGTATGAATGATACATACATGAACACTTGTATGTATAATGAGCATGATGCTTGTCATTTTTCTTCCCAATCCAACAACTATGTCTGAACATATTTTACAGCAAAATTGCATTATTTCATAAACTGCTCCTAGCTGTCTCTGTTCATGTACACATGAGCAGATATTTCACTTTATTGAGAAAAAAGCAAAGTAAACCACAATTTTAAAGGATATGCAGAGCTGTACTATAAATATGCACATATATGTGTATGTTGAAGTAGGGAAGTTGAATATATACAACCTTCATTCCCATTCACTGTTAAACTTCAGTTCATTTCGGTTTCACAATAGTTTCTCCAGTTATCCACATTTCATGTGATTTTTAAGGAAAATGTTTTTGCTCAAACTAAAGCATTTTGTATCTTATTTTTTTTAATTGATTAATATTTTTGTTCACACATTTTCCCAATCCAGTTATTTTCATGGGGTTTTTAAATGGCAAAATCCCATTGCTAAGTTTATAGAGGTTGTGGATTTAGAAAGATTATTTAGTTTTGGCTAATAAATTAATTCTAGAGCAGAGGTCCCCAACCCCCACCCCACCCACCCAGATCACGAACCAGTATCAATCCATGGCCTGTTAGGAACAGGGCCACACAAGCAATGGGCGAGTGAGCAAAGCTTCATCTTCACACTAGGCTGCATATGAAACCATCACACATAGTCCATGGAAAAACTGTCTTCATGAAACCAGTCCCTGGTAGGGGGCTCTTGTTCTAGAGTGTAAAATTAATGTGACCAAAATTTATATAATAGTAGCCATTGTCATTAAAAATTGTCATAATAACAAAAGCTATTTGTCATGTTGTAATCATTAGTCTTGACAACCTGTTCCTTCTTGATTTTCCTAGGAAAGTCTATTATGCCAGCTTGTTTGTGGTCCTGGTTCTACTTACGACCTGCCGTATTTTGCCAAGCTGCACTAGGCCTGCAAGGCTATTATTTTTCTATAAAAAATAGCAATCTAAGGATTGAAGTTTCCTGCACATCCTAGCTGGGGAGCTCAGAGTGTTAAAAAAATATTTTCTAAGCCAATGATCCTTCTAAGTTAATCAGTGTCTGAACATAGTAAGGTTGCCTTCCAAATACAGTAAACCCAGATCATTTCAGGATACAAATCACAGCCATCTGATTGTTCTGCTGACCTGCTGATATCTTTACTTCCCACATCCATCTCCCTACAATTATTCTTATGCACATGTTGCAGATTGCATATTAATCTAATGAGACATGAGGGTCCTAAGGTACAAGGGGTATAAATGCAATCTAGCCTTGTTCGTTCCCATTTATTTTACTAGTGCTTGCCAAAAGATCCTTGTAGATTCCACTGGAGTTGTTAAACAATGTTTATAGGCATTCACCAGATTCATGAAAGAGATTGAATTCTGGGCTTAACAAGCTTATTTCCTCTTATCGTTTTTGTGCTTGTTGCAATAGTTTATCTTTAGAATTTTTCCTTGTTTATAAGGAGGCTGCATGTGAAGTCTCCTTTCAGACTATGAACTCATTTACATTAATCACTGCCCCTGTTGTGTCTCTGTCATCTGTGTGCCACAGTACTTCATTAACTTCTAACTTCATTACAGACTAGGTTAAAAAGGGAAACGTGCCAACCGCAGCCGCATATTTATTCAAATATGTGACCTTCATGCTTTATGATTTATTAGAGTAATATAGTCAGGGGCAATATCTTCTAAACATAACATTTATCAGGCAGATCTGCTCAGTAACTAGAGATGATCATAAAGAAATTGAATCCCCATTGCTCATGTTTGGAAGGAAGGGAACTACCGTATATACTCGAGTATAAGCCGAGTTTTTCAGCACGTTTTTTGTGCTGAAAAACGTCCCCTCGGCTTATACTCGAGTATATACGGCTTATACTCGAGTTTTTTTTCTTCTTCTTTTTTTCACATTATACCGGATGGCACAAACTTGGCGGGCTTTTGCATTAGCGCGGGGAAGCCCTGCCGGTGCAGTGAGAGGGCGGGGCGGGGGAGCCGCCAGCCTTCTCGGCTGAGGGAGGGAGGGTTTCCCCGACCGGTAGCTGCCTCATTTCCCACCCTCGGCTTATACTCGAGTCCCCAGTTTACCCCAGTTTTTTGGGGTAAAATTGGGGACCTCGGCTTATACTCGGATCGGCTTATATTCGAGTATATACGGTAGTTCTTATATGTTACTGATGAAAATTTGGGTAGTGGGTTGATTTATTTATTTTGACAAATGGTTGATATACCAACCATCAGGTTTCTAATCTAAGTTTTCGGTTTGTTTATTTTTTCCCCTTTTTTGTTTGTTGTAATTGTTGAATATTTAAATTAGTCTAAAATGAAAGCAAAATTAAATTTACAGATAAGATTACTAGTGTTGGGCAAATAGAAAGAATTTAGAGCAATGACTAGTTTAAAAATAAATGTTATTCATTTCCCTCCTCATCCTACTAAACCTATAGACCAGGTGTTTCCAACCTTGACAACTTCAAGCCTGGAGGACTTCAACTCCCAGAATTCCCCAGCCAGCAAAGCTGGCTGGGAACTCTGGGAGTTGAAGTCCTCCAGGCTTAAAGTTGCCATGGTTGGAGACACCTGCTATAGGCTATCCAATGAAATTGAGGGGCGTTTCAGGAACATCACGACCATCACTCACATTCTGCATACCAAAGTCAACAGAGTCTTGCATATTGTCTGCATAACTTTCAAAAAGAAACGTGTCTATGGAGGATGACTGTAGGTTGTTGTTGTTTTTTACTACTAGCTTTTAGCCATAATTATTAAAAAGAGCCAGTTTGGTGTGGTGGTTTAACTATCAGGCAAGAAACTGGGAGACCGTGAGTCCTAGTTCTGCCTTAAGCATACAGTTATCTGGGTGACCTTGAGCCGGTCATTTCTTCACAGCTGTAGGAAGGAACCAATGGTAAACCATTTCTAAGAAACCTTGCTAAGAAAACTGCAGGGCTGTGCAGAATTAGATATGATTGAACAGAAGAAGAAAAGAAAAAACAGAAGAAGAAGTAATATTTTGAATAAGATGTAGTAATATTAAAACAGTTGAAAAAAATATGTTGTACAGTAGCTATTCATTATAGTAAATGTTGTACAACTAAAACAAGTATGGGACGCATTTCAGGCTTAGCATGGCCAACAGGCAGGAAAGATGGAAAATGTAACCCAACAATATGATGGAGGCCTGTTGCTTCCTGATTCCTGAACTAAAAGTTCATTAAAAGATAGAGAACTAAAGAAAACTGTAGTGTATCTACTGTAATTCCTGAAGTTTCTGCAACTTGGATCCTATGCTAAGAAGTTTTCTATATTCAATCTACATTCTGTTCCTTTCCCACCCTGCTTTCATTCTTTACTACACAAATGAGTGAAATTTGTTATTAGAGTCAATTTTTTTTGCAAACAGCATTTAAATGCATATTTTAGGAACCGGAATGAATCGGAACTCTTCCAATTAATATTCTGCATGTCAGACTAGTGACAGCTTCAGGGAGGAGATACAAACTGTGGAACAGTACTGATAAAGTTTCAGGCAGTTCTCAAAGCTGTGAAACAACTGAAACAGTCATTTTGTAGTGAGAATACAGGGATGCATGTAAAAATGTATATAATTGCAGCCATAATTGTACTTTGTAAGGAGAATATGGAATGACTGCCAGCCCACAGTTTACTTCCCAGCAGCCACTTATTTGGCCCCTTCTTCCTTTTCTTTTTATGTGTACAACATTTGTTCCTGCTTTTTCTATCCTTCACTAACATCCTTTGAGGGTTATTTTAGGCAAGCAGTGAAGAACTGAGGATAAGGATTAGTGTCATGACTGCTAAAGTCCTAAAGACATTTGACTTGGATCCAGAACAGTGTTTAAAGAATTCTACTGAGCCTGCTAGAAAGGGTTATGGCCATGAAGAGGTAATTTGTAAAGTTATTTTGTATTCTGCTAAAAAAGCCAAATCTGCTTTCCAGCCTACTTCTTCCAATAGGAAGCCTTCTTTGGATGTAGCTAGACAGAATCTGGATTCAAGTGTCTGTCCCTCCCCCTTAAACCAAAGGAAAGAAAGACAACTTGTAGATGAAAGAGAGACTAGGAAGGACTCTTTCCTCATCATAAGTTTACAGTTCTCCTTTTATCCATAAACTACTGCAACACAACTAAATAAATCAAATATTTTGTTTTCAGGATTTGTGCTTATTTTTATGAGTGGGACACAGTTGTCAGCCTAGTTATTTGTGATATCTTCGATGTAAAGAGGGTGGTAATCTATAATAAGGAGACTTTTCTATCCATAGAAACTTTCTTCCATACTGTTCGGAATTCTGATATTCAACTCACGTGTAGATTCTCCATGGTTAGAAATACTGCAAATTTCTAGGTTCTACCATCTAAAATGGACAGCTAACATCAAAAACGTCATTCAAAAAGGACAACAAAGAATGTTCTTTCAGCGCCAACTCAGAAAGCTCAAACTGCCCAAGGAGCTGCTGATCCAGTTCTACAGAGGCATTATTGAGTCTGTCATTTGCACCTCTATAACTGTCTGGTTTGGTTCTGCAACCCAACAAGACAGACACAGACTTCAGAGGATAATTAGAACTGCAGAAAAAACAATTGCTACCAACCTGCCTTCCATTGAGGACCTGTATACTGCACGAATCAAGAAGAGCGCCATGAAAATATTTACAGATCCCTCACATCCTGGACATAAACTGTTTCAACTCCTACCCTCAAAACGATGCTATAGAGCACTGCATACCGGAACAACTAGACACAAGAACAGTTTTTTTCTGGAATGCCATCACTCTGCTAAACAAATAACTCCCTCAACACTGTCAAACTATTTAGTAAATCTGCACTACTATTAATCTTCTCATTGTTCCCATCACCCATCTCCTTCCACTTATGACTGTAACTTTATTGCTTGTATCCTTACGATTTATACTGATTTATACTGATTTATACGATTTATACTGATATTGTTTCCCAATTGCTTAATTGTAGCCTATGACTATCATTAAATGTTGTATCATTAAGTGTTACATTTGTACCCTATGACTATCAATAAGTGTTGTAAGTGTTGTACCTTGGTGAAGGTATCTTTTCTTTTATGTACACTGAGAGCATATGCACCAAGACAAATTCCTTGTGTGTCCAATCACACTTGGCCAATAATAATAATAAAAAAATTCTATTACACATAGTAGGGGCTTGTTATTTGTTCCTTCATGTGAAAATGAGTAGACATCAATTTCCACAATGCCCAAAGACAATTACACTTAGACTTACAACATTTATATTCACAGTTTTGAACAACTTTTAAAAGTTTTTTAAAAATAAATCTCAGGGTGTGCAAATCAAGCTTGGTCTAATTTGTTAAAGACCACTGCATGGATTTAAGATTTCTGAACTGAATCAATTCAAGTTGACTGGATTTGGAGGTGGGGGGAAGGATTTGTCCATGGTGCAAAAGCCCATCAAATTGTCAAATCTATTTTGAAGCATTCCATTTGATTCAATGCTCCAAAGCAATTCAATAATTCAATTCAGAATGTTGATCTGTAGGTTTGATTAAATCTCCATAGAATCTCCAACTGAATATGGGTACAGATGTAATAACCTAGATGCAGTTAATGCTTCCTCTGGCTTCAGCACAAAAAACTTTATCTTAATTTGCTTTGGATTTCTTCATTGTAATTGCATTAACATTTCCCCCCCCCCCCCGCAAGTTCTTACTAGCTGCTGCTGGAGGCCTGTGACTAAAAATCTATAACAAATCTCACTTGGTCTTTCCCCCCCTCTATTTATACATCCGTTTGATATATATAAACATCAGGTTCAACATTGTCAATAGAGGGAGATTAAGCCCTTAATAAAGAATTATTAGGCAGAATGAGGCACTTCTAGTACTTTCTGAAAAGTGCCAAGGCAAATCTTCTCGCTTCTAGGCTCTATGCAAAGTTATGTGCTAGCTTGTGAGAAGCTAGAAACTCAGAAAACGAGAACCAATTGGAATTCTGCAAAGAATTGTATTGGCCATGGAACAGAACACCGAAAGGTTATCAAAGTAATCTCCCTGCCCAGTTTACTGCAAGTATAATTAAAGAGTAGCAGTCCCTTTCTCATGCTCCCCAATCCTTCCCAGGACACAAGAATCTCTACTGTAATGGGCCTGTTTCTTCTCTTAACTGTCTTGCTGCCTCCTCTATGATCTTGTTAGCTGTCCCATCACTAGTGACAAGGTAGAGTGAATTTCTTATTCTTCATGCCTTCTAGTTCTACAATGATATATTGAGTTAATAATAATTCTCTGTGTGTTTTGACTTGGGTAGACATATACATAGGATTCAGTGTCTAGTCAAAAGGAAATCAAATGTTTAAAAAATTGATCCTCATGCAACCTTTTGCCTTCTGTTATATCAATACATTGGAAACATAATTTGTATCACCTGTTCTTCCTTTAATTAAGATCTCACCCAAATCTTTCTCATTGATTCATGCCATTAACTTATTGATTTGCCTCTACTTTCGCTGAGAGAGTACTTTTCACCAAGGGGATGTATCTGTTCCTTCCTTGTGTGACAGCCACAAATATATTGCTGCTACTTGATGGGAAAAAAGTAATGATCATTATTCCCTACCTTCCCATTTTATTAGAAAAAAAATGATATTATTAGGCATTAAAAAAAAAAGAAAAGACTGATATTCCCAAATTCAGTACATTCTGAATCCATCATCTTAATTCTGACAAGAGCCAGAGTCTACCTCTGGGGAAGAAATTGCTTGACCATGATATTTCATATTCAGAACTTTCTCTGAATATGGAAACTTCATTTAGCTGATGCAGTAATTAAAATTGTCAAGAGATTCTGAATACAATCCTAAATACCTTAATCTTTAAAAAATAAAAGTGTTTGGGATTTATAAAATAAGCTAAAAATAACTTTCTGTCATTATAATTTCAGGTAATTATATATTACCTATTATTGGATAGTACATTAACAAATACAGTAAGATAACTGGAGAGAGGGGAATGGGAAGAAAGTGGAGGTTCCTTTATAGCAATTGTTCAGGTTCTGTAATTTCTTTACCTGAAATTTTATAAGCAATCATGCATTTTCAGTTTCCAAAAAACAAGCAATTTCTAGAACTGTTTTTTTTTAATTATTTTTCTTTTTGTATTTGACATTGCCTTAATGTAATTGCTCCTTGGATTTGAATTTATTTTGCTAGAATTAAAATTAAGCAAATTAAAATTATTTGTTTCACCAAAATAAGGTGGTTTGCATTTTTTAATTTGTTTTGGAACAATAACCCTATCTCTGTGAGTGCTGGATGCACTGAGTATGCGTCCCCACTGAAGAGATACATGGTATGTATGAATTGGAAAGAAAGTTAAAGATTATCTTGTCCAATTGTTCTGCTAATTGCAGGAATCTATAAAACATTCCCCAACAGGAGCCCCTACTCCCTCTGACAGTTTATACAGGACATTTTGAATATAATAAAAAGATGGAACTCCACATTTGATCCCTCAGTTATTTAATTAAATAAATACATTAGTCTACCCTCTATGGTTTTCTAAATAATCTGTTTTCCTTTTCTCAATCTTTTGTTTCACCGTATCTTCTGCAAATGGGCACAAATGGGAACCAAAGGCTACTGCGCCATTTTAAAATGTATCCCCATCCTTTAATTAAAACAAAGCAACTAAAAAAGTATTGGTTCTTGTTATAGAAGTTAACTTTAAGAGAGTTGTGTGCCATTTTTTTGCATTCTCAGTTCACAGCATTTGCTTTAGGCAATTAATTTTTTACAGTTCAGGAATATGTCTTTTGCCACCAACTGCCACCAAAAGCCAGATATCTACAAAGGAATTTTTTTAACCTCTCCTGATTCCTAATCAGAAACTACTTTGGCAATTTAAATAAGAGGCCCTGCCTGAGGCTGGTGAATACATGGCTGAGAAAGATCAACAATGTGGCCTGAACAGGGAAGCCAGGCTCTGTCTGTCTGAATCAGTAAGTGTCTTGAGGTTTGGGGCAGGGGCAGGATGAACACACGATTGGCATAAGCAGGCAAAAAGAAAGATAATGAGAAAAAAGAAGCAGCACTAACCAGAATAATTTGCTTTGCCAAAGTGACATTTTAAGAATAGGAAAAAATATGAAGTGCTTCATAAACGTCTTGCCCACTAAATTAATGCCAGGCAACTTGTGACCATGTAAGGTAAAGGTAAAAGTTCCCCTCACACATACGTGCTAATCGTTGCTAACTCTAGTGCTCATCTCCGTTTCAAAGCCGAAGAGCCAGCGCTGTCCAAAGACATCTCCGTGGTCATGTGGCCGGCATGATTCAATGCCAAAGGCGCACAGAATGCTGTTACCTTCCCACCAAAGGTGGTCCCTATTTTTTCTACTTGCATTTTTATGTGCTTTCGAAACTGCTAGTTTGGTAGAAGCTGGGACAAGTAACGGGAGCTCACCCCGTTACACGGCAGCACTAGGGATTCGAACCGCTGAGCTGCCGATCTTTCGATGGACAAGCTCAACGTCCTAGCCCCTGAGCCACCGTGTACAGTATATTAAATTATACCTGCTCACAAGCTGCCCAACATTAATTACCGTATATACTCGAATATAAGCCGATCCGAGTATAAGCCGAGGTCCCCAATTTTACCCCAAAAACTGGGGTAAACTGGGGACTCGAGTATAAGCCGAGGGTGGGAAATGAGGCACCTACCGGTTGGGGAAACCCTCCCTCCCTCAGCTGAGAAGGCTGGCGGCTCCCCCGCCCCGCCCTCTCACTGCACCGGCAGGGCTTCAGTCCGGTAAAATGTGAAAAAAAGAAAAAAAAAACTCGAGTATAAGCCGTATATACTCGAGTATAAGCCGAGGGGCTTAAAAAAAAAAAAACTCGAGTATAAGCCGTATAGACCCGAGTATAAGCCGAGGGGACGTTTTTCAGCACAAAAAATGTGTTGAAAAACTCGGCTTATACTCGAGTATATACGGTAATTAGGCAAAGAATTTGTGAAGCACCTCATATCTTCATCAGATCAGATCAGAATATACATCACAGTCAAAGACCAATACAATTAAAAAACGCAAAGAGTATTTGTATTTATTTATTTTTCAACATCCAGCTATGGTGGACTTTTTATGTTTAATGTTAAATCTATTTGGTTTTTTTCTTTTTTGTACACAATATTTTTTTTCTTTTCATTATTAGTGTTGAATGTTCATTTTTCTGTTTTCTCTTTTGTATTTTATTTTTGTTGATGAAAGAAAATATCTAGTTAAAAGTTCTATGTCTTGATCTATAATCAACAGATCATGCATATTTATGGCTAATAAGGGTATTTTATATATAAAATAACAAACCATATCTTGCTATTTCCCATAAATGTGTATGATCTTTTTATAAAATGTCTATCAAGACTTCTTTCTCTTCCTTACTTCTGTAGCCTGATAGTTAAGTTTGTTTCCATTTATACTACTTTAACAGGGCAACAAATTTATTTTTTAGAAGCAATATTTCTAACTTTTGTATAAATGACATTCATCTCAAAAAGCCTGAGAAGTGATTTTGCCCGGCAAAAAGAGCATGAAAACATGCAAAATGGGGATGAAACCAGCTTAACGGTCTGGAAAGAGAACTGTGACTAACTGAAAAAAATCAAGCATGGAAGTTAAAGCTAACTTTGTATAGCTTTAAATAACACAATTCTCATTTGTGCAGAATGTGGCTTTCCACCCACTGTGTAATATAAGCTCTCTTAGGAGGTTCCATTGCAAACATTATTTAATTACATGAATATTCATAGATATAGTGTAATATTCAATTATAAGTTAAAAAATGCTGGGGCTCTGTTTTGAACATTACCTTTCCATGAAAAAGGCTTGGGTTGCTGGAACTGAACTCAATTTCTGCAGGTATTCAAAAATCATCACATTTTCTACTTTTACCAATAACAAAACAGAGTCATTTTGAAGACTGTTTTAACATTTGCCACATGGGTATCTCACATGTTGAGTGAGGCATCCCTTGATTGCTTTGATCTTGGATCTTATATAACCGCTGAACATTATTTATATTCCATGTAGTCTATTCCTCATAATCCTATGCTATGCATTCTTCTATTACCATTAAATAGTAGAACACACACAGGTGATACCTGTGCAGATAAATTGCTTGCACAGTGTCCTTTAAGGGGAAAAAATATCATAAAAAAGTTACCACCCACTGTTTAAGAGGGGAGTACACACAGCTCCATTCAATGCCCTCATCTCATTTAACCACCTAACATTTGCTTGGTGGGAGTTGATATTTTTAACAGGTTATCCAGATATGGCTGTCCTGGATTGGAGCCAAGTTATATTAGTGGAATGATTTTCCCCCCTTATCAATGAATGACTTAATTTGCATTGGGTGCCCTAGGGAGATTATTTCCTTGCTCTCCTCTAACTGAACTTAGACTGTCATATATTTCTTCAGCAATCAATGCACAGACACTATTCAGATGCCTGGAGATAGCAGATACTGTATATTCTGCAGAGATTTCTTTATCTAGTACTGTGGCAGATTCTACATGGGGGCAAAGACGATGCTACTGAATACCAAGAGAACTTTTACTTTTAATCAAAGCTCTGATGTTTTTAAAGGCCTCTTGAAATCCCTCTGCCCACCCGATACCATCCTTGTGAGGCTTGAAGTGCTAACTCTGAGCCCCACCTCCCAGCGAGATGATTTAAATGTCTAAAGGAGATCTCTGTAAGTTGACTCGTCAGGGAGATATAATATCTCTAACACTATACATTTAAAATAAATAAATGGTGAGATGGATAAGAGGGAGGAGGAAAGAAAGTGAGAGGAAAAATAACTGAGGATGTCTTAAATCTCCATATGCCCCAGAAGCCAGCCTGTTCCAGTCAGATTGAGCTCTGCTTTTTTTTTTTTAATAAAAAAAAAATCCAATACAAGTTAATCTGATCATCTGCTCTTTGGTTTCCATGCTGTGTTTTCTTCACAGCTCCTACTTCTGGATGGAGCCTGTGACAGTGTGATAAGACACAAGAAATTTAGTCATCATTGCTGCTGTAAAGGAGCTCAGAGAAGGGATTATGATATTCCATAACCTTTACATTAGACACGGACAGGGGCAGCTACTGTTGCAATGACAGGCCTGAATGCCACAGCTATGCTTCCTCCATCTGCCTCCAAGCCCGCCCCCCCCTTGCCCAATACACTCTCACCGTTCCTATTTTATAATTTATTTTATTTCATTTAGGCTTTTGCTCTTCCCTCCTTCTTATTGAACTATAAATCCACACCTTCCATTTTACTGCAAAGAATTCAGATGCTGTTGGGTTCAGAAGGCCAGTTGATGTGCAATCAAGACACCTGCAAGGTAAATGCTCAAATAACTGATCAAAAACGTCTCTCTGCCACCGTGTTCTTATTAGGATATACAGACAGTATAAGCTGAACTTATCAACATAGAAAATAGACTGGAGAGGCGAAGGGAAATGAGGGAGAGGGGTTAAGGAAAGGACTAAGACAGAGGTGTTATTGCTTTCACTGTTTTTCTTAGGTGGCATGGGCTGAGAGCCCAAAAGGACTCCCAAATTGTATATCAGTCCTCTTCTATACAAAGCCAAACATGAAGCATCCCCAAAGCCAGGGAACTCCCAAGTCCACAACCAACTAGTTTTGCTCTTAGTCTCACGGCTTCCAGGTACTGGGAAGAAACTTTGATAGCATCACTTGGTGGGGCTAGGGTGGAAATATATAACTAGTTAGCTTGATGCATATTGGTTATACTTAACCCCATTCTGTTGGTGGGCTTTACCCATTAGACATGTAGAATTCTAACGATTATTGCATTGATATTTTAAAATGGTGAAAGTAACTTTGAAATGTGAGAGGAAGGCACAATCAACAGTAGCATTTCCAGTCTTAAACATCTTATGCAATAAAGAAATTGGAATGTAGTTTATCCTACTTCATTTGTTGGTGGGAATGAAAATTATTCTTCATATATTGCTTTTAACATTATTGGATCGAAGGATTATCTCACCCTTGCTATCACATTTACAGAAAAGCGACGTTGAGAAAAGAATGGTGAGATTTTATACTATATATTTTCATTTAAAACCTGGAATCAAATTAGTTCTTCTTTCCTTTACAGAGCAGTTTCATGTGCAGGCAGTGTAAAGCAGAAAAGCAACTGAAAGCAGTGCTTCTTTTCTTCTTTTCTTTCTGTTTCCCATTATTATTCAAATTATTCCCAGGATACTTTCCTATTCCACCTCATTAGGTCCCGACAACTCTTGCCATCTAATGGAACATCTAGAGGTTGTCTTATTTTAAGATGTTTAGAATAGCTTGTCTCAAAGGTTGGAAAACCTACTACTTATTAACCAAACAAATTGTGATCTCAGTATCAAATAAATCCTTATAAAAGTATACATCATAAACTCTTCTTAATTTGCATTTTTAAGAAATATTTATTGATCACATCCAGGACATAAACTGTTTCAACTCCTACCCTCAAAACGACGCTATAGAGCACTGCACACCAGAACAACAAGACACAAGAACAGTTTTTTCCCGAAGGCCATCACTCTGCTAAACAAATAATTCCCTCAACACTGTCAAACTATTTACTAAATCTGCACTACTATTAATCTTCTCATCGTTCCCATCACCAATCTCTTTCCACTTATGACTGTATGACTGTAACTTTGTTGCTGGCAATCCTTATGATTTATATTGATATATTGACCATCACTTGTGTTGTAAATGTTGTACCTTGATGAAGGTATCTTATCTTTTATGTACATTGAGAGCATATGCACCAAGACAAATTCCTTGTGTGTCCAATCACACTTGGCTAATAAAAAATTCTATTCTATTCTATTCTATTCTATTCTATTCTATTCTATTCTATTCTATTCTATTCTATTCTATTCTATTCTATTCTATTCACTAATGTGATCCTTCCACCCCTGACTTAAAGGTTTTTCGATTTATTGCAACTTTCCATGAGTGGAACAGAGAAGACAATAATTTTGACAAATTGTCTCTAGTAGTTCACTACCAGTTTGGTGGGCATGGCTAGATGGGGGGCATGTGACTGAATGGGTGTGGCCAAGTTGACATCATTCACACCCATGCCCACCCAGTCACATGACCACCCCACCTAGCCATGCCCCTAGGAAAAGGTAGGAAAAATTTTGGAACTTCCTCCTATTTACCCCCGCCCTTCCTTTGCTAGTTGCCCCCATTTCCCCTCCTTTAGCGCCCCCAGCTCTAGTCCCGCTTCCTCCCCCACCACTGCATCCTTGTTCTGGCTGCTTACCTTCTGCGGTGGCTGGTCCAGAGTCCAGAAGGCAAGCTGACTGGAGTTTTTGGCGGCCCCCAACCAGCCGCCACTGCTGGAAAGTGGCTGGCAAAGAAGCCTCCCTCTTTGAGAGCTGCTTTGTAGTTGTGGCGGCTGGCCATAGGCTGCCAAAAAGTACCAGAGATCACGGAAAATGTTCCTGCCATTGCCGCCATGTTCTTCGCGCATGTGCATCCCATTAAACTTGCAAGGCAATGGGATGCACATGTGCAAAGAACGTGGCAGCGATGAGCATGGCATATGGGGCAAGCGAGCGGTGGCCAGGGGACCAGTTTGGGGGCATGGCCAGCCGGCCATCACTACCGGTTCGGTGACCTTGGCCAAATTTCCACCAATAGTTTATGCGAAGTGGTGCAAACCGGCTGAATGCCACCTCTGGAAAGAGTAATAGTTTATAATTGTGGAACCTCTGTTTATAAAAATCTTTCAGGAATTGGTTATTTATTTAACATCTGTCTGTCTGATTGTCTGTCCCATCTTTCTATCTACTTATCTACCTACCTACCTATTTTACCTATTTATTTTTCCTTTAGGGAGCACCAAAATTATCTAGAGTTGGTTGATATTGTCAATTTAATTTTGGCCAAATTTCTGTTTGAACTTATCAGGCCTGAAGCTAGGAGGTAAAATTGCAGGACAATTCTTTGCAAACTAAATTCTTTCCCCAGAATTTCATATAGACTTTAAAAATCAGATAATCAAAGAAATGCTTCCTTTTTATAATGAGTTCAAAAACACAGATTGAAGGATCAAACTGATGAAAACAATTTTCTGATTTGGGTCAAATAATCAAATCATCTATCCAAATCAAATCCGATTCAATCTATAAAGCCCTCTATAATTTTCATGTATGTTTCAGGGGTGAAATCCAGCAGATTCTGACAGGTTCTGGAGAACTGGCAGTGGAAATTTTGAGCATTTGGAGAACCGGCAAATACCACCTCTGGCTGGCCCCAGAGTGGGTTGGGAATGGAGATTTTGCAATATCCTTCCCCCAGGAGTTGGGAGGGAATGGGTATTTTGGAGTATCCTTCCCCTGGAGTGGTGTGGGAATGGAGATTTTGCAGTATCCTTCTCCTGCTACACCTACCAAGCCACGCCCACCAAGCCACACCATGCCCACCAAGCCACGCCCACAGAACCAGTAGTAAAAGAATTAGGATTTCACCATTGGTATGTTTCATATATGTCCATGATCTGAATATACAGTTTTGTACATATATTTCTTAGCCTGTACATTATTTGAAATTTTCAATAGGAAAATGAGTTTGTTTCTCTAAGATATAAATGTTGTGCATATTTTAAAGTTGCAAACTATGTTGCAACATTCTGAAAGCTCTGGACTTTAATGTACGTATATATTTTGAGTTTCTGATGTGTTCAGAATCAGTAAAATTGTCTGTATGTTCTGATGGACCAAATTTCATATCCAACTTTGTGTGTGTGTGTGTGTGTGTTGTGCACAGACATGCACGTGCATGACCCTTTTAGTTGATTCCTGGAAACTATCTATGTCCAATGTTTTCGTGGCAAAATTTTTAGAAGTGATTTGTTGTTTACCGTCTACCTAGAGCTGAGAAAGCCTAACAACTGGCTTTCTGCCTAAAATAGGACTAGAACTCATGGTCTCTCAGTTTCTAACCTGTGCCTTAAACTTCTACCCCAAAATGCCCTTTTCCTCAAGTCCCTGACTTCAGTCTTGCTTCTATATAGGAACCTTGATATGTGCTCTGACACATTCTGCTAGAGAGAAGTTCCCTGAGAATGGACTCCAGGAGGAGTCCGAAAGCTCAGAAAACTAAACCTCTGGTCCCAGTGACCGACTTAGATTGGATCCTGCAACATTATCCTGGGACACATATTTTTGCCCTCAAGTGCTCTTTACTCTAAAATGGCTCCTGATCAAATTCTGAATAGACAATATCAGTACTTTTGAAAGATGTATATGCTGTGTACTAGCACTTATTTCTTTATTTTTTAAAAAAGTCTTTGATGAAGTAGGGTGGATATATTGGGATTCTTTATATTCCACTCTGCTTTATTTTCTACCTTATTGTCTCTTTCTTGACATTTTTGCTAGTTTCAGATGCCATTGAGAATGGTTCTATAATATATCAAAAAGTAATAGAAAATGATCAGTGTCTCTGATGTCCTAAATGTTATGCATTGTGCACATCAATGATCTAGTTTGTTCTTCTGCATCAGAGAATAATTTCTTACAAACCAAGCTATTCTTTTAAAAAAAAAAGTATTTGGTATTCCTTGCCTAAAAAGAAATAATTTAATCAAATTGGTAAGTTACTCTGTCAAAGGTCAAGGTTGGAGTCAATTTCCTGTTTTTCTTAGCAGTAAGAGCAATATAAAAAAAGCACTCAAACTTTTAAGGCAACACCAGCGGGATTTCAAGAGGCAATTGAGGCTGGAACAAAAGCAAACTCTTTGCTTCCGGGTATCAGGAAGGACTTTAATGCTATCATGACATTGATCCATAAATTCAAGGTCACAGTTATATCAGTTTTAATGAATTCCAAGTAGATATATGATTGCATGGCCTATTAGCACACGGTAGGCAGAGAACAGCACGTAAAATAAATGGTTTTTCAAACCCTTGTTTATTGCAAGCCATATAAAATGTTTATGCTAAATTCCAGCAAATAACTATTAATTTTATGCAACATACATTCACATGAACTAACCACGTGTTTTCATTTCAGATTTAAAATTCCTCACACTCAAATAGCATTTACAAGCTTCTCTAATCTGAAGTTCAAACTCTTGCAAAGCAACTTCTTGAATTTTCAAAGATGTCTAGTCAACCAGGCTTAGTAAAATATTGATAAGGGTGCAGTTTGAAATGATTTTCTGTCTTTGTTGGTTTTCTCTGTCTGTCGTCAGTTCACATTTCTCTCTGATTTGCACACATTCAGAGTCAAAGGAAATTAGGCCAGAGCTGTCTCAGTGAAGCCCATCGTGATTGAGATGTCCAGAGCTACAAGAATTTGCCGTTAGAAATATCACTTCCCTCCTCTGTCCACTATTAATATTTTATCACTGTAGGAGACAACCACACAGTTTACAAGTACATTGTTTTAGATGGCCTTATTTCCAGTATATTAGAATAGACACAATTTGCTTTAATACTTCATCTCTTCTCTCCCAGCATAATTATCTTTAAATAACTTAATCAACTAACATGGATTGAGTAGATGCAGCCATGGACATTTCAGCTTCTTATTGGATGCATTTTTGAGATTTTTTTTAAAGAAACATGAACAATTACATTTATAAATGTAATTTTTGCTACCAGAAAGAAGCTGAGCCATATGTTATAAGTTAATTAATAGTGAATGCTATTATGATAGCATTGTGGACTTGGAGAGAACATCTTTCCAGGTGGTCCTCAACTTAACAATCACAACTGGGATGAGAATTTGTATTGCAATGCAAGGTGCTTTTTAAGTGAATCATGCTCAATTTTATGATCTTTTTCCCAGAGTTGTTAAGTGAATCACTGCAGTTGTTAAGCAAATCTGACTTCCCCTATTGACTTTGCTTGTCAGAAGCCAGTTGGGAAAGTTGCAAATGGCGATCACATGACCTGGGACACTACAACCCTAGTAAATACATGCTGGTTGCCAACACCTGTATTTTGACCACATGACCATAGGAATGCTGCAACTGTTATAAGTGTGAGAACAGATTGCAAGTCACTTTTTGTCAGTGCTATTGTAATTTTGAAACGAATGGTAATAAGTCAAGTCCCTAGAAATCTAAAAGACTTATATGTATGGAGAAATGCAACCTTTTCTTAAAAGAAGCAGATTAGATGTCTGAGATGATCGGTATGTTTTGCTCTTGCCAAAATAATTTATCTAACAGTAATACTTTTATATTTTGCTACATAGAAATGAATGAAAACATCTCACCCAAAGAGGGGGATAAATAAAAAAAGGTGCTTCCTATCTCATTGATCTAAATGGCTCAGAGACACCTTCCAGAGAAAGCTGCATCCTTTGTCAATTGTCAGTCACACTGTAGTTGCTCAATTATTTTCCCAAGAACACCAGGGGTGTTATAAATTTTAGTCCATCTTCTGTATATATCTAAGGTAAAGGTAAAAGTTCCCCTCCCACATATGTGCTAGTCGTTGCCGACTCTAGGGGGCGGTGCTCATCTCCGTTTCAAAGCCGAAGAGCCAGCGCTCAACACCAAAGGCGCACGGAACGCTGTTACCTTCCCACCAAAGGTGGTCCCTATTTTTCTACTTGCATTTTTTATGTGCTTTCGAACTGCTAGGTTGGCAGAAGCTGGGACAAGTAACAGGAGCTCACCCCATTACGCGGCAGCACTAGGGATTCGAACCGCCGAGCTGCCAACCTTTTGATCAACAAGCTCAATGTCCTAGCCCCTGAGCCACCGTGTCTCAGGGGCTAGGCTCATATTTCTAGATTTTGGTTATTTATTTTATTTTGTTTTAATAATGTTAACACCAGTACCAATGCAAGATATTGGACCTGATTTTGAGAGCACTCTATTTAGGCCATGGAGCCCAACCTCCTGATCACTTAGAAATTCAATTAAAACATCCCAGATGTCTGCCTAGCTTTAATTGCACTATTTTTAAAAAACCCAACAGCCTGTCTATCGTTTCACCCATCTTAAATCCAATCCCTATCCAATGCCTATCTTTAATCCAAATTTTACTAAAACAGCATTGCCTCAACAACCTTCCCGAATATTAATAAAACTAACTTTGGGAAAGAGACTATTCCTCCTAATTGTTGGAAGGCGACTGTTCCAAAGTTGGTGGAATGGCTTCTGGGCCCCCACCGCCATGGAGATTTGGGAGTAGGGAGGAATCAACAAGATCTTTGTACTTCCAAATTCGGCAGATTCTACCTGGAGAAGAAGGTTCTGATTTTAACAAGGATGTGTGTTTTATATATAATACCATCATCCTGAAATGTAGCCCACTGATAGCAATGCACCTCCTACAAAATTAGTGTTTACGGTGGTATTGTCTCTTGCTCATGAGCAAGCAGGGAGATGCATTTTGATCAGCTGCTATTTCCAAATCACCCTTCAACTATTTCCATATAGAGTGAATCCAAATGCTAGATGATAAAACTGTGAATTACTATTGTGAAAGTGTAATGGAATGTATTAGTGGCCTTGAGGAAAGAGAAGGAGAGTTGCTACCTAGGAAATAATCAGACGGAAGGATGGGAATCACTTAATGGTCACAGAAATACACCGCAAAAGGTCCCGCCTTGCAAAATTCTGTTTATGTAGCCTTACAATTAGTTAGAATTAGTTCCTCTAGTTCCTGTTTTCTGTCTGGTTTACCTGGGAGGGCTGACATCAATCTTGCAAGCCTGAAAATACAAACTTCCTGCCTGGCACTTTTAGCTGCCTAATCACTAAGAACCATGGGGGAACAGTGGTTAGATTGCAGTATTGTAGGCTAAATCTGCCCACTGCCAGGAATTTGATTGTGATCAGCTCAAGATTGACTCAGCCTTCCATCTTTCTGAAGTCAGTAAAATGAGGACCCAGAGTGTTGGGGCCAATACGCTGACCTGTAAACCACTCAGAGAGTGCTGTAAAGCATTACAGAGCGGTATATAAATCTAAATGCTATTGCTATTACTATTAGAGCAGGTCCTTTCTCAGTTTCCTTTTTGGTAACTGTTAGGCTATTGTAAGCACCTTATCCAATCTTCTTGTCTGATGGTTTCCTTGGCAGCATTTCTCCTTCTCTTTCCACCAGACCACTAATGTATTCCATTCGGGGTGGGTTCTACTTACCGTATATACTCGAGTATAAGCCGAGTTTTTCAGCACGTTTTTTGTGCTGAAAAGCGCCCCCTCGGCTTATACTCGAGTCTACGTCTCGATGTACTTCGGGAACCCCGCACAGGAGACGCCAAAAAGGCGGCGAGATTGTCCGGCGGGATTTGCCCAAGGCTGAGCAGTTTGCCACGCGGACCCGAGCCAAGCCGGTCCCAGTCCAGCCCCTTCCTCTTGCAGCGAGTCCTTTCTACCGCAGGCAGCTAGCTCTCGTTAGTGCGCGCGCACGCGTACTTATTCCTATGTGGACACACACGCGCACACCCCCTCACGCACAATTACCCACGCCTCCTTTTCGCAGAACCAAAAATAGCCTCGCGTGCTTATTGCGCCCCCAGCCACCCACTCCCTACTCCATTCTCTTTCTCTTCCGAGCCTGCCAAGAGCATCTTGCGAGCGGGCAGGAAAGGCCTTTTTGTGTGTGTGCGTGTGTGTGCGCGCCTGTGTGCCCTAGTCCCCTTTCTTCTCTTCGGCGGCGCTGGAAGAGAGAGAGAGAGAAAGGAGGGGCCGTTCCTCCCCTTCTTTCATTCTTTCATTCTCTCTCTCTCTCTCTCTCTCTTTCTTTCTTTCTTTCGCCTGGCCGAACTGCTTTTGACGGCGCTGCGCGGAGGCGCTTGGCCGTCTTTGGAGAGAGAGAGAGAAAGCCGGGTGAGGGGCGGCTACAAGCCGGTCCCGGGAAAGCGGGATGGTTCCCGTTCGCCCTGGCCTCCGTCCTCCGATCTCCTGCGCTGGGAGCGAGCGAGCGACGGAACGGCTTCGGGCACCGCCGACTTTGGCCCTTTAGCAAGGAGGAAGGTGGGAGGGAAGCGGAGCTGCCGGCTGTGGCGCTCCGCCGAGCCGCCGCTGCCGCCGCCGCCTGGAAGAGGAGGAGGTGACCTTCACGCTGGAGAGGGTGGGGATGGGGGTTGAGGCGTGCAAGAGGAGCGAGCGTGGAGGAAGAGGAGGAGGCGACGGCCCCGCCGGGACAGCGGCTTCTAAGACCAGCCCACGCTCCGAAGAGGGAAAGGGAGCGAGTGGTGGGTGGCTGGGACGAGACCCCACCACAAACACACACACACACCCGTGAGACGCCTTGCTTGCATGTCACACACACGCACCGCTGGGAAAAAAAGGATGGATGGATGGATGGAAGGAAGGAAGGAAGGATGGATTGATGGATGGAGGCGACCGCTTTGAAGCGCAACCCTTCTCCGCAACTAAGGGGGTCAATGTTTTCCCCAATCCTAGGGTGTGGGGAAACAGTCATTCTTTCTTCCCCCCTAGTCTCTCCCGAGATCGCACTGCAGCGCCCATCATCCCCAGCCGGCAATCTGAGCTCGTGCCATTGATGTGGTCCTTGAACTTCCCCCTCCTTGTTTCTAACCCAGCCTAGGATGGCCGGCGTGGAGGGTGTGGTGGTGGTAAAACGGCCAGGAGAAAGCTTTCGCTCTTTTCGAGAGGTCCTCTTGGAAGGCTGCCTTGGAAAGGGAAAGTGGGGAGGGGGCAGAGATTTCTCCCTCAAAGGTCCCCTTGGAAGGCTGGGTTGGAAAGGGAAAGTGGGAGGCAGAGATTTCTTCCTCTCGGGTCCCCTTGGAAGGCTGGGTTGGAAAGGAAAGTGGGAGGGGCAGAGATTTCTTCCTCGGGTCCTTCTAGAGTCCTTGAGAAACTGATATCATACAAGGTTAATAAATTATACCTCCTCCTCATTGATGAGTTTTTCATCCTGAAATTGATTGAAACATTGTACCATCATATGCTGCCATAGTATAGTGTTAACAACATCTGTAAAGATGATATATGAGCATGACACTAAGTTTTTCTATATTTCCCTTTATTGTAAAACTTCCATCATGCTTCTTTCTGAAAACAAAGGTCATTATAATATACCTCATTATATATTTGATTTGATGATATTTCAGTTAATAAATACCATTTAAGGTGTTAAGCTTCTTTTCTTTTTCAGCAGCAAAGTGAATTACAACTTTAAAGAACTTTATTACTTTATATTCATTTATTTTAAGTATAGATTTTAGATTTTTAAACAAATATGTTTAGAGCTTTTATATCTTTCAAGTTATTCAAATTATCCCCTCAGCAGGTATATAATGGCATCCAATTCCAATATCATGTTGGGGCTTTTGAGCAAGGGAGGAGGAACGCGAGCACCGCCTTTCACGCTGGCATTCCGGGATTTCCCTTTGTTTAGAGCTGGGAATCCTCCTTCCCCCTTTTGCCCTTTTATTGTTTTTCGTTCAAATAAATATTCATGTTATTTTACTTGGCTCTATCTTTATTTTTTACATTGACCAGTAGCTGCCTCATTTCCCACCCTAGGCTTATACTCGAGTCAATAGTTTTTCCCAGTTTTTTTGTGGTAAAATTAGGTACCTTGGCTTATATTCGGGTCGGCTTATACTCGAGTATATACGGTACCTTTACTACCAGTTCACAAGAGGAGCATGCGTGTGCACTCACTTCGCTCATGCGCATGTGCTTCTGCACATGTGCAGGTCATCTATGATGACATCCGGGCAGGTGGGTAGAGCCTCCCACCAGAGGTGGGCTTCACTAGGTTCTTACTAATTCTGGAGAACTGGTAGAGGAAATTTTGAATAGTTCAGAGAACTGATAGTAAAAATTCTGACTATTCTATTCTCTGCCTCCCGAGTCCCACCTGATCGGGAGGAAATGGGGATTTTGCAGTAACCTTCCCCTGCGACGCCCACCAAGCTACTCCCACAGAACCGGTAGTAAAAAATGTTGAAACCCACCACTGCCTCCCGCCAGTTTTACTACCAATCCTCAAGAACCGGACCAAACCGGGAGCAACCTACCACTGATTCCATTATAGAAAGCCTCCGGAAAGGTCTAGGTAATGTATCCATTAAAGTTTGGCAAAGAGTCTCATGGCCACAGTCTCTACCTGTTCTTCTAGCTGGAGCTATGAGATCAGTGGAACCCTCAGATTGTAACTTGCTTTTTCAGAGTAGTACTACTTTTGCATTCTTCTTAGGATGAGAAAGAAAGATTGGCCCACGATCACACAGCTGCATTGATGCCTAAGGTAGGACTAGAACTCACAATCTCTCAGTTTCTAGCTTGATACTTTAATCACTGTACCACTACACTAAAGGTAATTATAGTGGAAAAAGAGCTGCCTATCTGCCTGAAGCATTATGAAATCTTTGGCTGTAGGAAATATCTAGCGTGTCAGTAAACCCTAAATGACTAGCTTTGTAACTCCAACGTATTTACACATTAAAATTGGTTTATCTCTCTTTCTCTATACATAATTTTATCTCTGTCTACCTGTGTGTGTGTGTGTGTGTGAGAGAGAGAGAGAGAGAGAGAGAGTGAATGAATGAGTGTGTGGATGTGCTTATGTATGTGGTGTGCATATAGAGGGGTTAATTTGCAAGGATTTGTACTCATTTCCTGACATAGATGCATTTTGGGAAACTGACCTGATGTGGCTTACCTGTGTAGAGGCCAGATCAAAAGCAAAGATGGATACACCTTTCCACATATTAAGTTTTGGTAGGAGGTGGTATTTAGCATCAGCTTTGTTGCCTTTATTATTGATACAGGTAACGAAGAACCTTTTCAAAAGGGTTTCTATACATTTCCATAATAGCTGTTTTATGCCTGATCGTTACTTGCTTTGTTTTTCATTCCTATTTTATGGCAACATGCCTAAGCCCCATCAGTATTCAAGTTAGCACTCTAAAATGAAACTATAAATTTCAATTTAGAAGAAATAAGCCCTTATTCGGGCTCATAAGTTTTAAATAACACATTACCATGGGCTACATTAAGTTTGCATTTCTAATGTTATTTTATGCATTTGACAATAGATGTTCCACTCTGCACAGGAGTAAGGAGCAAATGCATGTGAAATGTAAGACTGCTTAAAATGTAGGAATTTATTAGAGCTGTCAGTCAGCAATGACAAGAGAGCTAAATTATTTCTGCAGATTTTTAGTGGTGTTTTTTTTTTGCAGCCTTTCCTATTTTGCTCTCAAGTTTCAGAAATATGCATAAATTGGTTATGGTTTAAATATTTATTCCCATTTTGATGAAATTCTATCTGTTTTTGTAAAGAAAGAGAGAGAAAGAAATAAAAAAACATTTTGAGAAGATGTCATTATGAAGATTACAGTGAATTTATTGGTTTCAGTAGGCATTTCTCAATGGGGTGCTGGGTATGGAACAGTCTTGTCAGAGAAAACTAAATGGATGACATACGATTCATGTTCTTTATATCATGAATCTGTAAAGACAGAGTGGCGTTACCTAAGTTTATCTAGCACCAACTTTTAAGGAATATCTGAAGTAGGGTTGTGGTGCCTGACAAGACATAGTCAAATGATATCAAATGAGATACATATTTGATCAGCTATTGTTTTACTATAATTAGTAGATAAGGTCAAGAATGCCTTTGGATAAGTATTAGCTTGTCTGCTTAAAACATCACACTGTTATTTGGTAGCAAAACAGGAAAAAAGAGTACCTTTTCCCTAATCCTGCAGAAAAACAACACAATACAGGTATTCCTTGACCTATGCCCTTAATTGAGCCTAAAATTTCTGTTGCTAAGTGAAACATTTGTTAAGAGAATTTTGCCCCATTTTAAGTGAATCACTGCAGTTGTTAAGTGAAAATGGCTTCTCCATTGACGTTACTTATCAGAAGGTTGCAAAAAGTGATCACATGACCCAGGACACTGCCAAGCATCCAAATTTTGATCACATGACCATAGGGATGCTGAAGTGGTTGTAAGTGTAGAAAATGATCATGTCACTTTTTTCAGTGCCATTATAACTTTGAACAGTCATTAAATAAACTGTTGTAAGTTGAGGACCACCTGCATTAATACCATTATTATCTTATACATAACAAATTCAGTTGGTTCTCTTTCTCACCCTCTTTACAAATAAGCCCCATGTCAGGGTTACAAGTAACATACTTGTAGCAAACAAAACTCTGAAGCAGCCAAATTCCTCAAAGAATAGGTTTATTGGATATGTCATATTGGAACATGCTGGTGAAAACCGACTCTGAATATTCCCACTTTAAACTTTCATCTAAAAGTGAAAGTTTGTCACTTTCTCAAAGCAATCAGTCACATGATCCAATCAGGATACTGTCCAGTTGCTAGGTGACTCCAGTCCCCTCCTTCCGAGCACCTGCAGGAATGTCCGTGGCTCCCATGAGAAGGCATTTTGTTTTGGTTACAACACCCCAACTATCTCTATTCCCCCCCCAGCCCTCTTCTCTGGTGTGTCAGCACTGAAGTCACAAAATGGCCTGTCAGGCCAACTTCAGGGTTGATGGGTGCCCCCCTCCTTAATTGAAAAGGAGTTCCTGGAAGAAGACAAGAAAGAACACAAAAAGATGATTAAACACAAGCTAACCTCCTCTTCCTCCCCCTGGGGGGCTCTGTGGCTTATGGGGTATCTGTTATGGAACTGCCTAACCAATCTCTCTGCCTTCATATCCCAGCTCTTAACCCAGGTAGCCTCAGAGAGTGGGTATCCCTTCTACGATACTAGGTATTGTAATTGACCCCATGCAATCTAGAACCTAAGATTCTTTCACAGCAGCTTGTTAAAGACCAGATGCACTTTCCCTAGCAAGCGGGGGAGTTTAAGCTGTAAGGGTTGATAACTTTCACTACAGGGAAAGGTCCTATAAACTTTGGACCCAGTTTCTTTCAGGAAAGCTTTAATTTTAACTATTTTGTGGATAGATAGATTTTACTGCCCACTTGGAAAGGTGGCTGGGGGGAACAGTGTTTGTCGGCTTGAGTTTTATGGTTTGTTGCTGCTTCCCCTAGGGTACGCTTGGTATTCTCCCGTGTTACCTTCAGTGATTCCATCCATTCATGGATGGGGGGGGGGTTTCCATGGGCAGCTCAGGCATGGAAATGATCTCCATGCCACTGGTAACTTGAAGAGGGGTCAAACCAGTGCTACTATGCACTGCATTGTTGTATGCCACCTCAGGGAACGGCAGCAACTCTGCCAAGTTGGACTGCTGGTAGTCAACATAGCATCTTAAATATTGTTCACCCATGGCATTTGTCCATTCCGCCACCCCATTTGTACTCAGATGGAAAGCTGAACTGAGCCCTTGCATATGTCTCCTTCCTTATTTTGTACCCGGTAGCACACCTCCTGCAGAACCAGTTTGGTAAACACTTTCTCCTTTGCTAGGTGGGCCAGCACGTCCTTCATGAAGGGGAGTGGGGAGGTTTTAGCATGCATACAGTATTAATTCCTCTAAAATCCACACATAGCCTCATTTCTCCCCTCCCTAGCCCTCTTCTCCAGTGTGTCAGTTCCAAAATGGCCCCAGTCAGGCTAGCTTTAGGGCTGACACACCATGGTTCAGCTTCTTCTACTAAGAATGTTGTACAATATCAAGTGCCATTTATCATCATTTTAAATAATCACTTATTTTGATATTCATCTATTTTCAAGGGTTTTGTTGAGCTCAGAAGAAATTAGATGCATGTTAGTAGAGATTGCTTATTTATTAGATCTTCAAACTTTTTCATTTGCTTGAGATAGTATCCATATTGCTCCCTCCTCCTAACTTTCCCCACAACAACAATGAAGTAGGTCTAGGTTGAGAGGAAGAGAATGACCCTGAGTCACCCAGTAAACTTCTATGGTTTAGCCTAGATAAGAAGTGTGATGTCCCTACTGTGGGTTCAACTTCTTATACTATCCTGACTCCAGTCAAATTCCTCATTGTTTGAACGTGTGTATGGGAGAACAGGGGTTGGGATAACTGAGAAAAAAAAAGTACACATGTAGGCTGGAGTATCTGCAAGAGAAACTTTTTTTAAAAAAGATTATTCTTTGGAAAAGGGTAGCATTTACCTTACACAATTTATAAGCATAATTTTGGTCAGAGACAGATTAGTACCAACAAACCCAGAATCTGTGGGTTGTACTTTTGGAGCCATGGATAAAGTCAGATCCATCTGCTCCCATAAATGTTTTATGGTGGTTTTATTTTAAATCCCTAAATTTCATCACTGAATTTGGAAGTCCTCATGATTAGTGAGGTCTTTCTATATAAGTAAACAATTTGTAAGAATCACAATTTATGTGACGGGGATGGGAGAGGAGAAGAGAAACCGCATGTTATTTAGCTTAATATAAATAAAAGTATGTCTGTTTTTTAGAAGGCCAAATCCTGAAGATGAAACTGAAATATTTTGGCATTCTTAATGAGAAAGAAGAACTCACTGGAGAAGAGCCTAATGTTGGGAACGATTAGCAAGAGAAGCTAATAGAGCAAGAGCAAGAGAAGAAGGGACAACAGAGGTGGCTGGATAGAATCACTGAATCACTGAATCACTGAATCACTGAAGCAGTCGGCGTAAGCTTAAATGGTTTCCGGGAGATGGTAGAGGACAGGAAGGTCTGGAGGAAAGTTATCCATGGGGTTGCGGTGGGTCAGACACTACTTCGCAACTAACAACAAAAAATAAAAATAAAAATATACTAGAATTAAAAAGACTTATTATTGTTTGCAGTTTCATCCCCATATATTACAGCTTCTCCTTAAGTCCAAAAAACCTTTGCATTTCACACAGATGGAAAATGTGCAGACAGTTGGGTTTCTATATATATGTGGCAGATGATTGTAAATGATTGTTATAAGGGAATCATACAGCCAACATTAAAATCTGGGCCAAGTTACCTATTGAACCATCTTTGCCCCATTACATCAGCCTGCCCTACCCTATCAGTCACAGGAGGACCCTGTCAACCAAAGAATTCCAAAAGGTGGGGTCCATGAAGAGACCCTTCTCTGCATTGGCCACACCCTATGGAACACTTTCCCCACCCAGAGGTGAGGCAGGTCCCCACTCCCCTGGCCTTTCAGAAAGGTACAAAAATGTGGCCTTAATTGGGGCGCACAGAGGAGCACACAGCCATGAGGCTGGTTAGTATCCTAAAAACTCTCCTCTCTGCCATTTAATTAATCTTTAACATTGCTTGCCTGTTTTAAATTTTATACACTGTTTTTATGTTTTTAATATTTCATTTGTCTACCACCCAGAGTCTCTCTGTGTGGGAGCTGGCATTTTTAAAATTTGATTAAACAAACAAACAAATAAATAGTCACATTATTTTCATTGGTTTCACACCTACCCTTTTTAAATATGAAGATTACATTGCCTTAGCATGGTGACTTGGACAGCTAACAACAAACAACAAAACTAAAGTAACTGGCAGCCAAGGTTTAAAAAATAAAATAAAATTGTGTCATGGGGTCTAATATCAATCTGACCCTAAGCTGAGGAATACAGCCACATCTTCAAGGACTTTTGAAAGGCCAACAGGGTTGAACCAAGCTGATCTCCAGGTATCACAGGAGTGGTACTAGAACAAATATATCTACATAGATTGCAAGAGACTAGAGATAATATTTATCAGCAAGTCAGTTTGGGGAATCCTGTGAATTTTGGAATTGTATACTGATTAATAATAACTGTAATTCTAATTCAATCAAATTAAATTGGGATGTGATGCTATTAAATATTATACAATGCAAATCAACAGCATCCAGATTCAGATGAAATTTATACAGAACTGAGCTTGATTTTACATCACACAGTAAGAATAGTTGCGGTATATTTGTTTAGAATGTGCTCATAACTAAGCTCTGGATGACATAATATAGAAACTATGCTATGTATAGAAGCGATTTACACTATAGGATATTACAGTTGACTATAAAGAAACAATATAAATCAAGAACCTTTAAATTAAAAGGCCCATCTGCAATTTCTCATTGAGGGTGGAGATCAGTTTAAACCAAATGGCACAAAAAAGAATATAAATACTGAATAAATCTCAGATTGATTAAATCATTTCAGATTCTCAGTATTCATATTCTTTGAAATTTGGGGCATTCACTCATAGTCATATATGTACTTCTTCTGATAATAACAATGAATAATATTAATATAACCTAAATAAGTTCCAGAAATATTACTGTCATTCTTATTTTATTGCATTGTCTGCTTTCATTCTCTTATGCCTCTCTACATTATTAACAGCATCAAGATAGCAACGGCAGATCTGCTTCTTCCTCACACAGTAGACAACATTCTGTATGGAAACTAATCTAAAAATAATCCCAAAGCATGCACGTAAAATTCAATTACAGAACAAAAAGCCATTCGGTATGAAATTACAATGACTTATTCAGAGTTTTCTTGCCATGAGTTGTTAAAGAAATTTTATTTTTGCCAGTAAACTTTGGAAAAGCTGAAACAGTCAACAGCATTGCTAATGGCCTGTATTTAAAATATCTCACTCTTATAGTTTAAAAAGTCAAGCTAGTGTAAGATACAGTCATGAGTTGTCAAGTATATTTTTAAGCAATCACAGCTAATCAGAAATCTGTCCTACAATAGATCTGGGGCTGACTTGTGCAGAGAGGGAAGAGACAGACAAGAGGTTTATGTCTATCTTGTCTGTATCAGCCACTAGGAAGCTGTTAACACAAACCGTATGCAGTCAAATGTGGTTGAATTACACAGGTATCAAGCATTCTTCCTCTTTGTTTGTTTTAATGTTTGACTGTGCACATCTCAAAAGTTCGAACCCACTGGGCATTGCCAAGAAGAGACTATGTAAATCAGCTACCCTCTGACAAAGGAACACAGTAATTCACTTTTTTGTTAAGCAATGTGTGATTACCATCCCAGTCTTTTGAACTCCAGCCAGCTTGCTCTTTTCCCTCACCTTCAAGCAGGTGTTTTGTTGTTGCTAGGCCAGGAACACAGCCCTGTGTTGGAGTCTTTCAAGTGCACTAGCTGCGCTGATGAATTTTGCCTCCAAATTTTCCTCAGGCAATGAACTGACTAGTCCAACATGCTCACAGCAATGCTAATCTTGCTCAGGGACATTTGCTGCAGCACACAAAAGGTTTTTTCCCCCTTCTATAATTTTAAACTGATACAGTTTTTCCATTTTTTCTTCCTTTTTGTATGGGCTCCATCTATCCTGACACGTGCAAAATGAAATGCAAAGGGTTCACCCAGATAAATTGGGGACATGGTGGGATAAAACAAGGGAAAATAGAAAGTAGAAAGCATAAAAGCCCACAGAGAAAATATGACAGACAAATTATCTTGACTGGATCTTCTAAACATTATAAATTAATGTTTAGAAGATGTCTAATAAATTATATAATGTTTCTCAATCTCAGCCACTTTAACGTGTGTAACTTTAACTCCTAAAATTCTGGATCATGGAGAAAGCTAGGGAGTTCCAGAAAAACATCTACTTCTGCTTCATTGACTATGCTAAACCCTTTGATTGTGTGGATCACAACGAATTGTGGCAAATTCTTAAAGAAATGGGAATACCAGACCATCTTATTTGTCTCTTGTATGCGGGTCAAGAGGCAACAGTGAGAACTGGACACGGAACCACTGATTGGTTCAAAATTGGGAAAGGAGTCCGGCAAGGCTGTATACTATCACCTTGCCTATTTAACTTATATGCAGAACATATCATGAGAAAGGCGGGGCTAGATGAATCAAAAATTGGAATTAAGATTGCCGGAAGAAATATCAACAACCTCAGATATGCAGATGATACCACTCTAATGGCAGAAAGCGAAGAGGAACTAAAGAGTCTCTTGATGCAGGTGAATGAGGAGAGTGCAAAAGTTGGCTTGAAGCTCAACATTAAGAAAACTAAAATCATGCATCCGGCCCTCTCAATTCCTGGCAGATAGATGGAGAAGAAAGGGAGATAGTGACAGATTTTATTTTCCTGGGCTCCAAGATCACCGCAGATGGGGACTGCAGCCAAGAAATTAAAAGACGCTTGCTCCTGGGGAAGAAAGCTACAGCAAATCTAGACAGCATACTAAAAAGCAGAGACATCACCCTGCCAACCAAAGTGCGTATAGTCAAAGCTATGGTTTTCCCAGTTGCAACGCTGTGAAGGTTGGACCATAAGAAAGGCTGAGCACCAAAGAATTGAGGCCTTTGAATTCTGGTGCTGGAGAAGACTCCTGCGAGTCCCTTGGACTGCAAGGCGAACAAACAAGTCAGTTCTAGAGGAGATCAACCCTGACTGCTCTTTAGAAGGCCAGATCCTGAAGATGAAACTGAAATACTTTGGCCACCTAATGAGAAAGAAGGACTCACTGGAGAAGAGCCTAATGCTGGGAAAGATTGAGGGCAAAAGAAGAAGGGGACGACAGAGAACGAGGTGGCTGGATGGAGTCACTGAAGCAGGAGTCACTTAAATGGACTCCAGAGGATGGTAGAGGACAGGAAGGCCTGGAGGAATATTGTCCATGGGGTCACGATGGGTTGGACACGACTTCGCAACTAACAACAAAAATAGTCCTACCAGCAAGATCTTGATGGCCAGTGAATGGTGGACATTTTAATTTTTATTTGGGAGCTTTCTGGTTAATTTTTTTTCAGGAAGAACAGGACACCGTTAGTATTGCTCCAGCACATGCTCTTTGGAAACTGATGAATTGTCCTTTTGTTATTCCTGTGATTTGGGCCTTCAATCAAATACAGTGGGAAATATTTTTGAACTGTACAGCAATGAAACACTTCAAGATATCCAGGTGATTTTTTTTTGTAGGATTCCTGTCTTTTAAAGGATCTAGCAGCCCTAATATTTTCATTCCATTCTGCCAAAAAAAATGGAACAGCAGGCATTTTGATGTTTTTCCATTATAGCCTAAGGCTCAATCTTATACAGAAACTCAAATCTGTTCCGATCAAATTTTGTTGTCTTCAGATCTTGACTTTCAAAGCTGAATCAAATCTTTTCATCACCAAATCTGGAACCAAATCTGAATCCTGGATGCTATGCCCTTAAAATTTATGTCCATTGTTTTAGTTTTGTTGTACGCTTCCCAGAGACATTTACTCATGCGATGGGTGGTTCTATAAATCAGATAGATAGATAAATAAATAAATAAATAAATAAATAAATAAATAAATAAATAAATAAATAAATAAATAAGAGTGGATATGCACAAGTGTCTTTTTTCTTTCTTCAAATCATAAAGTGTATATGAGAAACTACTTTGTAGATCTTCAGCATCTATATTTGACTGGTATCTATTCGAAAGTCCCATTTTCCAACTCCTTAAACTGAGGTTGAAATTAAGTAGTACCATCAAAGATGATTGCTGCTGAATCAGGGGGATGTGCGAGGATACTGAAGCCCTGACTTTTCTTGAAACAACTCCATTTCTCAACCTTGTTTTTCTTGCCAGTCAAATAAAATACACCTCTTGCTAGTTTAATACAGTTTGTAATATTCTCTCTAGGGAATCGGGGAGGAAAAGACAAAGAACGCTGATCTAAATCTGCCTATTATATGCAATGCTGTCCAAGAATGTGTTTTCAAAAGCCATATTTAAATATTGTCCATGTTAATTTAAACTGGAGTTGAGCAACTATATTGATTTGGATTACATTAATATTCATGATTTATTAATGCCTGCTGTGTTGAGATATATGTTTCAGTGCTGAATATTGTTAATAAGTAGAATTCACTTTTGTACAATAGATAAATTCCTGCCAACCGAAAACCTCATTTTATAATATAATTTCTCTTTAGATATTGTTTTAAAATAGTAACCAGAAACTGGGTGTAATGGTATTTGTCAGGAACTGCATGTAACAAATTAAAAATTCATTCAGATTTTAGGCATAAACTTTGAAGGTAACTTTTCTTATTCAAGCAATAAAGTTTTACTCACCCACCTGTGCATTTTTCTTCTTTCTTCATTAGGTTTATATTCTTTCTTTTCTACAAGATCTCAGAACAGGGTACAATATTCTTCCTTCCCAAATGTAATACCTGGGGAAAATTGAGAACTCTATATGCTACTCTATCTACTAAAACGTTCCTGTTTTAATTAAATATTTCCAAATTTTATTATAATAATTATGGGAGTAGGTTTTGGCTTAAAGATGGCAACTATGCTATGATTTCCTATTGACTCCAGAGTAATACAGATATTTAAATCCAAGTTTCTTTACTATATTGAGTAATGGATTGGTTATCATCAAGTTGATGTCAATTTTTAGTAACCACATAGATTTTTTCCAGAATGATGGGTCCCTAACCTGTTTCTTCAGGCCTTCTGTAGAAAAGTAAGATATTGGATCATGTGTCAAAAGAAGTATTATTTCAACTTGGTTACACTGGACAGTAATTTTTTTTCAAAGGCTTTGCTTCCTATCAAATTTTTGGTGATTATGACAGAGCCCTTCAAACTGAACACAAGTGTAATTTCATAATGATTGCCTAATGTAGGAATATTGAGAAATATGAAATTAATTTTAATGACTATAAAATATTTAACCACATAATGTTGCCAACATGCTGCATAAATTCAACAAGGCCAGAAGTGTTTTGCTGCTGATTTTGGTTTGTACTCAGTGTCTTATTCATCTCACTGCATTAGTCAGCCAAATTGATAGAGTCCAGTTGCGCTGATATCATTTTCCATTGTGTAAATTTCCTGGTGAAAATTTTCATCATGTTCATCACAGATGGCACCTAGATTTTGTGGGAAGAAGTCCAAGTCTGAATGCAGAAAATTAAGTTTTAGAGATGTGTTGCACTTCATGGTCTTCTATGCTATAAAAAGTTTGTCAACTACTGAATGTAGTTTGGAACTCTGTAGTTTCCAAGAAAATTCTCAACAACTTCATTGAATGCTTTCCAGGTGATTTTCTCTGACACCACTAACAGATCTTCAAATCATATGTCATTGATGATTTATCTGTTCTGTGGGCCAACAAAAAATGTCTTCCTTAGTCTTGGCATCAATGATTCTTGGAGGTATCCACCTCGAATAACAAAAACCTTCACCTTCCTTGTTTGTTGCGTTCAGAAAATTTTTCATCAGTCCAAGTTTTATCTGAAACAGAGGCAAAAAGTATCTTTGTTAGGCCAATAAGAAGAAGAATATTTTTTACAAAACAGTATGTGGTAAGTTAAATTACAGGTTATTTTCATGATTAGCAGCCAAAAATCTATAAGACACACCAAAAAGGGTTCAGGAAGCAAAATCTTCATTGTCCAATTTGTGCCTCCAGTGAAAACACTGAAGTTATTTTGTTGAATGTTCTATTTGTTTCTTTTCTTATGTATCCATGATATTCTCATGAGTTTTCTCCAACACAAAATTTTAAAAATATGCTTTCTATCATGCTATCTCTATCATAAAGACTTCTCCAACCAGCAACTTCCAAATATAGCCAGACCGGGGCTGTCCTAGGACAAAGGGGTTTAAAAAGTCAAAGTGGCCACCACAACACATGACTGAAGCCAAGCTCTTTTTATATCTATTATGCATGCAACCTACACAGACACAACTTCCAATCTTGACCTTTTGCTTACTTCTGTTAACATTTCTAATCCAGATAGCTTGGCATCGATTTGGGGAATCTATCCTAGTATCTATATAGCTCTTTGTCTATTATTACAGAGGTAGCTCTTATTACAGAGGTAACTCTCATCAGAAAATCTTCCCTGTTAATTAACATTGTATACATGTTTGCCAACAGCATTTTCTTTTCTGTCAAGGGTTCCTTGTTGTATTGTAAAGGATTTGAGGACATCATTTTGGCTTGGCTAATTCATGCAAAGTCATTTCTTGCCCTGTGGGTTCTCATTATTGATGACTTTTAAATATACCAGGTCCCCTCCTGGTGTGGGAGGCTGGTCACGATAATGTTTCTTTGAAGCACACATTTCTGTAACTGTTCAGCATTAGAAGGATTTTTAAAATAACTTCCAAGCATGATTCTGTTGTATGAAGTACACCTATATGAAGACTTGTTGAGTTGCCATTCCAAATTTTTTGTACGTTGAAATTGCTTAAATTAGTGGTATGTGCCTGTTTGTAAAGAAATGAATATCTAACAACATGTAGCAGCAGTTGCCTCTTCTAAAGCTGGGTTTCTTTGGTTTTCCTGCTGCATTTTTTAAACTTATGAAGGCTGTAGTATCACTGGTGCAGAAATAATCCCTATTTGGGAAAGAGTAAAAGAATGAAAGCTTGGGCATTTCTAAGATTCTCTTATTGACTGTTTAGTAAATAAATCTTTGGCTTGAATTGCCATGTGTCAGAAAGAGCTTACTGAGTGAGCAAAAGGTGACAGGCGCTGAATGTGGGAACATCACAGGACAGCTGTTTGGTCTGGCAAAGGCCTCCATGTGCTTGTACTATATATCCAGAGCGGCCTTTTGGATTCCATGTACATAGTAACAATTAAAAGTACACAATGACTGAACAATGTTCACTGTGACAGACTGCAGGTTGGCTGCTTCCCATAACAGCCTCCCAGGCAGAGAGGAACAAAGAGCTGGGGCCCATCTGTACTCTGGCGCTGAATGCCTCATGTTCCAAAGAGCGCTCTTTGTTCCTCCAAACGCCCCAGGAAGCTCTTCAACAAACAAAACTCAGAGGACCCGAGGAGTCCCATCATGACATTAATATGATAATATATTCAGAATGTCTCTGACAGATTTGACAAAGAAATAGATTCTTTTTGATAATAAGTTGTCGCGTTGATTAGACAGAATTTGTTTGACTCTCAAATAATTATTGCAACTATTTTCATTGTCTTAGTGCTCCCTTGCCAACCTTCGTTCTCGATATATCAAAGCCCTAGTATATCCCCTGCTTTATGCAAAGAAGGCAGCAAGCATTGTGCAATGGTGGTCTGAACAAAAATAGAGGGCACCAATTTTTATGCACCCATTTTGTAGGGGCTACCACATCCCAATTGCTTTCTGGGACTCTTTCAAGATTCAAGAAGTTAGCATAGCCTTTAACAACTAGGTGTCCTACTAGTAAATCTAGTTAAAGGGACTGAAGAATTTGTGATCCAAAACTTTTTGAAGACTCCAAGTCAAGAAAGGCAGGACTATCCAGGTTTCTATTTTATCCAGCCTCTTGGATTCTTAGACAAAACTAAAGTATAAACAACTCATAAAGTTGGTCCTGCATTGATTCTTAGCAAACACATTTGGTTTGCAAGATTAAATATACCAGATAGTCTACTGTAGTGAGTGATGAAATGATTTATTTAATCATGCTGCACTCATTTAGGGAATGAACTTGAACTGGGACACTGGATATAGCATGAAAATCAAAATTGAGCTTGTACCCTCCCTCTCTTTTCCCCATATTTTTCCTGTCCTGTATCTGAAGAGGGAAAAAACTTTTCCCCTCCAGTTGCATACCTCCCTATTGTTGTACTTAGTTTGCTAGAACGTTTTAATCTTCAGATACAAGGTTTGTTTTAACTAGAGCTAGATTAAAAAATGAAGGAGGGACGGAAACAGTAGATGTGTCTGCATGGTTTGGTCAAAAAAGCAGCATGGTGGCTGCAATGGATGAATTTGGATTTTCACCTGTTTTGTATGTGCACCATTGAAGTCACCACTTGATTGTTCTGACCACATCCTGAAGACATTTTCAGAACACAGGCTAAAAGAAAGAGAGGGAGGACCATGTAAATGCTAAACTAATTCACAAGTGAAAGAAATTCAGGATTGTCATCTCCAGACATCATTTAGCAATAGGCAGAATACAAATTAATGCCCTTGTTTTAATCAGAGTGCAGTTTAAAATATTGTACAGTGTCTGTTTCTTCTAGGTTAGCAATGACAATACAGACTTTATTAAAGCCCTAATATAAAGATTATTGGGATGTAGTGGCTCAGTGGCTAAGGCACTGAGCTTATTGATCAAAAGGTTGGCAGTTCAGCGGTTTGAATCCCTAATGCCACGTAAGGGGGTGAGGTCCTGTTACTTGTCCCAGCTTCTGCCAACCTAGCAGAATTTACATTCGAAAGAATGTAAAAAATACAAGTAGAAAAATAGGTGGGAAGGTAACAGTGTTCCATGCACTTTGGTGGGAAGGTAACAGTGTTCCATGCACTTTTGGTGTTTAGTCACATGACCATGGAGACATCTTCAGACAATGCTGACTCTTCGGCTTTGAAATGGAGATGAGCACCATTCCCCCTAGAGTCGGGAACGACTAGCAGATATGTGTGAGGGGAACTTTTACCTTTATAAAGATTAAGGGCTACATTCAGTTTGTTGTGCAAGACTGATACAGGTTCATTGTTAGTAAAACAGTGCAAGCTGAAAACTTTTCAACCAGTGGTCTTCCAAGTCCCCCTCATCTACTAAATGTATACTTTTGTATATATAATCTTAACATAAGGAGTTTACGTATACACATTCACTAGATGCATAATATCCATCATGCTATTTCCTTACATGATTATGAAGTAGAATTTTAGGAGGATTTTATAGAAATCCCAATAGTACCACTTTTAGAGTAGAATCAGTAAGGCATTAGACTATTTATAGACTCAAAAAATACTTGGAATTCCCAGCCCCACTTAAAGTAACAAAGTGCTAACAAGATAAGTGAAAGTATTAATTGCAAAAATGTAGACAGTCACTGAGAATGGATTAGAAATTTGTGGATCGTTAGCCACCAATGTTGAGAATCAGGGCTTTAAAATAAATTAACCAAGTTAAAAACATTCAGTGGGATTTTGTTTCTGTAAAAGCATAATGGAAAATATTCTCATTTATACTGGTCCATACTAGAAATATTTATATGTGTACTTCTAAACCAATCAATGAGGGTAATTTAATTAATATATTATGACAACAAATAATATCATTGACAATCAGTTCTAATTACAATAAATCAGTAAGATAGAAGAGTTAATTTGTATAAGTCTATAAAGAGGGATTGTATCCCACTCCTTTTCAAGCCCAAATTGCCTCCAGCACTATCAACCAATTTGTGCACTGATGTAATGTGTCTCTGGTCTAAATGAATCCCTTTGCAAGAATTTTTTTCCTACTAGCTACTAATGTTATACATAAGAAAGGAATATGAGTTAAGACAATGAAGTGAATAAGGTTCAAAAAGAGAAAGAAATATAGTTCTAAATTTAGTTTACATTGTATCGTTTACTATATCTCTTCTTATAAATAAGCTTTCTTTCCACCATGATCATATCAGCTCACCTTTTATTTCTTTTTTAAACTTTTAATAATAATAATAATAATGTTTTAATTTGTATACCACCCTTCTCCCGAAGGACTCAGGGTGGTGAACAGGCAAATAAAATACAAACAGAAACAAACACCATAATTAAAACAACCCTTAAAAAACTGATTCAAATTTGCCAGAAAATTTAAAATAACATTACACCCCATAAAATTACAGAAATTTAAAACCCATCAAAATTCAATTAAAATTTAAAATTTAGAATTTAAAATCAGGCCAGTCCAGCCATACGAAATAAATAGGTTTTAAGTTCGCGGCGAAAGGTTCTAAGGTCAGGTAGTTGTCGAAGCCCGAGGGGAAGCTCGTTCCACAGGGTAGGAGCCCCCACAGAGAAGGCCCTCCCCCTGGGGGCCGCCAGTCGACACTGTTTGGCTGACGGCACCCTGAGGAGTCCCTCTCTGTGGGAACGCACCGGACGCTGGGAGATAGAGGCCAGCAGTAGACGGTCCCGTAAGTAGCCCGGTCCTAAGCCATCTCTTTCACCTATCTCTTTCTGAATAACTCAATGATTCCATGCAAACCTGACTTTTGCAGCCTTCTCCTTCCTCTTGACCCATTTGCTCTTCCTTCCTTTACAGTCTGATTCCTGTTCATTCTATGTGCTCAAACTACCTTAACATACTTTTTTGTGCTGCTTACTTTTTTTATGATACTCAGCTGTACTTTTCCACCCCGGACCATCCCAACGAAGCTGTCGAAGTGCTGTCCCAGTGCCTGGAAGCCGTATGGGTCTGGATGGAGAGAAAGAGACTCAAGCTCAATCCCTCCAAGATGGAGTGGCTGTGGATGCCGGCACCCGGTACAGTCAGCTGCAACCGCGGCTGACTGTTGGGGGCGAGTTATTGGCCCCAAGGGAGGGGGTACGCAACTTTGGCATCCTCCTGTATGGATGGCTGTCTTTTGATGAACACCTGGCGGCCGTCTCCAGGAGGGCCTTTTACCAAGTACGCTTGGTTCGCCAGTTGCGTCCCTTCCTTGACCGGGATGCCTTATGCACGGTCACTCATGCTCTGGTCACTTCTCGTTTGGATTATTGCAATGCTCTCTACATGGGGCTGCCCTTGAAATGCACCCGGAGGCTGCAGCTAGTCCAGAATGCAGCTGCGCGAGTAGTAACGGGAGCCACTCATTGCTCCCACGTAACACCACTGCTACGCAGTCTGCACTGGCTTCCTGTGGTCTTTCGGGTAACCAAGATTTTGGTTACCACCTTTAAAGCACTCCATGGCTTAGGACCCGGATACTTACGGGACTGCCTGCTGTTACCTTATGCCTCCCACCGACCCGTACGCTCACACAGAGAGGGTCTTCTCAGGGTGCCGTCCGCCAAACAATGTCGGCTGGCGGCCCCCAGGGGCAGGGCCTTCTCTGTTGGAGCTCCTACACTCTGGAACGAACTTCCCCCTGGCCTACGCCAAGTGCCCGACCTTCGGACCTTTCGCCGTGAGCTAAAAACACACTTATTTATTCAAGCGGGACTGGCTTAACAGTTTTATTAAATTTTAATTGGGGTTTTATTATTTTAGGGTTTTAAATTTTAAATTTTTAATGTCGGCCATTTTGTAATATGCTTTGTTTTAAATTTCTTGTTTTAATTGCATATATATTGGGTTTTTATCTTTTGGCTGTACACCGCCCTGAATCCTTCGGGAGAAGGGCGGTATAAAAATCTAATAAAATAAAAAAATAAAAAAAATTTATTCAACCCACTGTCAGCTTTGGAAGCCATACATTCATTCAGCTTCATTCATTCTTGACTCTATATCTTTTTGCTTTACTACACAGGGGGCTCCGTTTGCATAGCATTCAACTTAGTGATATATGCTATTTGTCCTAACATTCCCAACTGCCACTTCCCTAAGAGAAATTGGGCACAAACATTTTCTCATATACAGTGATTTCACTTTTCTTCACTTTTTTTTCTTTTCTTCTCTATTTATTTCTCACCATAGATCATATTCAAATTTGCAGTATTTGTGTATAATACTGAATAATCAGTATTATTCAGTATTATACACAAATACTTATTATTTGTGTAGAATAATCATTCTGTCACAAAATTGATATTTTGTGACAGAATGATTATTAAAGCTAGGAGATATTTTAAGATACACAGATACTGCTAATTTCTTATTCCAAATCACTTTTATTTTTAATTCCTTAACTTTTGCTAAAGCTCCTTGTTAAGCCCTTTTCATTCATTTTGGGGGAAAAAAACACCCTTTAATTTGTTTTACATCAAACCACATTTTTCAGTTTTTTCTAGTCAGAGTCATATATGCTCTTGTATAGTTGAAAATATATAATTTATTGTCAATTATATATATTTTTTCAAAATATTTTACACTATATATTTTTCTGATTCTTAATTTTTAAGCAATCATTGTCTTATATACATTTTTCCTTATGCATGGCTCTTTTACCTTTCCACTATTCTCTTCTGTTCTATTCTATTTTTGCTATTAGCATAAGCATAATTATACCCACAACTGAGGCCTTTCATGATATAATTCTTTTCAGTCTGTTCTAAGCAGGGGTGGAATGTAAAATTTGTTACTCCTGGTTCTGTGGCCGTGGTTTGGTGGGGAGGGGGGTAATGTGACTGGGTACTCATGGCCAATTTTATTTTTTTTACTTTTAAAAGAATTTTTTCTACAATCTCTTCAGTTGTAAAAAAAAAATGCTTTTAAAGGTTTCTGATGAACCCAGCTGAGTTGCCTGATTGTCAGATTCCTTTAAAAGCATTTTTTACAACCTCTTTGGCTGAAGAGGTTGTAGAAAAAATGCTTTTAAAGGGTTCTGACAATCCCAGCTGAGCCGCGCGATCATCAGAGGCTTTTTTTTTTTACTTTTAAAAGCATTCGGCCAAAGAAAAAATGCTTTTAAAAGTTAAAAAAAAAACAACCTTTGATGATCACATGGCTCAGCTGGGCATGGGGGTGGAGCAGGGATTTTTTCTACCAGTTCTCCGAACCACCCGCCACCATTGCTACAGGATCAGGCAATCTGGTTTGAACCGGGAGCATTTCACCCCTGGTTCTAAGTCATTTCCACATCCTCTTTTCTTTCATTCTCTTGGAATTTACTGTGTTGAGAATTAATTTATCTACTAATGCTTTTTACATATCGCACTCATTTCTCCTGCAGTCATACTATTTTACTGTACTTTCTTATTTATTTGTTTGTTTGTTTGTTTATTTATTTATTTTTCTATAGTCACTCATCTCAATCAATGGCTCTGGATTATTTACAATTTAGCCATAAATAAATATCCAGGAAACATGTTTTCTCTGCTCCTTGCCTTTAAGATAACATAGATAAAATAACCTTTATTGTCATTTTTTTTTATTGTAGGCACACTGGCACACATTAAAAATTAAATTCTGTTGCCTGCTCTCAAAAGTTTACACATACATACACACATATATACATGCTATATACATAAATATGTATATACATTTAGACCGTCTTCCAAGGTCTGTTCAGCCTCAATGCTGCTGACCTTTAGGAAAGCATTAAATACTTGCTTCCAACACACTTATCTATAAGCTTTGTTATTTTAGATGTTCTATAACAGGGGTGTCCAAACTTGGTCCCTTTAAGACTTGTGGACTTCAACTCCCAGAGTTCCTCAGCCAGCTTTGCTGGCTGAGGGACTCTGGGAGTTGAAGTCCATAAGTCTTAAAGGGACCAAGTTTGGACACCCCTGTTCTATAAGCTTTAGAATTATTGGCTACTAGGTTTCTTTAGAAAAGTGACTAAATAAATCAATCAATAAACTTGTGACGTAAAGGGGCATTTATAATGTAAAGGAGTATATAGATACAGGTAGTCCTCAACTTACAACCACAATGGAGCCCAAAATTTATGTTGCTAAGTGAGACATTTGTTAAGTGAGTTTTGTCCCATTTTATGTCCTTTCTTACCACAGTTGCCAAGCATCCAAATTTTGATCACATGACCATGGGGATGCTACAATGGTCATAAGGGTGAAAAATGATCATAAGTCAATTTTTTCAGTGCTGTTGTAACTTTGAATGGTCACTAAACAAATTGTTGTAAGTTGAGGACTACATTACTATCAAGCATAAGACAAATGTATAAAATAAAAACTTTAACATTCTCTGTTGCATCAATGGTGGACAGAGTAACATATGGAACAGTGAATGGGGACAAAAACTGAGGGTTTTTTCCTAATGATGCAGCATAATTTGAATGCATGACAGTGTCTCTAAACTGATGGCAAACAGCTCTTTCTTTAGATCTTTTTTGATTTGGTCTTAGGGAAGATTCTTCTTAGAGCAGGAAACACTTCTTTGATTCCCAGTTATCTTGCACTCATTATTTGGACATGTTTCTTGCATTCATCTTGGGTAATATTATTCTCACAGTGGCAACACAGAGTTCAATTTTAATAAATAATAGCTTATCCCTTTGAATCTATTTCCTTAAAACATGAGAAATAGAATACATGTTTGAGGGAAGGGATGGAACATAAATATTATTTTGCATTTCCCAAGGATATGCCACACATTCAATGAACCATTTTACTACTATTTTACTACTTCTTATCCTTACATTTTGGAGGGCATGGAAGAAGTGATGGGTATCTTGGTGTAATATCCATCCTATACAGTAATTGTGAAGGCAGGCTTTTCTGTTGTTTGCTTGTTTTTGGTCTGTTTTATATAAACAGAGTTATACTAAAAACTAAAATCATCCTTTTTCATTTACTTACTGTGTTTGGTTGCTTTAAGCTATTTAATTTAACGTTTGAGAAAACTGCTCGAAGCCATGGATCACAACTAGCTGCTGTGAAGGAGGCAGAGTTTAGAATATTTCTTCTATGTCCATGCAAAGCAGACCACTCTCCCCATTTCCAAAGTATATGTTATTAAAATGGCACATTAGGTGTGGTTGCCATACTGCAAGTAGGATATTTTAAATGAAATATAAAAGTGATGAAATTGGTAGTGGTTGTTAACATTCATAAAGTATTACTATTTGTGTACTTGTGTGATTGAATATTTATCAAAATTCCTCCCAAAATTCATATATTCAGTCAGTTTCCATGAAGGTGATAATTTGCATTGCAGATCTCCTGGATTGATATTAACAAAGTTCTGACCCTAATTATCCAATTCCCATGTTTCAACTCTTATTCAGGAGGTTGCATAAATTACTAAGTAATTTCTGCCATTAATGTTTTCATTATAAATGCTCTAATTAGAATGATTAGAATTGTATTTGTATTTGTATAATTCCTAACACTGAAATCCTTCACAAGTTTATTTGGAAATATCCTACTTTGTCCAATGAGGCACATGTGTCCATAGGAAAGTGGTGACAATGACAAGATGCCTTCAGGTGGGTCTTCTATCCTATGTGGTCTTCCATACTTTTGAGTCTATCTGAATTTTCTCCCTTATGCCATAACTGCAATATGCAAAAGGAAAATCATATTTCCAATTTTTAATATTTACAGAAACCAGATGATAATGCTGTACATAGGCTGGATATGCACAACACAGTTTAGAGCAGAAATGGGCAGTTGAAGATTGCATGATCTGAGTATGTTATATGAACCAGACAGTCATAATGTAGGGACATGAGATGTGAACCACAAAGGTCCAGACAACCATTAAATGTCAGCAAAGAGATCTGAAGAACTCTACATTTTTGCTTTCATCTAGTGGTCATCAAGATATTTGAAGCCCAGATCTGGTAGTTTCAAATGAGATAACTGAATTTTGTGTTTTGCTAACCTGAGCACTTAGTGTGTTTTGTGCAGTGAGTGGTGATTCATTAGTCATTAAAAAACCTGTTTTTGATGGGTGTCCTTTTATGTGTCTGAGTGTTCTAAAAGGGGAAATAAAAGCCATGTTACCAAAAATAAGCATTCCTGTTACTGGATTTCAAGCATCACAAATGTGTGTGCATATGTGTTCCAAATGTTGCTAAATGAGAACTTGAGGTCCATATACTTTCCATGAGTCATATATTGTTATCCATATCTTGTGACAAACCTGACCTGTCTACATTATACTAAAGGCAAGAAAAAGGACTTTGTGGTCACTAGCACAGCCCCATTTTTTAATTTATTTATTAGATTTATTTGTCGTGCATCTTGTGATTCAGGTAACCCAATAAATTATTCTCAATGTCACCAGAGTTCACATTTATCTGCTTTCTCTTATAATTGTGTAGGTAGGTCCCAAGATTCAGGACCTTGGAGAGAGATCATGAAATCAAATGGTGCCATTGAGAGGTCACAGGATTATAATTTTGAGTGTTCAATGTGTTTACATATATAATTTCATGGATTTATTTCCAAATTCTTAAGGTTGAATAGTTATTACTGTCTCCTTATTTTCGGTAAGTGGAAGGGCTGAAGAAGAATGGCTTCCTTAAGGAAATCAGAAAAATGTGAATAAGGTACTTTTCCTCATCTCCCATGAATGAACTTCAAGATATTGAGCTTCATTGCTGCCTTTAACTTTTCAGAATGTCTGTTATTAGACTCTTTGTTCTGTTCTTTCTTCACATAGAATAGAAGTAGCACCTGCCCACTGGAATGAGTTTCCCCGCCAAAATCTAGATGTTTCCCACTTTGCTCTTGTTTAGAAGAGCTGTGAAAACCTGACTTTTGGTCCAGGCCTTTTGCAAGAGAGAGTTCCCTCACTTCATCACACTTTATATATTTTATTTTTTATTTTTTATTGTAATTTCTTTGTTTGAGTCATCTAGACACACACACACACACACACCACACACCACACACACACACACACACACACACAAATCCCATGTCCATCTCTCTCTTAGACTTTTTTAAATGCAGAAAAGATTGATAATATTTTTGCTATATTAATGTGATAAAAACTATCACATTAATATATGGTATAATTAATACCATATTAATATAATATGGTAACGGGGTTATACAATTTGCATCTTTTTTTTATCCTTCATTACAACTTTGTTCAGCAGGCTCATAGTTTGCAAGAGAAGTTTTTATCAATTTGGTCATTTGTATTTCAAGGGGGGGGGAGGAGGAGGAGGAGGAGGAGGAGGAGAAAGACATAATGATTGTTATGTCAGAGATAAATTTTTCTTGTCCAACCATGCCTGGGGACTTCTAGAAGTTGAATGATGGGAATTCTGGGAATTGATGTCCATGGGTCTTAGATATTCCCCTCTTCCTTCTCCTCCTCTGGAAGAAAAGGAGAGGGAGCAACAGAGAAATCTGAATGCCACCTTTGCCTTCCATTCACTGGGAAACCTGTTCCTTCTGCTTTCTGCAGCAGCTCAATATTGTTTGGTGCTGTGTGACTGTGGCACAATGTGTTATGCATTAGTGTTTAAGAGGATATTGCTCCCCATGATTGCCCTCTCTCCAGAGGATGACAAACTGCATTAGTCTGAATTACCAAATTCAAACTTTATGGGCAGCCATTCTCCCTGCAAAGGCTTTAGCATTTTTATGTCATAATCCATCTATTATCCTCTTCCTCACATGCTTTATAATGATTAAGTTATTGGAAAAAAAATCTCAACAGATGTCATCTGAAGATGAATGTTAGTGGGCCAATTGGTATCAAGCCTAGTATCAGTATATTGCTTAGCTTCACTAAAAATGTCAGGAAGAGAACAGTGGAGTTCATTTCACTGTTGGCTATTTTCATGATAATTCTAGCTGGCCTTTCTTTGGAATGATAGTATGTGGAAAAGCAGCAGGTTCCTACTTCCCTGCCTTGTTGACTTTGCATCCAGAATAAGGCATCCAAATTTCATACCATTTTTAAAAAATTGCTTATCACTACAACTTAATCCTGAACTTTTTTCATTTTGCAAAAAAAGCAGTGGATTGGGTGTCAAAGGCAGCCAAACAATCAGCGGTCGATAGTAATCTCACCTCCTTTTTTGCTACCCCTTCTATTAAAAGCAAAAAAAAAAAAACGATGGAGGGAAGAACCCAACAAAGAAACTCCCAGACTCTATACTCTATGAGGTTTATAAACTTTGACTCATTCTGCAATAAGTATAAAGTTGATCATAGCAGCAGCCACCTCATCCTAGTCTCTCATTATAATCTCTCTGTGTGTCTGTCTGCCTTCTCTTAGAGAGGCTGAGTGAGTAGCAAACATAGATAAAAGTCAGCCCTGATTTGATTGGATTGGATTTGAAGTGGAGATTCACAAATTCAGGAGGATGTTATTTGATTCATGTTTGCAGTTCTAGTTCATTTAAGCCATTTAGAGATGTGATATTTGATAAGGAAAAAATATCCAGAGGCTGTAATCCTTGCAGTTGCTTGCTCTTGAAAGTAGCTTTAAACTGCCACATTTTACCAGGTTATTTTTTCAAGAACTTTACTGTTTGACATATCCCTTTTTCTTCTTTAAAGGCAGAAATAGCCTAAAGGAAAAAGAGAAAGAGCCTAAGCTGTGCTGATTAAGCCAATGGAGAAAGAGCCGTGGTGGCGCAGTGGTTAGAATGCAGTATTGCAGGCTAACATTACCTACTGCCAGGAGTTCAATCCTGATTGGCTCAAGGTTGACTCAGCTTTCCATCTTTCTGAGGTCAATAAAATGAGGACCCAGATTGTTGGGGGCAATAGGCTGCCTCTGTAAACAACTTAGAGAGGGATGTAAAGGACTGTGATAAGTCTAAGTGCTATTGTTATTGCTATCCAATTACAACAAACAAACAAATGTAAATAGTATTTTTTCCCACTCAGGGTGGGGAGACAGGGTTGGCATTCTTAAGAACTATCACTGACTTAATTTATGGGGTGATGAATGTTGTGTCTCTAGTCACTAGGCTTTCAGGAATGCCCAGAAGGAAGGTATAGTTGATTGGCAAGTTTGGCTTCTCCTGGAAAGATTTTGATGGAAGGTCAGACTGGGCAGGCCACCATCAAAAACAAGGCCTTTTCTGTGCAGGACTGGGTTGTTCTTGATGGTAGTATTATGTGTTAGAAGAGGCATCAGAAGCAGACTGGCTCAGTGAAATTGCCACAGAGACAGACAGCCTACTGAGAAAGAAATTGGCACAAACATAAGGGCATTCAGAGTCTTGTCTTCTCTTATTCTTAAAATCAGTAAACATTTAAGCCAGCATCTGTAAATGACAGTTTAGCATCTACTGTGTACTCATTGCCAAATAACCTATAGCCAGGTAAAATTTAAAATAAGATTGACCCAAAAATCCTTTTTAGAAATCTACGTGGCATTTGTCCAATAGGTTCGAAGGTTACGGGGGAGGATTGCGTTCCTACTTGTGAGGGTGGTTCCATTTGCACGGTAAGTGGGAGGGGCAGATATGGCGGAAGTGAGGGGTCGTATCGATCTTTGGGGGTGCGTGCTCGATGTTTGAAGGCGATCGCACGCCCCGACCCCTTAGACTTCTCCCGTTCCCTGGGTGGCCAAGACCCTCAGAGCTTGGGCCTTTGGTTGATGTTGTGCAATGCACAGTCCGTGGTTAACAAGGCCCCCCTAATTTGTGATCTTATACAGGGGGGATCCGCAGACCTTATGGGCATTACAGAAACCTGGCTGGGCCTGGAGGAGGGGGTGCCCCTTGTTGAAATGTGCCCACCGGGTTTCCGAGCATTCCATCAACCAAGGGCCCAAGGTAGGGGTGGGGGGTGGCGGTTGTTATTAAGGAGAGTCTAGAGCCGAGGGAGACCACTGTACCTCAGATTGCCGGTTGTGAATCCCTCTTTGTGAAGTGGGGGCATAGGGGTCAGATAGGCTTGTTGGTCACATACCTGGCTCCTTGCTGCGTGACAACAGCCCTGCCCGAGCTGCTGGAGGTGCTTGCTGGGGTGGCGGTCGAGACCCCCAGACTTATGGTCATGGGGGACTTTAACTTGCCATCGACCGGCACGTCATCGACGACAGCTCGGGAGTTCATGGCCTCCATGACGGCCTTGGACCTGACACAAGTAGTTGATGGCCCTACTCACATTGGGGGAGGCACACTGGATTTGATTTTTATCTCTAGACAGTGGTTGAAGGATCTGGACTTGAGAGATCTAGTCATTGAACCTTTGTCGTGGTCAGATCACTCTCTCCTTCGTCTGGACTTTCGGACCGCCACTCAACACCGCAGGGAGACGGGACCAATACGTTGGTTCCATCCCAGGCGCCTGATGGACCCAGAGAGGTTCCTGATGGAGCTTGGGCCGTTCCCTGAGGGTCTGGCTCACGGCATGGCTGAATAACTAGTTGCGGCTTGGGAACTGGCCGCGGCTGGGGCTCTGGACCGTGTCGTGCCTTTGCGGCCTCTGACCCAGCGTAGGTCTCAACCAGCTCCTTGGTTCTCCGAGGAGCTGAGGGAGATGAAACGCCGGAGAAGATGCCTAGAGAGTTCCTGGAGGTCCAGCCGTTCGGAGGCTGATCAGACACTAGTTAGGTCATATAGTAGGACCTACCTAGTGGCATTGAGGGAAGCGAGACGTTGTTACGTCTCCTTCCTCATTGCATCGGCAGATAATTGCCCGGCCGCCCTGTTTCGGGTGACCCACTCTCTCCTTCAACAGAGGGAGCGGGATGACCCATTACAGGGACGTGCCAAGGAGTTTAGTGGTTATCTATACGATAAAATCGTTCAGCTTCGGGATGGGTTGGATCAAAATTGGGTAGATCCAGGTGAGAGGTCGGAGACTTGTCTTGTTGAGACTGTTTGGGATGAATTTGACCCTGTGGCTCCTGAGGACATGGACAGGTTGTTGGGGAGGTTGAATGCCACCACATGTTTACTGGACCCGTGCCCCTCCTGGCTGGTATTGGCCATGCAGGAGGTGACACGAGGCTGGCTCCGGGGGATTACTAATGCTTAGTTGTTGGAGGGGGTCTTTCCTGCTGCCTTGAAAGGTGGTGAGACCCCTCCTCAAGAAACCTTCCCTGGACCCAGCTGTTTTAGGTAATTATTGTCCAGTCTCCAACCTTCGCTTTGTGGCGAAGGTTGTAGAGAGTGTGGTGGCACGTCAATTACCCCAATACCTGGATGAAACTGTCTATCTAGACCCGTTCCAGTCCGGCTTTCGGCCCGGATACAGTACGGAGACGGCTTTGGTCGCGTTGGTGGATGACCTCTGGAGGGCCAGGGATAGGGGTTGTTCCTCTGCCCTGGTCCTATTAGACCTCTCAGCGGCTTTTGATCCCATCGACCATGGTATCCTGCTGCACCGGCTAGAGGGTTTGGGAGTGGGAGGCACCATTTATCGGTGGTTCTCCTCCTATCTCTCTGACTGGTCACAGACGGTGTTGGCAGGGGGGCAGAGATCGACCGCAAGGTGCCTCACTTGTGGGGTGCCGCAGGGGTCAATTCTCTCGCCTCTCCTGTTCAACATCTATATGAAGCCGTTGGGTGAGATCATCAGTGGTTTTGGGGTGAGGTACCAACTTACGCTGATGACACGCAGCTGTACTTTTCCACCCCAGGCCACCCCAACGAAGCTATCCAAGTACTGTCCCGGTGTTTGGAAGCCGTACAGGTCTGGATGGGGAGGAACAGGCTCAAGCTTAATTCCTCCAAGACGGAGTGGCTGTGGATGCCAGCACCCCAATACAGTCAGCTGCAGTTGTGGCTGTCTGTTGGGGGCGAGTCATTGGCCCCAATGGAAAGGGTGCGCAACTTGGGCATGCTCCTGGATGGGCGGTTGTCCTTTGAAGACCATTTGACGACTGTCTCCAGGAGAGCTTTTTATCAGGTTCGCCTGATCCGCCAGTTGCGTCCCTTCCTGGACCGGGTTGCCCTATGCACGGTCACTCATGCTCTCGTTACCTCTCGCTTGGACTATTGCAATGCTGTCTACATGGGGCTCCCCTTGAAGAGCACCCGGAGACTCCAGTTAGTCCAGAATGCGGCTGCGCGGGTTATTGAGGGAGCAGTTCAGAGCTCCCATATAACACCCATCCTGCGCAGACTGCACTGGCTGCCTGTTGTCTTCCGGGTGCGTTTCAAGGTATTGGTAACTACCTTTAAAGCGCTCCATGGCTTAGGACCGGGATATCTACGGGACCATCTACTGCCATCTTCTATCTCCCAACGACCGGTGCGTTTTCACAGAGAGGGACTCCTTAGGGTGCCGTCAGCCAAGCAATGTCGACTGGCGGCCCCCAGGGGGAGGGCCTTCTCTGTGGGGGCTCCTACCCTGGGGAACGAACTTCCCCCTGGACTTCGACAATTACCTGACCTCAGGACCTTTCGCCATGAACTTAAAACTTATTTATTCCGCCTTGCTGGACTGGCTTGAATTTTTAAAATTTTAAATTGATTTTATGGGTTTTAAATTTTTGTAAATTTTATAGGGTGATATTGTATTTTAAATGTGGCCAATTGAATATGTTTTTTAAGGGTTGTTCTTAGTATTGTATGTATTATTTTTTGTATTTTATTCTGGCTGTGCACTGCCCTGAGTCCTTCGGGAGAAGGGCGGTATACAAATTAAAATATTATTATTATTATTGTTATTGTTATTATTATTATTATTATTATTATTATTATTACCTCGCTTGGACTATTGCAATGCTGTCTACATGGGGCTCCCTTGAAGAGCACCCGGAGACTCCAGTTAGTCCAGAATGCGGCTGCGCGGGTTATTGAGGGAGCAGTTCAGAGCTCCCATATAACACCCATCCTGCGCAGACTGCACTGGCTGCCTGTTGTCTTCCGGGTGCGTTTCAAGGTATTGGTAACTACCTTTAAAGCGCTCCATGGCTTAGGACCGGGATATCTACGGGACCATCTACTGCCATCTTCTATCTCCCAACGACCGGTGCGTTTTCACAGAGAGGGACTCCTTAGGGTGCCGTCAGCCAAGCAATGTCGACTGGCGGCCCCCCGAGGGGGGGCCCTCTCTGTGGGGGCTCCTACCCTGGGGAACGAACTTCCCCCTGGACTTCGACAATTACCTGACCTCAGGACCTTTCGCCATGAACTTAAAACTTATTTATTCCGCCTTGCTGGACTGGCTTGAATTTTTAAAATTTTAAATTGATTTTATGGGTTTTAAATTTTTGTAAATTTTATAGGGTGATATTGTATTTTAAATGTGGCCAATTGAATATGTTTTTTAAGGGTTGTTCTTAGTATTGTATGTATTATTTTTTGTATTTTATTCTGGCTGTGCACTGCCCTGAGTCCTTCGGGAGAAGGGCGGTATACAAATTAAAATATTATTATTATTATTGTTATTGTTATTATTATTATTATTATTATTATTATTATTATTATTACCTCTCGCTTGGATTACTGCAATGCTCTCTACATGGGGCTCCCCTTGAAGAGCACCCAGAGGCTCCAGTTGGTTCAGAATGCAGCTGCGCGGGTGATAGAGGGAGCCGCTCGTGGCTCCCATGTGACACCATTCCTGCACAGGCTGCACTGGCTACCTGTGGTCTTCCGGGTGCACTTCAAGGTGCTGGTTACTACCTTTAAAGCGCTCCATGGCTTAGGACCGGGTTACTTACGGGACCGCCTACTGCTACCGATTGCCTCTCACCGACCTGTGCGCTCCCACAGAGAGGGACTCCTCAGGGTGCCGTCCGCCAAACAATGTCGGCTGGCAGCCCCCAGGAGTAGGGCCTTCTCTGTGGGGGCTCCCACCCTCTGGAATGAACTTCCCCCAGGACTTCGCCAACTTCCGGACCTTCGAACCTTTCGCCGCGAACTGAAGACATATTTATTCATCCGCGCAGGACTGGCATAGGGTTTTTAGTTTTTATCTGGTTTTAATTTTAGTGGTTTTATTCTTTTAAAGATTTTAACTTAGCCCAAATTGAATAAGTTTTTTAAATAGTATTTTATTCTGTATTAATTATGTTTGTTTTTATTTGGCTGTAAACCGCCCTGAGTCCTTCGGGAGAAGGGCAGTATAAAAATTTGATTAAGTAAATAAATAAAATAAATAAATACCTGAAGCCTATATTCAAAGTACTGAGAGTTGTTATGAGTTCTTAGTTAGGTAGCAGGATGAAAACAGAAGTGTAATATTCCATCAGCACAAAAGAAAGCAAAGTTAACACTTCTTGCTAGCTATCTTCAAGAAAATAAGAACTAGGAAGAGAATGAAAATCAAAGCAATCTTACTGTAGCTTTGTCATAAATCTATTGGCTGCCCAATTATGTCAAACTCAGAGATCCCTCACATTGCTCAGTTCCACCATGGTTCTCTATTATGTTTTCTTTCCTGTAACAACCTCAGAAGTAGCAGAATAGCCATTAAGTCTACAAAAAATTCAAAATAGCCAATGTGCTCCAAGGCCATTTGATTTGATTTGTTTTATCAAAGTGAGTTTCTCTTTCAGTTTGTGAATCTGTTTTGATCAAAGCTGCTTTCAATAGAAACATTTTTTTTTCTAATTTTTTTCACAAAGCTAGTCATCACTGCTCCTAAAAGCTTCTTTTCTTCGTCCAATTCCTTCTAGTAATTTTCTTAATTCAAGGATGAACAACCTGAAGACCCATTACTTCATGTGGCCCTTAAGCCCTTTTTTAATCCGTACCCAGGATACCTCCACCTACAATTGGAGAAATTCTGCAATTGGTTAAATCAGATTTGATTTGAAAATCATCAGATGGTCATGGAATTAAGATTTAACTATACATAGTTTAAAACATAACCATCAAGAAGTTAAAAAGGAAAAAGTGAAGGAAATACAACTTTTTTATAATTCAAATTATAATTTTATATCATGAAATCTAATTTATTTATTTATCTAGGAAAATTTATATAACTGCCTACTCATTCACAGCGACACTAGGTGGCTTACAGAAAATAATAACACAATGTAGAAGGAATAAAAATAATAAATAATAGTAATAATAGTAATAAAATAATAATTTTATATTATGAAGTATGATATGATCATCATTTTCTAAATTACAAAGTAGGAAGTCTTTCTATTTAAAGCTGGAAATTAAAAAAAAAACTATACCAGGGGTATTAAACTCGTGGTGTCAGGTTGTCATCACGTGATGTATCATGACTTTTTCCCCCTTCGTTAAAATGGGGGTGGGCGTGGCCAATGCATGACACATCCAGGCCATGGGCTGCAAGTTTGACACACCTGTTCTATACTAATTGAGCAGTTGAGTCTCCAAACTGCATTTTGATCTTATGAGAAAATTGTGAATAAGTCAAAGTTGAACCTGGACATGCCAACTTCCCAAAGCAGAATCTACTAATTTGCATCATAGCCAAATACCCACAGCCAAGACCTTATCACTGCAGTTGATAAGTTAGTAATCTGATTGTTAAGGGAATCTGGCTTTCCCGTTGACTTTGTTCATCAGAAAGTCACAAAAGGTGAACACATGATCCTGGAGCATAGCAACGGTCATAAGTATGAAACAGTTGCCAAACATCTGAATTTTGATCACACAATCATGGGGATGCTGCAAAGGTCATAACTGTGAAAAACAGTCATATATCACTTTTTCTAGTGCCATTGTAACTTTGAATGGTCACTAAATGAACTGTTGTAAGTTGGGGACTACCTGTATTAGCACATTTGATCTGGTTTTCATGGACCTAACAAAATGCCAGAGACTTGATTTTCTTAACATCCTAGCAATGCAAAATAATTTTTCGACTACTTGCCCCCCCACTCCATTTAAGAGATCCCAAAGTTTACAGTTTCTACAGATCTGCTGCCTTGGATTCAGAAATTCAACTGGCCAGGAATCCATAAGTTGCTATATATTTCATCTTGTTCTCTATTAATGCTGATAATTAAAGAGGAAAAGCCAGAAGGTCCATTTTTAAACACAAAGCAGTGCTTATCCACCACTTACGTCCCTCTCCTTTCTTCTAAAGCAAAAATGAATAGCTATAGGCTGCAAGCTGCATATAATCCCTCAGGATCCCATTTGTGGTTCTAAAGGTCCTCACAATTACCTCAGAATAGGAAGAGGTTTGGGGCACCTTCGCATTTTAGCTGATGGACTTAATGGGAAAAATAAGTGGTTTAAGCACCCACTGAACTTACTAAAACTCTGGACCTCTATATTCCCAAATTTGGGCTAAGCTTTAAATCTTTTCCAACACAATTCAATATGCAGACTTGATATAGCCCCCTAAACTGAGACAATTTACCACCAAAAAGAATCTCTTAAATGCAGGTGGGACGGGTCCTACTGATCATTATCACTCTAGCTGATCTTTGTATGTTTGAAAATATAATAAATTAATTGGTGTTCTCCCCACAATTGACCATTAGGAAAGTTTTTTTAAAAGAGAGAGAGAGAAAGAGAGAGAGAGAGAATATTAACTCATTCTCAGCATCGTCCAAACTAAATCAAAGCAAATTCTTCATAACACAGTTCTTCAGTCTTAACTTTGGTCTTGCCAAGGCTTTTCTTGGCAAAAGTTCAAAAGCAGAAGACTCCGACAAGAAATAAATGCAGCAAAACAAGGAGCAAGGCTATCAATGTTGTTTTCCGACAAAGAGCCCAAACACCGTTGCTAGTCTTTTAAGTCTTATGGGAAGGGCCATTCATCTCTTCGCCCTACTCCTGAGTCATCCTCTTTGCTTTAGCTGCTTTTGCTTTCTGGCAGCTCTTCTCATGCGTGCATTAGGAACAGGCTCCTCCTGTTCCTCTGCCTCACTACTGTCACCTCGGGAGGCTCCGTAGTCTGCACCTCACTCCCCGATGGCCCTGGCCCCATTCTGCCTCCAACGCAGAGTCCTCATCTGGGCTTTCCCCAGTCTTCAGAACTGGCCCATGTTCTTCCTCAGCCTCATCGCTGTCCGACTCCATTGCCAGCTCCGCAAGCTGCTAGTGGACCACAACATGTGCAACTCATATGCATTTACATAAAACAAAATAAATTCAAGTATATAAAATGGGTTGGTTTTTTTTTTTTAAACTAAAATTCTACTGAGAGTTCTGAAGGTGTCACGATAGCATTAATTTTGTATCCAGGCACTTTTCCTAAAACCTCCAATAGTGGTTGTAGACTGCTGGAACAGTTGAGATAAGGAAGAAAAAGTAAGCATTTCTAAATAGAATTCCAGTAGAGTCACCAACCAATATGACTTTATTATGCTTTTCTGTAACAATAAGACCAAAGACAAATTAACAGCCTTTCATCTGCTAGATACTGAGAAAGTAGCTAAACTTCATGATCCTCTAGATGTGCCTAAGGAGATGTTTCTCTTTGGTGTAACTGTATAATAGATAATAGCAGCATTGTACTGCTGTAGGGAAGACTCTGTTCATTCAGCTGAAGATGATTGAATATTAAAAATAACTTCAAGTGACTGGTAGGAAGGATAAATTTTATGACCAGGCAAGTTGATCTATCATCACTGAGAACTTTTATTCCAAAGCTTTCCTAAATAATATAAAAGCACGTTGCTGAAAGACTCGAAGTCTCTGATTTAGTGTTTGAAGGCAATTAACCATCAAAAGATAAAGATATTAGCACTAGTACATTCCAGTTATATTCTCTGCCATCCTCAGAAATGTCTGTGCTGAATAGTTTTGGAAAGGTCAGCCAATGGAAATTTTGGCATGATTACTTAACTAAGTGTTCATAATTTCTGCATTTGTTTTATTATCCATTAGGTGCAAAACAGAAGTCCAAAAGTTTGCTGTTTTCATAATAATAGGCCATCTCAAGGTGTACTTGCTGGACAGATACTGGCAAGATGATGCCTGATATTGAAACATAAAAATAGCATGTACAAATTTGCATAATTTCTTTTATCCTTGCTCTTTTGTGGGGAGAGGGCATATACATATACACAGAGAGATAAAATATAGTGTAATGGAGTTGGAAAGGACCTTGGAAATCTTCTAGACCAACTCGCTGCCCAAGCAGAAGATCCTACGCCCACATATACACAAACATAATAGCGAAGTTCAAATGATCACTTACAATAGTACTCAATAGAAAATCAGATTACTATTATTATTAATAGCCCTGATCAATCCCATGATTTCATAATGCTTGCCAATCATTCACACAAATACAATTTGTATTTGATTTCTTTTCTGTATTATGTTTTACTTATTTTTATGGTTATTTGCTGACCAGACTCAATGGTTTGAAACAGGCAGTTATACAGATTGAGCAAATGAATGAATGAATGAATGAATGATCCAATTTGCTGCTTCTAATCTATAAAGCCATACATGGTTAGAACGTACCCACTTTCAGAATGGCCTTCTCCTCATAGAAATGGCTTACCCTATTCACCCATTGTATACATATTACCAATGTCTCCTAATTGTTCTCAAGTACTGAAGTGAAGGTAATGGAGACTTGTTATTTTCATTTTTAGTGCCTATATTATGAAACAGCCTCCCTCTGGAAATGAGCCTCCCTCTGGCATCCTCAGGCCTTCCAGAACTAATAAAAAGAGACTTCTTCCAGGAAGCCTGTGAATAAATGGCAACTGCTCTACCTGGTGTATTATGGTAAATTGTGCTTCTCTTGTCTTTTGGATTTTCTTTAAATATGTAAGTCACCAAGGATTTTTTTTAAGCCTAGCAATATCTAAATATGCTAAATAAATGTAATTCGATGTCTGAAGAAAATACATTGCCAGAAAATCGGCGAGTCTAGATTAGGAATTTCCACTTCGTCCTTTATACAATTATTGTTAAAACAGAATTGCTTCTTTTCAGTCAGTCAGTCATGCATGCAGGGATGCATTTTATTTCACAGCACAACCTGACAAACTGACCAGTTCTGGTTTTTCTTACAACACTATTCTGGGATAGGGTACTAAAGTGATGGGTTGCTACCGGTTCGCCCTGGATCGGACGAACCAGTAGTGGTGGCGGCAGGAGGCTCCACCCACCCGCCTGGAAGTCTCTGCGCATGCAAGCACGCACATACTCAAAAGCAAACTGTAGTGACAGGATTTGAATCACACTACTGGAGTACTTGTAATTTAAAGTTATGGGACTGTGTACACTTTCATCTCAGAATCTCTTTCATCTCAGATATGAAGCCTACAAAATGCTTGCTGGAAGTTCCGTACACAACAAGTTGATTTTAATTAATGTAAGGTTAATATGTAGAAACTTCTCTTTATTCTTAAAGACTAAATTTCAGATTATCTTACTGCAAAAATAGAATCCTTAACCAGTTGAAATAAGAGGGGGAATTTTTAAAAAGAACATAAAGGAACCAGACACACCCATATATATTAATCAGAATTTGGGCTTTATTTATTTAGTTAGTTAATTATTCAATTTCTGTAGCCCCCCATCTCTACCAAGTGGCTTAATATATTGCCAAATGAAACGTGTGTTTGTTTATTTTGCCACCTATCTCACAATCCAAAGCAACTTGTAATATTGTCAAATAGTCTGTAGTGGGAAGAAACTATTCCTCTGTGCTGGCAGAAAGACTTAGTACTTTTTCAAAAACTTTCCCTCTGTTACCTGGTGATCTTTTTCCCTGTGTATCACAATCTCATATAAAACTGTCACAGGGAATGAGTTCAAGAGACGGATATACTTTATCCTATCAAGGAGATTCTTATATTCTAGCTTCAGAGTCATCTAAAGAAACTCCTGTGCAAGAAATACCCATTTCCAAGAATGCCATAGATTTCATCTGGGCCTCTTGGCTATAAAGGCTTAACTAGTTCCTTTCCTAAATCTGTCTTTAACTTGAATTTGTATGTCTCAGAATTCATGTTTACGGGCTGCTTATTACTAAAAATGACAGACAGCACAGTCCATTCTCCGAAAGACAAACAGCTAAAGCCACACAGTGTTTTCATGAACTACTGAAAACAGGCTGTTTATTAAAATGGCTTTATTGGTTCATAAAAACACCGCATGGCTTCAGCACTTCATCAACTCAAGGAAGGACAGCGCTGCCCACCGATGTTAGTAATAGGCAGCCTGTTTATAACTAAGGGTTGTCCTTAAGTTGGACATTCTTACCCCAGGGACTTTCTGTATATTAGAATTCTGAAAAATCATTATTTTGAACATCATAGTTAGCCAACAGTATTGATTTAGCAACATTTAACGAAAATTGAGAAGCAATTATTGTGATTCAAATTCTCAATCTCTTTTAGGACAAATTGGATGCTATCTTCAGAAGCATTTTAAACGGCTCATCAAAATCTGTAAAAAATGAAACAATGGCCCACTTGCCATTATTGTGATATTTTCTCTGATATCAGATCCCCATCCCCATCCCAATTTACAATGCTTTCTTCAAACTATTCATTTTTCATGTCACTGGAGATAATACTAATTTAGTTTATCAAAAACATCAATAGGCAGAGTACTCTGTGGATTTTTATTATTGTCCAGAAATTAGTTAAAATTGACATAACAACATAATATTCAACATGTTTAATATTTAGACAATGCTTTAAATTTATGAAATAAGAACTAAATGTTAAGTCTTTTACACTGCTGGTCCTTTAAAAGTTTTGTAAGCAGATTAGATTTCCAAAGCAAAATGCTTGTAAATAAATAAACATGAGGGTTTTTAAATCTATTCCTTGGTAGATTCGCCTCTATGTCAGAAATAAATATATATATGTGTGTGTGTGTGTGTGTGTGTGTGTGTGTGTGTGTTTTCTGAGGTTTTCGCAGGTGTTTGTATGTAGGTCTTTGGTTATTCGGGTTTTCTCCCACGTAAAATTGATATATATATATATATATATATAAAATTAATATATATATATATAAAATTATATATATATATATATATATATATATATATATATATATATATATATATATATATATATATATATATATATATATATATATATAGGTCTTTGGTTGTTCGGTTTTCTCCCATGTAAAATTGGAAGTGTCTTGGCGACATTTCGATGAAGTCCCATTCGTCATCTTCAGGCTTCAGCTTCGTGCTTCTGGGAGCAATGTGTGATCGCAGCTGTTTCTTCCTTTTAACTGCTAGTGGGGGTTTGAACTGATTGGGTGCAGTGTTTTTATGAACCAAGACACTTCCAATTTTACACGGGAGAAAACCCGAACAACCAAAGACCTACACACACACACACACACACACACACACACACACACACATATATATGTGTGTGTGTATACACACACACACACACACACATACATACATACATACATACATACATACATACATACATACACATACATATACATATAATATCGCTATAAGGTTAAATGCATATTTAATGCAAAGTACACATATGTTCATCTGTGTGCTGAGATAGATGGGATAAAATTTAAAATCCTATATCTGACTCTAGTCAGTTAAGAAGGAAGGAGCAGGGGGAAAAAACTAAGTTAATATTATTTCATTGCAATTACCAGTTTTCTAATTGGCTTCCATGCTGTCCTAGTAGATGGACATTGTTTATCTGGTTCTTTATTTAATGATTAATGTGTATGCCAAGACTGGTTGCTTTGACTGCATACGTAAGGAATTGTTTATTATTTATTTATCAGATTAATTTGCCATATCCTTAGATAAAGTTCTCTAGACAGCTTATAATAAGCAAGTATAAAAGCAATTTAAATAAGGATGTGGCATAATAACTTGCCTAATACCTATATTACAGCTCAGTAGATTCTGTGTAAGTTTGTATATCTTATTGCTACATTTCCCCCCTAAAACTTACCTTTTGTTGCTCCTATTTGCTTACTGATTATTGCTGATATTATATTATTGGTATACTGTGTTTTGTGAACTAGCGTACACTTGGTTTAAAAAATGGAATAATGATATACAAACAGAATAGTCAAACAGCTAGGACTGGTGCATTCTTAAAAGCTATAGCTATAATATGATTTATAAGCACAACAAGGACTAAACTTAATTGTGGATAACAAAAGCAAATTGTGTAATCATTTTTTAGCAATACTGAAACACAAAATGATATTTCGTTGTGCATATTCACATTGAATAATATAGACTATGAAAGTAGTGCTTCCATCCAATATTACCAACTGTATCTTTTTGCTTAAAAATGGAAGACAATTATTAGTTTTCTGATTGAGAATAAAATGGAATGCTAATAACTTCTCTCTCTATGTGTGAATGTGTGTATAAATTGAAATAACTGTAGCAAAGGAGGAAAAAAGAACTAGCAAAATTACCTATTTGAAAACTATTCAGTTATAAAAGCAAACAATTTTCAGATTGCCTTTGGATAGCCTGTTAGATTTCCCTTTTTTCTATACAGCAAAAATTTCCAGATAGGCCTAAATGACAATAAACTCAAAATCATTTCCCTGACCCCCAAATCTGATTTTCAATCTATATCTGCCATTTAAATAGGAAAATAGAAGGTTGGTGTAACATAAGATAAACTGTGCTTCTCTGCAGATTTCTGAAATAGAAAGAAGCTAAGTCTTATTTTAGCCAAAGGCATAAGAAATAGATAAAAGAAAGATAAAAGCTTTCAGAAGGTGGACAGTAATGAATATAAGACAGAATAAATACAAAGAAAAAGGAATGCCAAAGTAAGGAGTAACTTTTTAAGAAAAGACAAAAAGCATAGCCAAAAAATTCTCACAAAAAACCCACTCTACTTTTCTTTAAAAAAAAAAAAAGCAAAATCATATCATGCTCTTTTATTCTTACAGTAATAAAGCATTTAAAAAGAATTGCTCTATGCTCTCTGACTCTTACAGGGAATGTTTTACCTTTGACATAAAGTCCTACAGTAGTGAGTTGTTGTGCTTAATAAGATGCAGGGTCATTTCCTCTAGGCTATTTACTGGACCTCTCCAGCTTCAAAATGTGATTGTTCCTTCAGAAGGGCCTAAAGCTGATTATTAACCATGATTCATAAATTCTTCAGAAGACGATCAAGTTAAGTTTATAAATTCTGGCTGTGATAGAATAGTCTCCTCCTGAATTTGTAAATTCTGAGAACAGCTGGAAGCATTCAGAAGAAAACACTTGGTTTGGTTTTTCCTAATATTGTTTATTATTTTTGAGGAGTAGTAACAGGAAAGTCAAGAAAACAAATATTCGGTAGAAGTAAGTAGCGTTTAATAAATGCAAGTAAAAGGTTTAGAGAATGACACATATGAAAATTCTAATTTCTCTCATTGGGCTCAGAGATTTAAAGCAAGCTTTTTGAAGAACAGAAATGTAGTAAACAAAATAATAAAGAAACAGATATGGATAATGGGTGGGAGAATCATGTTTTTTGCTGTACTGTCTCCTGATTTATTTTATGATAAAGGCACACTTAGACAGCTAATTCAACAAACTCTCTTCCAATGGCCAAAGTATTCCAAGCAAATTTGCTTGGTCCTGACAGCCAAACTCTGATTTATCTCAGTAAGATGGCCCATGAGTGATGCAATCCTTGTAGCTTTAATATGGAACATATTAAGGAACATAATTGGTAGATTTCATGATAGTGGAAAAAATATTTGTCAATAACTCTTAACATGAGATCCAGATAGAAGTAAGGGAAAGAGATGGATTTTGACAGATATCTGGATTCATATGTTTACCCATTTGTCAAACCCTGAACTTAATTATCTGTTTTTTCTTCTTTTGTTTACTGCATTTAAAGGTAAAGGTAATGGTTCTCCTTGCACATATGTGCTAGTTGTTCCCAACTCTAGGGGGTGGTGCTCATCTCCATTTCAAAGCCGAAGAGGCAGCACTGTCCGAAGACGTCTCCGTGGTCCTGTGGCCAGCATGACTAAACGCCAAAGGTGCATGGAACACTGTTACCTTCCCACCAAAGGTGGTCCCTATTTTTCTGCTTGCATTTTTTACGTGCTTTCAAACTGCTAGGTTGGCAGAAGCTGGGACAAGTAACAGGAGCTCACCCCATTACACAGCACTAGGGATTCAAACTGCTGAACTGCTAGCCACTGAGCGTTCTTCAAAAAGCTTGCTTCAAATCTCTGAGCCCAATAATAGAAATCAGAATGTGCTTGTTAGTATTTCTTACAATATTCAGATTTATTTATTTATTTATTATTTTTGCCTGTTCACCAAGTAAACAACTTTCATTTTCTCAAAGTTGATGTATACAGCATGATTCTACAGAAGTAGGTCTCCTCAGATTTACTGAGATCTATAAAGAAACGAATGCTTTTTCTTTACGAAACAGTGCTGGTGTAGTTTTAGAGACTAAGTTTAGAAGAGAATTTTGTAATATCCCATTATTAAGTCGATTTTTTTCTGATTAAAATATTTATTTCAAGTGATGGTTTAACTCATTTTTTACTTCTTCAATTGGATAGGTATGTCTGATGGACCATATGATGCATTGTGCACATTAATTCTATTTACCTGAGATCACCTAAAGAATACATTCATTTTATTTTGTTGTTTTATACTACTAAACTTTTAAAAAAATAGTTACTAAGAAGAAATAATAATAAACAAGCAGGGGTGCCTTGATGGAACTTTTAGTTTCCTCCTTTGTCTTGAACAAGTAATTCTTAGTTTCACCTATGCTTAATTTGATAAAATGAACTTTAAGGTAAAGTCATCACCTTCATGCATTGCACAAACATGTCACTTGTATAAGGTAACTTATACATTCAAGTATTAAAATACAGTATATATGAAGTCTTGATGGATTTTCTTACATCTCCTGAAAACTCATGGAGAAACAATTTCAGAATTTAAAGATGCATACAAAAAACAAAAGTCAGCCTGCTACAAGCATTTGTTTTTAAATTCTAGAAATATTTTAATGCCAGCTGAAATTGTAAACCTAGGAACATTATCATTAGTGGAAGAAATAGAAAATAAACTAAACTGGTAGCCACTGTTTGTATTATCTCTTGTTTTTGTCTCCCTTTCTCTTGGTAAGACTGTTTCTACATATACATTACATTTTGCTTTCTCTATCTTCATGGTGTTACTCAAAGATGGATACTTTCCCCAATATATTGTAGGACCAGATGTAACTTCCATCATATTCCCAAAACACCATTGAGGCTTTAAAGCATGATCACAAGCCACTATCAATATCTGGAATTCTGGTTTGTGTTATTCTAATTCCTTAGGCTAATATGTTCAATATATTCATCCAGGAGGAATTAAAACTCAGAATCCCAGTATATTGAAGGAAAAAAAAGGATGTGGGAGATTTGTGACTATGCTAGGTATTCCATTATGTTGGAAGGTATCACTAAAAGCTGCACTCTGACATCATTTCTAGCCCTGAAAAAAATATTTGGTATGAAGTTAGTGAATTCTATAAAAAGGGTTTTCTGTGGTTAGGTAGTTAAATTATATTCTGCTTTTATGGATGGCACAATTTAGATTCTTATAACTTCTGGGCTACGAAACATATTGAAGAGAATCAAAGTTTACCTTTCTCTGATATATTTTTACAGCTTCAGAGAAATTATACAGATTGATAATAGCTAATAAACCAAAGAGACTGTTTTCCACAAGTTATTGTGTCATGTCAAAAACAGCTGTATTAGCTAGGAAAATTACATCGATGCATTGAAGAAAAAGATGACCAATTCTTAACCTATAAAATTTCTAAAGGATTAAAAAGATGATCAGGCAATGCTGGAAAAATTTATTGACCATAACAATTTCTTAATGTCAGATTTTAATTACTTAAAATTTGACATAACTTTAGTTCTCATTTTCTACATAATTTTGATAGATTTGAACACAATGCCACGTGATTACTTAGCATCTTGTATACTTGATAGGTTGGGAATTAAGTGCTTTAATTGGACCATATCTAGTAAAACATTTTGTTTGAAGTGAATGAAATGAATAAATCTATGTCTATATGGAATGTCAAAGACTAATTAATGTCACAGTTGTTTGGTTGAATATGGATTTTTTGAAATAAGTTCATACAGTATATTTAAATATATCTCCAAATTGCCTGAATGGGTAGACATTTTTATTTAGAATATAATGGGGTAGAGATTGAAAAAGAAATAACTATTTATCCTTGGCTTAATTCACAATATCTACATGTTAACTAGCTATTACACTAATACCTGTCATCATGATACTAATATATCATTTATTATATTTTCAGACAAGTAAAATTTGTTAGACTGGGTGACTGAAGGCAGAGCCAACTATAACACACAATATGAGCAATGTAGAAAGTTCTTCTAAATATTAAAAGTTATTCTGAATGCCAGTGAAACAATGAAGTGGTTAGTTATGTAAGTGATTTTTTAAAATTGAATGAACAATCCACCCAAAGATTGAAAACTTGTTAATCAATCACTTCTTGCCATCCTTCCTATTCTTGAAATGGAATTGCTAAGTAGAAGAGACTTGTGGACCATTTCTGTATCTTGTAAGTCTAGCAAAGGATGATTTTTATAAGAGTTGATCTTCACAACAATTGATACAGCATTAGTCTTCTGAAAACAAAAAGATCCATCAGATATTTTTATCACCTGATTCTAAAGTGAAAATGGAATTTAGCATTGAAGGCTTTTCAATGATGTGAGACAAAAAAAAATAAGCAATCTTAGAAAAGCTTGACATACTTCCTGTATTTCACTTTATATAGATTTTGACTTTCTAATAGTCTTGACTAATATTTCTTTTGTATTACAAAAGGCTATATTAGCAGCTCATCATTTTAGCAGTGCAATAAGAAAAAATGGATGTGGCACAGAGGAAGAGCAGCGTGGATAATTTCATCTTGAAGTCCCTTGATGAGGCAATCACATAGCAAGCAGTCAAGATATCATCAAATTCTAGAAGAAGAAGAAAAGTTAGCATTGCTTTCATAATACCTGCCTTGTTTGCAATGATTTCCTAATCATGATTCCAAAACAACGATTTATCCTTGGCTTATTTCACAATATTCCAGAACGACCTAAGGGATAACAAATGATCATGAACCCATAAATACTCCATGAAAATGCACAACAGGAAATATTTTATTTATTTGTTTGTCACACATGCACAAGATAACAAGTATAGGTATAAACATAAACATAAACAAAGGAAGCAAATGCAAATAAATGGGGACAGTAAGACAGGGACAGTAGGCATGCTTGTGCACTTATGCACACCCTCTTTATGGACCTCTTAAGAAAGGAGTGAGGTCCACAGCAAACAGTTTGAAGTTGAAACCATGAGGGTTTGAGGCTGGAACAACAGAATTGGGTAGAGCATTCCAGACGTTGACCACTGTGTTGCTGAAATCGTATTTCCTGCAATCTAGTTTGAAGCAGTTTACCTTGAATTTGTATCTATTGTTTGCCAGTGTACTATTGTGGTGAAAACTGAAGAAGTCATTGACAGGCAAGATGCTGTAGCAGACAATTTTGTGTACTATGCTTAAATTGGATCACAGGCAGCGCAATTCCAGAATGTCCAGGCCCAAAATTTTAAGCCTAGTGGCATAGGGAAATCTATTGTGAGTAGAGGAGTGGAGTATTCTTCTTGTGAAATATTTTCACCCACAGCCACTGAGCAAAATTACATGCTCCTGTTCTGCCCCTTCTCTTTATTAGCTTCCAAGTAATAAGATCCTCTTTCTGCATAAAGAGTCCCAAGATGCTGTCTCACTGACATTAAATCCTTCCATAGATCCAAATGCAGTCATTTTATTCATAGACCCAATGCAGACAATATGGAAAAAAAATACTGAGATGATTCTCATAATTTCAGGATGTCCTTCCTTGCTACAGTGATCCTCACATAAAAGGAAAACAGAGCACCAGATTTCTTTCCAAAACTGGATTTCAGCACAAGTTATGTCTTCCGGTTTACAATTAGTGACAACAGATTCACTTTCAAGCATTCAATATTTTTAAGCTATCGAAAACAACATATAAAATCAGGCAATTGAGAAAATAAAAGAATCTACAAAAACCACAATTATGATAGAATAAAGTATTATTTATTAAAATATGCACTGTATTAGAGGCATATACAAAAAAATCAGGGGAAAACGATCATCAAATCCTCACAAACGATTGCTCCATCTCTACAGTCATATGTTCCAACTCTGAGTGAAGTTCATGCAAATAACCCACTAAATTTAGAAGGATTTTAGAGAATCCATTGTCTTGCTTTAATGCCAGTCTCCTTGATTGCCCATTGGCTGTTATTTTTTCTGTTTCTTGTTAGCTCTTTTTGCAGCTCTGTTTTGATGTGAACTGACTTTGGAGGGTCAGGCAGGTTAAATGCCGTTTGATTAAAATCAGAATCCTGCACAACTACTGTTTCATAGTTTGCTTTGGTTGGCCTCTTCATCTGGGAATTTCGGAAGATGCTGTTAGCTTTAAGAAAGCAGCCTTTTCCTTGCCATGGTTTAAAAAGAAACAAAGAGCAGGACAGAATGGAGAGCTGCATTGTCTCTGTTTTGCTGGCAATAGGTCTGCCACTGTTTATCAAGCCAAGGCAAATCCAATTAGCCTGTGGCCTGCCTCCCAACCTTATTAACCTGCTCAGCTGTGAGAGACTCAACAGCCCCTGCCAATATCTCATTTCTCCTGTGGCTGATAAGATCAGCTCAAGATATTCAATGGGGTTTTCCTTTTCACTTCGGCTTCATCCTAGTCACACTGGCATCTTAAGCAGAGCGGCTGGGGCTTCTTATTTTCCTCTCATTTACTACATGAAATAGGACAGCAGCTCCAAGGCCCACGTTAGTGTTGTAGGAACAAACGCTGATCGGGCCTTCACACTGTTTGACAGGATGGGCTGATTTTCCTTATCATGGGCTGCCCACAAAGGGCCAGGCCAGGCCTGGATTATTAGCATTCCTTGGTGAAACGCGTCAGGCCCTATTTCTGTCAGACAGACAGATTGAGCCTTTCACTCAGGCTTGCGAATGAGTGACACATGGCCTGGCTGGGAGGACAACATTGTTATTTGAGTTAAGAAATCAATTTGTATCAAATGTACACTGTAATTTATTTGTTGGCTTTGAAGGGAACCTGGCTGAGATAAATGTGAATGGGCTGCTTTTTTTCCCTTACACCCCTCTGCTGAGCTGATAAAGTTCTTGTGAAGCTCTAGATAGTTCCAGTCAGAGTCAAAGTGACAAACACGTTTAAAGTTGCACAGTGATCTTTAAATCTCAAAAAGAACACCTTGTTGGACATGATAGAACATTTTTCTACCTTTCCCCTCTATCTGTCAGAAAACTGCTGTGACACATTGCTTTGGTATTTTTGCTGACATTTTCTTTATCAAGCCCATCTGTTTGTGGTCAAAAGATGCTTATTCCTATATTCTTCACTCGGCTGCAGCTTCTGTATTGTCCAAAAAAGAAGCAAGAAAATAAGTTGTTCTGACTAGCAGTAAGAATGACATAGTTGCTAAAACAGTGGTAATTGGCAGGATTTTTGCTTTTGACGTTTTTAAACATTCTTTGACAAGTCTATTTGTTTCTCTGATACAGTAAATTGTTATTTGAGAAACTGTAACAAGCACTGAACTTAAAACTACAGACTTATCCTAGGCCACTTTTTTTTTTAGAGCATCCTTTCTAATTTTCTGAAAGCTGAATTCAATCTATTTTCAAGACACTTAAAGGTTTTAAGAGTGAGAATAGTTTTATCTTCTGCTTGACCTACAAAAATGAGAGAAGGAAGTCAAATGTTTTATAGGAAACATAGTTTATGGTTGATCAGTTACAATTAGAGTAAATTTAATATAAATGTTTTAGCATATATGCTTTTATATATGTTAATTGATACTGACTGTATTTTGGATTCCCTATCAAAGTAATTCCTGAATCTATGTCAATTTTATGTGGTGTCAATAATTGTAATTCAAATACCATAAAAAATAAAAACTGCAATTTGGACTTTAGAAACATATGTGCAGTTATGTCTCTATAATGAAGAAATGCCAGCAAAACTGTAGCCAAGGGCAAAATATCTTGTTGAAATTTTAGGGCAATAATTCCCTTTTTTCATCTTTTTTTCCCCCTGCTATTTTCACAACTGTATCAATGTAACGACATGTCATGTAAATGACTGAATAACATTTACTGCAAATAAAACTGGTTTTATTACTCTTGTTAAGCATTTATAACATACCAAATGCTCAGTTCTGTTTAGAGTATCGAAGTCAGACTAGACCCATTTGTGCAAAACGCAGAAGATCCTTCTGACTAGAACATTGATCATTCATCAATACAGTACAATTACATGCAAGGAAGCCTTTCCGTACAGGGAAAGCTTTTTCCTATAATGGAAAGCTTTCATGTGAGTGTGAATCTTGTGCAGAATTCAGGACAAATAGTTGCCTTTGCATGTATAATTCTACACATGAAGGTTTCTCCATTGAAGACTGTCATGCTGTATGCATGAACAAGAAATGTCACAGTGGGACTTATAGAGGGACAGGTGCTGATCATCACTGCCCACATGATGAGATCTATGTAGGCCCACATTATCTGATTTGAGAAACTGATGGATACATATGATATAAGGAGAGCCATGATGGTGCAGTGAATGTAATTCCATGAGTTCTAAGGAACTATTGGGGGAAAGGAAGCAATTGAATGTGCCTCAGATTTCCATTCATACCCATTCATTTTCTGTTCATTCCTTATTGTTGGGGAAGTAAAAATTGAACAGAGCAATAAATTACTACCCAGTTAGGTTTCAGCTCATCTTAAAATAAACGCAAGATAACCAATGAAAGCATTACCCATGAATAGTTGATTCATCTTTATATTTATTTATTTTTTATCTTATTTATTTGTCACAATAGTATATATAAGCATAAGCAAGAAATAACTATATGATATATAAGCATATATATAAGCATAAGCATGAAATAACTGTATGAATTGGATACAATCAAAGGGAACATTAGGACAGGAACGGTAGGCTGGTGCTCTTATGCACAAAATAGCTTTGCATTTTGTGAGGAAGTTCCAATAGTTGTTTCCTCATGGTAATTTCTTTCTTTCTTCTTCTTCTTTTTTTTTTTGTGACACATTTTCATCTCCAGTGTTAAACGATTAAGGGCACAAGGAAATGCCTTGTATTTTCCAAATTACCACATGCATTCTTTTTTAGGCATAAAGAAAATGCATAATTATCCATTTTGCATGTTTCCCTGGATCTGAAAAACAACAATTATTATTATTATTATTCTGTATTTTAGCATTTGATGTTTCCTGATACGGAAAATCTCTATGAGAGTGAAAGGATCCCACGATAAAGAGACAATGGGTGTTAGTGAAGGAATAGAAAGTGGACTATTTACCATACAAATGGGCATTAACTAGGTCTAGAAAATGAAAAAGGGAATTTACTCAGTTTTAATAGTAATGAAGTTAATAGATACAAAGCAAAGTGTTCATATATAATAACAAACAAGCTTGTCTTCTACTTTCCCAAAGATGCATACTGAAGGAAAATCCATAATTTCAGCCATAGGCGTATGCTTGTAGTATTAAGGAGTACAGAATGTACTATTCTCAGCATTGGATTAAACTCCATTGAAACTACTGGATAACAGCAGGCCATCCAATCTTCTTCTGATTAACTGTGTGTTACATTCTGTGACTGTAAAGTAGCATTTCCAATCTGTTAGGAAGGCAGTAAAGGTTTGGCTGCAGTAAAAGAAATACAGATTGATGCCTGAATCAAAACACCATTAGAGGATATGAATAAATGATAATAAATTAAAAGCTACAGGATTGAATTGGGGGGAGGGGAAGTGGAGAGTTTTTTAGATTTGAGAGATTGAGTATGGCTTCTCTTATGTGGCTGTATGTTAGAGCTGTAAAAAGGTTCAGAAGGATATTTAAGTTCAAAGGATATTCAGTTGAAACCCCTTTAAATAAGAACCTTTGAATCACTTCTAAGTTTTGAACTTCATTTGGAGACTCAGTGGACTTTCTTATACTATTTTCAACGCATACTGCCCCCAGAATGAGGAACTGCTGGCATTTTTATACCTCCCTATTACAACTGTTGGTTGAATCTTTGTCATCACTACTGGTATATTTGTGTATCATTATAACTGATGCAAATATGTAAGTCGCAGCATTTGTGTACAGGTAGTCTTCAACCTATGACAGTAATGTAGCTTGCCTATTATAGTATAGCAGGTCATGACAGTTGTTAAACGAGGCAACCATATGATCACTTAATGACCCCCATTTCTGCTCTTCCTGATGCAATCATTAAGCAACTACGCAAGTTGTTAAGCAAAGCATGGGGTGCCTCAGGGGTGCGAAGCCCTGGGAGGACTAATGCAGGCCTACCCCAAGCCTCTTCCACCACCCGAGGTACATTGTTCTTCACTTCCTGCCCCTCAGGAATCCCCACAATTTATTGTGGCCACTCTGAAAATGGTGCCTGCTCCCAGGACAGAGCCACATGGCCTTGGGATGCTAAGGGATAGGGACTCAGTGGTGGGATTTAGCTGGTTCACACCAGTTCAGGTGAACCAGTTGTTAAATTACACTCCCCCATGCTATCAAAGTGGATCATGGATGCTGCACTGCAATGAAGAAAAGGGCAACAGAGCGGCCGATGTGAGGGAAGGAGACAGCTGCTTTCCTTTTTTCTTCTCCCTGGTCCTCCTCTTTCCCTCATGCCGGCTGCTCTGTTTACCATTTCTCCATTGCAGCACAGTGCCCAGGATCTACTTTGATAGTCGGGTGGTGGTGGTGGTAATTTAACAACTGGTTCTTCCAGGGCCAGGTTGGCCATCGCAGGAGGCTCATCCCACATGTGCAGAGCTGGAGGGTGTGGATGGGCCATGCCTCCCATGATAGCCAACCTGACCCTGGGAACGTGGCCTAATTTCCTCCCCCAGGAAGCTCCAGAGATCTTCCAAATGATTGGTGATGGGAGATGGAGAAGGGTGTGGGGCTTGGCGAAGTGGGAAACAGGGACCCAGTGGAGGGGGGAGGGAAGTGGAGAGTTTTTTAGATTTGAGAGATTGAGTATGGCTTCTCTTATGTGGCTGTATGTTAGAGCTGTAAAAAGGTTCAGAAGGATATTTAAGTTCAAAGGATATTCAGTTGAAACCCCTTTAAATAAGAACCTTTGAATCACTTCTAAGTTTTGAACTTCATTTGGAGACTCAGTGGACTTTCTTATACTATTTTCAACGCATACTGCCCCCAGAATGAGGAACTGCTGGCATTTTTATACCTCCCTATTACAACTGTTGGTTGAATCTTTGTCATCACTACTGGTATATTTGTGTATCATTATAACTGATGCAAATATGTAAGTCGCAGCATTTGTGTACAGGTAGTCTTCAACCTATGACAGTAATGTAGCTTGCCTATTATAGTATAGCAGGTCATGACAGTTGTTAAACGAGGCAACCATATGATCACTTAATGACCCCCATTTCTGCTCTTCCTGATGCAATCATTAAGCAACTACGCAAGTTGTTAAGCAAAGCATGGGGTGCCTCAGGGGTGCGAGAAGCCCTGGGAGGACTAATGCAGGCCTACCCCAAGCCTCTTCCACCACCCGAGGTACATTGTTCTTCACTTCCTGCCCCTCAGGAATCCCCACAATTTATTGTGGCCACTCTGAAAATGGTGCCTGCTCCCAGGACAGAGCCACATGGCCTTGGGATGCTAAGGGATAGGGACTCAGTGGTGGGATTTAGCTGGTTCACACCAGTTCAGGTGAACCAGTTGTTAAATTACACTCCCCCATGCTATCAAAGTGGATCATGGATGCTGCACTGCAATGAAGAAAAGGGCAACAGAGCGGCCGATGTGAGGGAAGGAGACAGCTGCTTTCCTTTTTTCTTCTCCCTGGTCCTCCTCTTTCCCTCATGCCGGCTGCTCTGTTTACCATTTCTCCATTGCAGCACAGTGCCCAGGATCTACTTTGATAGTCGGGTGGTGGTGGTGGTAATTTAACAACTGGTTCTTCCAGGGCCAGGTTGGCCATCGCAGGAGGCTCATCCCACATGTGCAGAGCTGGAGGGTGTGGATGGGCCATGCCTCCCATGATAGCCAACCTGACCCTGGGAACGTGGCCTAATTTCCTCCCCCAGGAAGCTCCAGAGATCTTCCAAATGATTGGTGATGGGAGATGGAGAAGGGTGTGGGGCTTGGCGAAGTGGGAAACAGGGACCCAGTGGAGGGGGGAGGGAAGCAGGCACAAGTCCTGCAGGGACCTCATGAGGCAGGATGGAGGACAGATAGATGGATGGGTCATGGCAGCATCCTTATGGTTGGTGCTAAGGGAAAATTACTACAGGAACACTGCAGCAGCTCTAACTTTGAAACCAAGCTGCCAGTAGCTTTTGGGAGGTCCAATTCTGAACAGTCACTAAGTGACCAATCATAAATCAAGAATTATCTGTTATGACATCATTTGTCCTCCTTAGTCCTCCTGGGGCTGTAATATATCTACCATATTGATTGGTAAGATAGGTTACGTTTTTTTAAAAAAAACACAACGACAAACCTTTGTGTAAGAATGACAGTATAAACGAACATTAAGTTCTACTATATTAAAAATCTGAGAAACAAGATAATAATAACATCATTACTGAAAGCATCTTCATTATACCAGATTGAAATTAGAATTAATGAAAGTTGAGATGTTTGCTATCAACCTTTGGAAATCAAGATATTAACATTAATTATTGCAGTGCTGCTTGGTTTTTTTTTTAATCTGAGTGCCTGTTTCATAATGTTTATATTCTTTGTGTAAACAAATAGGCAAGAAGTGAGCTTTCTTATTGTAGAGTGGACCCAAGTCATTTATGTCTGCTTTAGTTTCTATAAAAGTGAACTTTCCATTGACAGTCTTTCTTTTCTTTTCTTTTCTTTTTCTTTTTTAAATTGAATAGGCAGTCAGTAGATGAACATAGGTGGCTTTTTAAAGTAGAGCTCAGTGCTGAGCGAGGAAGAAGCCTGGAACTTTGAGGTTACTCTGCTAAGAGAAAGCCTAGCCAATTTTATGTAGTGTTTAGGTGCTGGCCTAGAAACTGTGAATTCCACCTTAGGCATGGAAAGACTTTGGGCCAGTCACTCTCTCTCTCATCCCAAGTCACCTTTCAGAATTGTTGCTCTGGAGAGAGACAGGAAGAAGGAGAAGCATTGCTATGTTTGCCACCTTGATTGTATGTTTAAGAAGTGGAATAAAAATCTGAGCAAAAAAGAGGTCAGAGGTAAAAGCAGGGGTCCTTGGTGCTGTCTGAGCTTGCTTGTTTTTTTTTTAATTATTATTATTTATTCAATTTTTATACCGCCCTTCTCCCGAAGGACTCAGGCAGGTAAAACAAACAATGTAATATACAATTAAAATACGAATTAAAAAACTTATTACATAATTGGCCTAAAATTTTGGAACATGAAAACCAAAACCCATTAAAAATTACTAGTAAAAATTTTAAAACCAATAAAATTTAAAACCAATAAAATTTAAGCCAGCCCCGCGCAAATAAATAAGTGTGTTTTCAATTCGCGGCGGAAGGTCCGAAGGTCAGGTATTTGGCGTAAGCCCGGGGGAAGCTCGTTCCAGAGGGTAGGAGCCCCCACAGAGAAGGATCTATCCCTGGGGGCCACCAGCCGACATTGCTTGGCGGACGGCACCCTGAGAAGTCCCTCTCTGTGTGAGCGTACGGGTCGGTGGGAGGCATGAGGTAACAGCAGGCGGTCCCGTAAGTACCCAGGCCCTAAGCTCATCCGCACTAGCACTGATGATGTTACCTAGTTTGAGTAATGAAACATCTGCAAGAAAAGAAGCAAGCTCAGACAGCACCAAGGACCCCTCGTTTCAACCCTGAGCTACAAATATTCTCTTTCAGAGGTGAGAGCATTATTGCAAATAGCAGAGGTTAGCGCCAAAAGGAAACCTAACAAGAAGACTTTCAAACTACTTCTTAATCCTGAAAATTAAAAACAGCAGTAAAACCTGCAATAGAAGTAGTTTTTAAGAAGTCTTGATTATGGGGTCCAGATGGGGTGAAAGGGAAATTTGATATAAGAGGAATGATTTTGCAAGTTTATTTAGCTAATGAAGACTCACTAATTGAGAAGTAAGCATATACTGTAGTACTTTTATTCTCTAACATAAATAATTCCTTTATTAAATACAGTTTGAGTCATCTTATAAAGTAGTGATGATGTCTATCCCATGCTACACCATAGAAATCAAGATACAAAAAGAATTTGTTTGGGTGCCATTAACTTTTTAAAAAGCTGAGAGATTGTTTATTTTTCTTTCCTGCCTTTCATTTAGGAGCTTAAGGCAAGACACATAGCAATCCCTCCTCTTACATTTTGCCACAACAATAACCTTGTGAGATAGGTCAAGCTATGAGATTGAGTGGTAAAATACACTGAGTCAGCTGAGGATAAATTAGAATCTGCATATCTCTTCCTCTTAGTTCAACACACTGACCACTAAGGGCCTTGCTGGAAATATGTAAGAATCATTACCAAGGCAAAGAGGGCTGAACCATTTTTTTTTCTCCAATCCAGAGCAATGAGGTAATATTCAAAAGTTGCCCAGGCAGACACATCCTTAATCCACTGTGAAGGAGGTATATATGCTATAATAGACTTCCAAGATTCTGGTGTTATAGTCAATCTCAGTAAAACTAGTTTTAGTCTTCATGTTCATTTTGGCAAAGTATTCTTAAAAATGTGTTATGAAATCAATTTAACTATACCTTATAACATTTTTTTATTTGTTTAAAAATGGAGCCTATATGAGTGCCTTGATGAGAGAACTACCGTATTTTTGGTGTATAAGGTTCACTTCCCTCCCACTACAAAAAAGTGGGTGGAAATGTCTGTGTGTCTTGCCGAAACCTCAACCACCCACAGGCCCCCACCCTTCGGCCTCTGCCTCCCAGCAATTTGCCCCCTTGTAGCAAATAGCAACAACCTGGTCAGCTTCAGCACAGCCTGATTTACCATGAGCAGCTGATTGGCAGCTGGATCTTCCTCCCGGAATACCGCCTATCTGCTGTTCCGGGCTGCGGGGATCGCTGCCACCGTTGCCACCCATCAACGCCACTGCCTGTCCCCTCCACCGCCTAGCCCTGCCACCTGGAATGGGCCGAAAATGGGGCGCACAGAGGCCGAAAATGGGGCACACAGAGGTGGTGATAGGCGGCAGCAACAATGGGCAGCAATAGTGACAATGGGCGGTGGTGATCCCCACAGCCTGGAACAGCTGATAGGTGGTATTCCAGGAGGCAGATCCAGCCACCAATCAGCTGTTGGTGCTAAATCAGGCTGTGCTGAAACTGCAGAGGCAGAGGCAGATTTTTTTTCCTCCCCAAAAGCTAGGTGTGTCTTATAGACTGGAGCATCTTGTAGTCCGAAAAATACGGCATTTGGTATTTTAAAACTGTTACAGAAGAGAAACATCAGAAAAAGAAAGACTCATTAGTGGACTATGTTGTAAGATGGGCCTCAATACAGTAACAAGCTGAAGAGTGGAAGCAGCAAACAGAAATAAAAAGTGGGGGGAAAAACAACTTTGAAATTGTGTACTGATTAATATGCTCAAGTAGTTTCCAGTGCCTGTTACAAAAAAGTTAATTAAAGAGTTTACATTTTATCATGCACAGTAAAGAACTCCTGACAGGCATTGTTATAAAATGAAATGCTTCAGTTTCCAGTAGAGTTTAATTTAGAGCAACAACAAAGGGAAGAGATGGGAAATAAAACAATTGAAATGTTGCAAACAGACTGACTTAAACTCAAGGGAAGAATTGTTCTGTGCTAGCAAAGCAGCCTCCCTCATACCCGGGGGATAAAAAAAAATTTATATTTTTTTTTCAGGTTGAAATGTTTATAGGCGAGAGTTTATATCCTGTGTAAGTAATTGGCTAGCATATTGGAGAGCTGATAATGTAAATGAAAGAATTTCCAGATATGCTAGTACAATATGGTGACCTATGTAGTAGGGATAAAAATCAATACCTGCCCAAGATGTTGTCAATCATTTTTTAAGAACTTGGCTCTGATCCAATTGGATTTTGTTCATATAATCCTCAAATAAGCACAGATCACATGATCTGCTGTCCATCAAGGAGAGAAGGACAGATGAACCTCATCCTTTTAGCCTCCTGAACAATTGATCGGGACAGTGTGAGTTTATTTGAGATGGTAACACAATTATTCACATCCTTGGAATATGGACTGTGGAAAAAAGTTTAAGATGAATTTGTCCCCACATTTCATAAAATACTATGTGATATCTCTAATATCCGTGTTACATATTACATTGTGTTAAGTGCAAAATATCTGTCCCTTCTGCTCTCATGAATACAATATTTACTTTAAGCATAGGCCCTAAACGTGGATACAGACTGTCCAAATTAATAGCAATAGCACTTAGACTTATATACCACTTTACAGTGCTTTACAGTCCTCTCTAAGTGGTTTACAGAGTCAGCCTATTTGCCCTCCCAAAATGTGGGTCCTCATTTTACCCACCTCGGAAGGATAGAAGACTGAGTCAACCTTGAGCCTGGTGAGATTTGAACTGCCAAACTGCTGGCAGCCAGTAGTCAACCAAAGTAGCCTGTAGTACTGCACTCTAACCACTGCGCCATTGAGGCTTTAATTAAACCGGAATCTCTGCAATGAATAATAATAGAGAAATGATAGGCAGTCATACAAACACACCTTTGCACTTGTACCAATTTCACCTGTGTTACAAATCCCTTTTTGAATAATGATTGTATAAATTGAGATTTGAAGGAGCTCATTAATTTATCATTTAAATACTTCTCCCAAAGGCAGTGACACGGTGGAAAGCACCTGCTAATCTTGTAGGAAGAATCTTCTGCTTCATTATTGGTATGCTATAGTTAGTTGAATATAAGAAAAGATTTCAATTTAAATTATGTTTTAGTTATTGAGCATCCTGACTGGACTTGAACAAATTACCATTCAGTTTTTACAGGCTTGTTGGGAGGATAAAGTAGAATATTTACTTTATATTGTGCATTGATTTAATTGTGCATTTTTAACACTTAAATAAGAATACGCTGTTCTGAATACCCAAAAGATTCTTTATCTCTCAATACGGGATGCTTTTTTAAAGGCCTCTCTGTCTGTTTGTCTCTATTTAAAATTGTAGTTTAGTTTACAACCAATATTAAATCTACATTTGCTCTGGTTTTGTGTTTTATTCTTGTTTTTATAATTTTAAGAAATATCCCTATGGTTTTATTCCTGAACTGTTCAACTATATGCTCAAGCTTATTGGTCATGTGTGTATATATACACACTGTAGTATTTGTCACTGGCTCAAAAGATTGACATCTAATAATTTACCGGAGGCTTTGTTTACAAATATTCACCTAGACCACTGCTAGGGCTTTTAAAGCAAAATTCCCTAATCTTAAAATTAAAAGAAAAAAAATCCTTTAAGATCTTCCTATCTCAGGGCAGAGTGTTTGCTTCCTCCACCCCCAGGCGATGCACAAGCAGCTTTCACATTGACACACATGATTGAGCTGCCTATGGGCACCCAGACTTCCATTGCTTCCATAATTCAATATGTTTAAAAAATAATGTGAAAGAAGGAAGGAAAGAGAGAGAGGGGGGGGGGGAAGAAAGAAAGAAAGAAAGAAAGAGAAAGAAAGAAAGAAAGAAAGAGAAAATATTGAGCAATATCATGTAAGCTTTGTCAAAATCTATTTGTACTCTTTTGAATGCTATAATTTTTGCATATTTGCTACTAAATGCTATCTATTTCATGGGTTGTTACTTATAAACACCAAACTTTTATGCTTACTTCATAAATGCGTTTATCCAGCATCCAATTTATCAGTGTTAAAAAATTAATTGCCTCTTAGATACAATAACTGGGTGTACTAACTTTAGCAACTATAACTGCAACAAGCACTACTTATACTTGTTTCAGTTTTTCGCGTTACAGTACAGGAATTTTATTCATTCCTTCATTGCAAACTGTTTCAACTCAATAAAATTTGACACGTTTCTAACATTAACAACTCACTTCTGATCCTGTCACCATGCGTCTAGGGTTTTCCCCCCCTCCTTCATCTATTATCTTGTAATTTTGCTTAGATTTAGATCTTTGTCTCCCTTCATGATCCATAGAACCTCAACTTCAGCTGATGGATAACTAGCCTAATATCCTCCTGTAGAATTATTTGATACAAAGCAAAATTCATGCTTCCATCAGTTATATCAAACTGAGCAAGTCCTAAGGCAAAGCATTGCCAAATCTTGGCACTATCTTATCCATTTTTTATACATTCCCCAGTGTATATGAGATTTTTTTTCTTGTAGAATGCAATATTTGTTTTCCATAAGACATACAACTTCCATGTCACCTGAAAGTTTTATTTTTCATATGTCTGTAATTTATTCCTCTGTGATTCTGGAAGATCATCAAGCTGCTTTTTTTGGGCAAAATTAGCTTCAATATTCACTGTATAAGGCATGGTCAGATGGATCCTGATTTATGATGATCTCACAGGATATTGGACTTTTTTACCCATTGGCACCTGAGTTGAGCTTGAAAGCTTAGAGTACTGTGACCTTAAGATGGTCTCAGGTCTGCAATAGTGAGTTTTTTTTCCTGCTTGTAGTCTGCTTCCTCCATCAGTTATATTTTCAAAGGGAGCTCCATGTACAGCGTACATATACACCACACCATTTGTGTGGTGATGACAGTGTGAATTACAATTACCAAGCCTTTCTGGCTATGGGGTATGTCTTTATCATATTTAATTTCAATATCTTTGGTTGGCAGGAGGCAGGCAATGGTTTTGCATGTGCAACCTAATACTGCACATGTACAAATGAAACTTCACATGCTTGCCCACTGCTTGTGCAGCCTGGTTCCCAACAGGCCACAGACCAATACCGGATTGGAGACCCCTGTGCTAAAATATTAAGCGCAGCTTTTCTTAACTTTTGTAGGTGAATTGGAGATTATGGCATATTCAGCAATGTGGCCATCATTTCTCCCCTACCCCAAATATGCCATAGAATACCTCTGAGAACAATGCAACATTATTACAAAAATAGTCTTGTCTACATTTCAAAAGAGGTTGGCAGCAAAGCCATTAATTTCAGCTGAGCTACCACTTTAAGTGTTTAAATGAAAAGACAAGAATAATCACCCCCACATTAAAGGGTAAATACTACCCTGAATGACTGTGCTTACATTCTGCAAAGCGATTAATATTCTTGCATCCTACATTTGTTTAGGAGAGAAATAATGCTACCAAGATAGGGCCATGTCATCTGTAGTTAAAATGTATTCTTGAAACACAAGGATGATCCTGTAGAAGAGGACCTCATAAGTAATCTCAGAGAATTATTAAAAATATATATATAGAAAGAACTAAATATTCCAGTGTTTTTTGAGAACATGAAAAGTGTAGTGTTCAAAACTATATTTATTATAAATCAGAGCCTTTACGTGTCTCATAAAATCCTGTCATTTTCTATCCTATACATTATTGCATCAATAACTGAAAGCAAATGTAATCATATTTATTTGTACTTGTCTTATTCTACAGAAATTATTTTCTTGACCAATCAAATCCTGTCATATATTTTCTGACACTTCCATATGGTTCAAGAAAATATATTGTTGAAATTGGGGGGAAAAAATATACAAATTCTTCACAATACATTGTGCACAGACAAACTTGATAGATATCAGCTATCAATTAACATGAAAATTAACCTTATTTACACACCATTCTGGAATTACACGCAATTTTCTGGAAGACAAAATGGCTCAACTTCATTACCAGTTAGATACTGGCATGGCTGCTGGTCCAGGGAAGCCTTTGAGAAAGGTTCTTGCCCTGTTATCTTGGAATGGTTTGACCCTGTTGCTCCTGAGGAAGTGGTCAGGATCCTAGGGAGTATGCACGCAAGCACCTGTGTTTTAGGCCATGTCCCTCCTGGCTTGTGAAAGCTTCCTGGGAGGTGACAGGCAGGTGGACTCTGGTGGTAATTAATGCTTCCCTAAAAGAGGGGGTAGTGCCCCAGCACTTTAAGGAGGCAGTGGAAGAGGAGGCCCTCTTCTTAAGAAACTATCACTGGATTCCATTCTGTTGGATAATTTCTGACCTGTCTCCAATCTTCCCTTTTGGGGGAAGGTTGTTGAGAAGGTGGTTGTGGGGTAGCTCCAGAGGTTTCTGGATGAAATGGATTATCTCTTAAAATCTCTCTTACATAAAGATCTTCAAAATTTAATTTACATTTTACATATACCACATTGTATTAACAATAGAAAACATAAATTGGAAAATAGTGATCTTTAACATGCTATGAGTATAGTTTTTGAGGAGCCAATCTTCATCCCTGTTTCTCACAATTCATATTCCTGAAAAAATTATTCTGGGAACAGAATCAGAACTTATGTCTGCAGGAGATGAGGACATATATAGTTCATGGTCTGCAGAAAGAACTTTTTCTTTAAAGTTCCTTTTCATTCTAAAATAATGGCTCCAGAGTTTGGAAAGAAAAATGATGCATATCTTGAGTTTCTCATAACTTCTCACTACTTAGTGCCAGTGCTGGTGACATTTGCATTCTTATAAGAAGCAAATCCTCCTTTCTCCAATGAACCCTATGCTTCTCAAAAGAAACCTGGAGAATGTTTGTCCAGGAGAGACACAGTTAGGAGAGACAGATCTTGTACTTCATGTTTTTGTCAGTACCAGAATAAAGGACTTTTCTCAGAAAAGTCCTATTTATGAATTAGGATTGTAAAACTAAAAATTTGGGCAGTGTGTGTTTAAATCTTGTATCAATAAAGGTTTTAAGCTAAGTCTACTGCTTCAAGTAGATCTCTTTCCTCATGAAAGTGAATTGGCCTGAATGAGACAATCCAGTTTGAGGAAAAGGGACCTCAGTAGATATGTTGAAGTAAGATTAAGCTTTTCTCTCCTGTTACTAGATCTTCCATCTCTCATAACTGGGGGTTTCAGCCCAAACATCACATTATTTTTTTTAAAAAAAGCATATCAATTATTCAGTTGAATGGCTTCTATGTGTTATAGATCAGAACAAAACACTGGGTTTAATTTTTTTCCTCTTGCAAATTTAGGGAGCAGTTCCTTGAAAAGTATTAAAAATTATACTTTGGAAGCTTAAAAAGAAAGGAATCAATTTCTAGGGGCCATTGTGGCAATCACTGTTTCACTAGCTTCCAGTAACGCAGTTTACATCCAACTAAGTGTGTAAGCTGACATTTCCAAGGTGGCCATCTCTGGAGTCATGAGATAGGTCACATCTGTCCATCTGAACCTGTTGTCTCTCCAGTATCAGAATTCAGATAATAGAAAGATAGGAGAGAAGGGAAGATGGGTAGAGAAAGAAACATGCCAACAAGGAACTCACTCATTTCTTATATCTTCAAATGTCAGCAGAAACTTTGCAGATCCTCAATCCACCCCCACCCCCATCCCATCAAATAACTGACTCTCAGATTAGCAATGGTAGTAATTCTATGACCTTCTAGTATCTAGCATATAATTTCTTGTTGACTGTAAAGAGGAGAAACCATGGGATTAAACAATTATGAACATCACTGAACCAAGTTGAGTAAGTAAGGCTTAGAGATATTTTGAGTGAAGATCAGATTTGGAGAATTTGGCTCACCTTCATTTTGATAGCCAACATTCTATATGTATTTGACAAAAACTGAAATCCAGCATCTGTATTTGACAATATCTTATTCAAGTAGCAATATATTTGACAGTATCTGACAGCTAACATGTAACAGCTGTCAACATTTACCAGTATCTGCCAGGTGACATGAAGAAGCAGTGAGTATTCAGTTCTGAGTGATGATAACACAAATAGTTCAATTTAATTTAATTTAAATAATAGTTCTTTGTTCTTAAGCAAAATCTTCCTGTACCATACCAAAAGTCTATTTCAGCAGTTTCTCTTCATTGTATCCAGAATGGGTTAATCTCCCAATTTCTTATTGCTTCTTATTTTTATATTGAAAATGGGAGAATGTATATTTTGAAAGCAATATTGCTAATATTCTGAAATGTTGTGAAAATTTCCTAATGATGTGTAATCATTTGCCTTCAATATAGATCTAGAACTCTGAAAATGACCTGATTTCTTAAAGCAGAGTTAATCTGATCTGGTTTTGTCAGCTTATATAACATCACCACGGACTTGTTCAACATGCCAAGGAGAAAAATGTGGCACAGGAGAAATCTCTCCTGGATCTCTTCACCATTCCAGAATGCTACGATGGCAGTGGTCTCTGCTTGTCTGGTCACATGTTTGTTCTATTTGGATAGTTTGGATACCTGTTAGAGACTGAAATCAATATTTCCTCTCACATTGCCCTGTGCTACGTTTACATATTTTACCATGGAAGTTTATTTTTCCCTTTTGAGGTATGGCTGCTGTAGTGCTATCATTAGTAGTGTGCCCAGTTTTAAGCAATACATTGGCTCCTAGACTTATCATCTGTCTATCACTGATGTTTACTGACATAACCATATTGGAAAGGGAAAATGACCTCTTTTCAATGATGTTTTTCACAAGCTTGAGAATGACCTATGTAGGTAGGCTGGAGGAAGAGGATAAGGATAACTTGGAGCACCAATTGACCTATTATAATTGCATTCCTTAGCATCCCATGTGAACCAGAAGACAGAGTTTGCATAGATTGGAAGGTGGGATAGATGTTCTGCAGCCTGCCCACAGGGGCCTGATCTGGGTTGATCAGGACAATGACCTTGCTGCCTTTAGCTGTGAAGCACAGATTCCTCCATTCTACCTATCCTGTGTTTAAAAAAAGCTGTGTTAAAACCCAAACAGCTGATACAGTTCTGATATTATATTCTTACAGAGAGGATACAGGTGATAGCCCTTCTGGTAAAATAATTTTTTTCTGGAGCAAACTAGCAGTTAAATCAAAGACATTTTTGTGATGTCTGAGGCCAGTCTATTTGAACTGTATGTACTCTGTCAGATGAAATAAATCCTACCTAAATCTAAGCAGCAGTGGGACTTCCTTTAAACTTCTGAGGAGGTGGAAAGAAAATCCTTGAGAAGCTCAAGGCTTCAATAGAAAAATCCACCAAATGAATCTATTTCACTTTTTTTTTTAGTTGTAGCTTAGCATTCCATTAAAGTCTAATGATAAGTTCTTGACACTTTAGTTTTACTTATTTACTTGTAGCATTTATAGAATATACTTGCATTTTTGTAATAATCTGTACATATAAGTCATTGGCTACATAAGTACCAACAAGTGAGAACATTTAGATATCCACATAAAACTGCTGTATATCATCAATATGCAAAACCTACTTTTAAAAGTATTGCCCCATACAAGCAGTATTTGAAATAAATCAAAAGGAGTTTATGTGTTCCAGTGGGGAAAATCAAGCATTGGATTGTATTCATCCTAATTATTATTCATCAGTGATCACCAACTCTTGAATGCAGTGCAGTACGCTGTATAAACTAAGACGCACAAGATCTTCCAACAAGATTTAAATAGCTGCATGAAATACGGCATCTTCAAGTGTGATCTTAACATTGTTGAATTACGTAAAAAAATAAGGTTGAGAAAAACATATAGCTAGGATTTTAAAAAGTTATTTCTAGTTTCTGTGCATCAGGTTCAGAGGTGCATAATTGTTCATGTGTTTTCTCTCTCTCTTTTGCTCTGAGAATGATTTTCTGAGTTGTGCCACTGCAAGTCCCCTCAGGCACCTTGCCCCATTTTGCTTTTCAGCAATATGTGTTTCTTTGAAATACTGTCAAGAGATCTGTAGACTTTAACTATGGAGTTCACCTTGCCAAAGCAACCACAGAATTTCAGGTAATGGTTTTTTTTTTTCCTGGCTGTCTGCTATGTAGCTAAAAGCAACAAAACCCAGAATAATGCAGATGTGTTATGCTCAAAATGAAGCTAAGAATCAGGTCATTTACAGCCAAGCCAATCTATAAGACAAGTATCATTGTGCAAAGTAAGGAAACATATTTTGCCTCTACTTAGCAGACAACTTAAAAATATGTTATAATTATATCTGCTTATTATATATACTTTATAAGTCCATCTTATGTCCACGAGATCCATCAGGGCTAGGGAAAGAGAAGGTAGGAAAACATAGTCCCTTATTAATTATTTTTATTTTTTTTAAGATGGAGGCTTAGTTTTGCCTTTTGGAAAATTACTTTGGAAAGAAATGGAAAAAACAGTTCTGTCCAGGGGTGAAATCAGACAGGTTCTAGAGAACCGGCAGTGGAAATTTTGAGTAGTTTGGAGAACCGGCAAATGCCACCTGTGGCTGACTCCAGAGTGGGGTAGGAAAGGAGAGTTTGCAATATCCTTCCCCAAGGAGTGGGGTGGGAATGGGGATTTTGCAGTATCCTTCTGCTGCCACGCCCACCAAGCCACGCCCACAGAACTGGTAATAAAAAAAATGAATTTCACCACTGGTTCTATCCAAAGATAAGTATATTTTAAGTAAATTTTATGGGTTTTTTAAAAAAAAGGTGTAGCTTTAAAGTGATCAACATGGTGCTAAACAAGATTAGGTACATGCTAAAACATCCTGTATGCACAGAATATAAAACATCATAATCCCTTTCTAGTTGGATACCTCAGGCAGTTTGTGAGCAATAGAAAATAATAAGCAAGCCAAATATTTTATCATCAACTCTGGTCACTTTTGCTCCATTAGTTTAAATGATTTCACTATTCCTGAACTTTTAGAGACATGAGATCAACTACTAGGCACAGCCTGAAGCATACGCTGTTCCTTAAACACTATTTTATAAGCATTGGTCAGAGTAATTGTGAAACATGCTCTTGAAATATGGTTATTATCAATCCATTCAGGTAGAAATTCAGTACTATCTGCAAGCAAGAACACAAAGGTCTTGTTTGCTTTTCAAACATGAAAATGAAAGCTTGCCAGATGATATGTCCATTAGTCACTGAAAGCTCAAGAAACTTGGCAGTCATCCTTATCTTCACTTTGAATCAACGGAATTACCCAAAATCCCATTTCCCTACTGCAAATTATAGATCCAATGAAAAACTGATACTCATATTGTTAGGTTTGGGTATTGACGAGGCAGGAGACCAGGTTAGTGACAACAGCTCTTTAATATAGTGTGACCCAGCAAACCTTCTGGAGAAAAACCTCTCCTTATATACACTTCAGCCAGAGGCTGCATCCAATCAGAAGCGAGATACTTCCCGCCTAAAACTCCCGCCAAAACTTACAGTAATACATTACACTCCTTCCCTCCCAGAAGGCACTTTGCCAATATTTACATATTACTTCTCTACGTAGTCCCGCAGGTACGTGGGGCGTCTCCTGACTCTCCCGGACCTGCGCAATTCACTTTCTGGAGTTGAGTCGAGCTTGCCGGAGGGGCTTTTCGTTCCTCTGAGCTCCTCCTCCCGGCCATCCGGCCCTGGATTATTCGCCGGCTCGGACCTGCTGTCCTCTAGAGGGACCGGAGGGTGTCGCTGGACTTCGCCTGACTCAGATAAGTCTCTGTTTGGTTCTACGCTTTCTGTTTGTTCTTGGCTCCAGTCAGCTGTGGGGTTAATTAAATCATAGTCAGGGCTGGTCTCGCCTAATTCTGCCTTATCGCTCAATCTGTTTCTTAATTGATCTATGTGGCGCCTCCAAACTCTGCCATCGTCTATTTCCACTAGGTAAGATTTGGGGCCCGTTTTGTCTATGACTATCCCCCTCTTCCAGCTTGGGCCGTCGCTGTAATTATGTGCCCACACTGAGTCTCCTATGTTTAATTCCCGGATTCTATCTGGTTTTGTTTTGAACCCGTCCTGCACGTAGTTCGGGTGTAGCCGGTCTAGCGGGCACCGTAGCTTCCGCCCATTAATAGCTCGGCTGGGCTGCGGCGGTGGCCACACAGGGGTCCTGTGTTGACGGTTAGGAATGCGTCGATCTGTGCCTGCCAATCGCCGGGCCGCTTCGTGATAGCGCTTCTTCGCACTCGAACAAAGCGTTCAGCAAGGCCGTTCGGCGCAGGGTGGAACGGCGCTGAGAGGGCATGTCGGATGCCCTCTTCAGCCAGGTACCCTTCAAATAATGCTGCGGTGAACTGTGGGCGTTATCGGACACGAGGGTGTCCGGTAGCCCGTGCGTGGCGAAAAGGTGTTTTAGTGCTGCAATGACAGCTCCCGCGGTTGTGGATTTCATTAAGATGATCTCCAGCCATTTGGAGAATGCATCCACCACAATTAGAAATGTTTGGCCGTGGAAGGGGCCGGCAAAATCAATGTGTATGCGGGACCAAGGGCCTTGGGGTTTCTCCCACTCCAACACTGGGGCCGTAGGTGGTAGTGGTCTGGATTCCTGACATACCTGGCATCGGCCAACCCTGTCACCGATTTCCCTGTCCATTAGGGGCCACCAAACATAGCTCCTGGCTAGCCCCTTCATCCTTACAATTCCTGGGTGACCCTCATGCAGTAGTTCCAGGACTTTTTCCCTCAGCTTCTCTGGAACTACCACCCTATCCCCCCAGAGCAGGCACCCCCCTTGCACAGACAATTCCCCTCTTTTCTTTACAAATTCTCTAAAACGGTCGCCCGGCGCAGCGGGCCATCCCCTTTGAACCCAACCGATTACAGTTCTTAAAACAATGTCCCGGTAGGAGGCCCGAGCCACTTCCTGCGATGTGACTGGGCCAGAGTCCCAAGAGTCAATTAGTAGAACGGGGGTGCCCGGAGTAGGGTCCTCGATTTCCCCGGGCAATGGGCATCTGCTCAATGCGTCCGCATGCCCCAGCTCTTTTCCAGGTCGATGCTGCAGTTTGTAAGAGTAGGCGGCCAGAAAAGTAGTCCATCTGGTCAGCCGGGGTGATAGTGCCACTGGCGTTGGGCGGTCGCCAGCCAGTAATCCCAATAGCGGTCTGTGGTCAGTGATAACTTCAAAGTCTCTCCCAAAAACGTATTCATGAAATTTTTTCACCCCTGACACTATTGCGAGAGCCTCCCTATCTAGCTGGCTGTAATTCCTCTCAGCCGGGGACATCGTTCGTGAATAGAACGCTATAGGGGCTTCAGTGCCGTTTGGGAGTCTGTGGCTAAGTACAGCTCCTACTCCATAGGGGGACGCATCACAAACCAATACTAACGGCAGTCTGTTGTTGTATTGTATTAACAGGCTATCGCTTGATAGCAAACTTTTTACTGCCTCAAATGCCCTATTCTCTGACTTCCCCCACGACCAAGCAGTGTTTTTTCCAAGCAACTTATGCAGCGGTTCAGCAACGGTTGCCTTGTCTTTTAAAAACACGGCGTAAAGTTTACCAGACCCAGGAAAGCCTGGAGTTCTGTCTTGTTTTTGGGTGCTGGGGCTCTCTTTATCGCCTTGACTTTGCTCTCAGTGGGTGAATCCTTTTTGTCTATTCTATAGCCCAAAAATTCAACAGATTCGACCCTATCTGACACTTGCTTGCTTTGACTTTTAATCCTGCCGACCTAAAATGGCCAAAACTTTCCTTAATCGCTTCCCCAGTTCTCTTAAATCTTCCCTGATACCAACACATCATCGAAATAGGGTACGACTCCGGTAACCCTTGTAGGAGCCGCCCATCAAATTTTGAATAGCCCGGGCCACACTCACCCGAACTGTAACCGGGTGCACTTAAAGGCACCCGGTGCGTTACAATGGTCTGGGCTTCAGCTGTGCTAGCATCTACGGGTAGCTGTTGGTACGCTTGTGCCAAGTCTAATTTTGCGAAAACTTGTCCGTGCCCTAGTGAGTGCAATAAGTGTTGCACTACTGGAACTGGGTAGGCGCTTTTGCAATGCTTTGTTCAAGGTAGCCTTGTAATCAGCGCAAATTCTTATGGACCCGTCTGGTTTTATAGGGTGACGATTGGCGTCTCCCATTTGGCATGGTCAACTGGCACTAGTATCCCCTGGCTGACTAATTTATCTAACTCTTTGTCGATTTTAGGTTTGAGTGCAAAAGGAACCCTCCTTGCCTTTAACCTAATGGGAGCTATTTGGGGGTCTAAATTGAAGGAGATAGGGGTCCCCTTGTACTTGCCTAAACGGTCCTCGAATACGTCTGCGAATTCCTCCATTAGGGCGTTTTGCAGGTTGCATCCGCTCCGGTGGACGCCAGTCACCCCCATTCCCAACGCCCGGAACCAGTCTAACCCCAGCAAGCTTGGCAAGGTTCCCTCGACTAACGTGATGGGCAGGGTCTTTTCGTATGTCCCGTACTTGACCTCGACGGTCGTTGTCCCTCGAACAGGGATGCGGTTGCCCTGGTAATCCTGCACCCGGAGCCGTTGTTTCTGTAGCTTGCGCTTTGCGATGTGCGGCAAGGCTTTCACAAAAGTGTCCCAGGACATGATCGTGATTGCTGATCCTGTGTCTACTTCCAGTCGGCACGGTACGCCTTCAATTGTCGGGTTTGTGAAGATCTTTTCTTCGATGCGGGTAGCTGCGTGGTCTATGGTAACAGTCATTCGGTTTGACTTCGCGCTCTTTCTTTCCTGGCCAATCGCGGGTCGCCTCGCCGATCTCGTGCTCTGATTGGCTGGTTTGAAATTTCGGCGGGAATGTGGGGTTTGCATCTCTGACTCAGAGCCGCTCTGATTGGCCGATTTGAATTTTCGGTGGGAAGGTTGGGGTGCTCGGCAGACTTGAGCCAGGTGCCCTTCCTTTCACACCGCCGCAAATGGCGCCCTGAACTTACATCTTTGGCGCTGATGTCGCCCGCAACTTCCGCATTCCTCCGGGTCTTCCTTGTCGATTTTCGGTGTAGTGGACTTCTTCCTCCTCTTCGCTGGTTGACTCACGATAGGTTTCTTCGTGGTGGACTGTGCTCGGCTTTGCGCCCGCCATCGGCGTGAGTCGCTTTTGTAAGGTGTCTGCTGCATGGTTGGACATCTCATGGGCTCTGGCTTCGTCCAGAGCGTTTGCCAATGTCAGGTTGCTCTTGGCTAGCAACCGTCTCCTCAAGCGGATGTCTCTGACCCCCCGTATAAGTTGTTCCAGCAGCTCTTCGTCCAGATCGCGGTACTCGCAATGCTTGGAGGCTTGTCTCAGGGCTGCCATGTAGTCGCTGATAGACTCGCCTTCTTGTTGCCTGCGCTCCCCAAACTCGTACCGTCGAACGTATTTGGACGGGGCTGGTGCGTAGTGATTCTTCAGGAGGGTCTGAAGGGTCTGCCACGATACGGAGTGTAGCGGTGTTGGCTCCGCTAGAGCTTCTGCGACGGCGATGACTGCGGACCCACAGTGGCTTATGAAGTAAGCCCGTTTGCGGTTGTCGGAGACTCCCTGTAGCTCGTTTGCCTCCAGGAAACTTTCGAAACGGGTCATATATATTCCCCATGTCTCCTGGGCAGGGTCAAACGGAGTGGGTGGCGTGTAGCCGGTCATCGCTGCATTCGCTATCACCTTGCTGGGTTTGATTCTCGTAGTGAGTTCAGCTCTGTTCTGGTGCTCTGCCTCAAGATCCCACCTTCGTCGCCAATGTTAGGTTTGGGTATTGACGAGGCAGGAGACCAGGTTAGTGACAACAGCTCTTTAATATAGTGTGACCCAGCAAACCTTCTGGAGAAAAACCTCTCCTTATATACACTTCAGCCAGAGGCTGCATCCAATCAGAAGCGAGATACTTCCCGCCTAAAACTCCCGCCAAAACTTACAGTAATACATTACACATATCCTTTAAGTCCATAGTTTTCCTGTACACCTGAGTTCATTGTTTTTCTATGTGGCCCTGTGTTTGGCTCAGGGTTTCCTTTAATATGAAATGTTCAAATCTTTTTTATTTTGTACAGTCTAAAAGAAAATATTTCATAAGTATCTATGTTCTCTACCCAAAAATAGTTGTGGAAGATATGTTTTAATCAAAACTCTATTTAAATAACTTATTGAAGGGAAGTAGGAAAAAAAAAACCAGTGACAAAACCAAAAATGTAATTTGCATAATACAGTAGAACCCAAAGAACAATTCCTTTGTAACTATTTTTAGAGCTGATCTTAACTTCTCTGAAACTAATGCCTTTAAAAAAGCATCACCTGAATGTTGTCTTTGGATTGAGTTGAGAAATAGAATAGACCTCAGTATGAAGGCAAATAGAATTACTGTTCCTGCTAAAAGTCACTGTTTTTCTCACCTCTGAGTAGATAGATGATAGATATCCTGTTTCCCTGAAATAAGACCTAGCCTGAAAATAAGCCCTAGCTTATTTTATGTATGCACCTAATATAAGTCCTACCTCCAAAATTAACCCTACATAAGAGGCTGTGTGGCCGACTGACTGCCCATTCCATCTGGTTGCTTGCAGTGCCACAACCATGAGGTGAGGCAAGGGGGTAGTGGAGCTGCCCCACGTGTCTCACACCTGCTTATCTCAGGACCCGTGCAGCCAGGCCACCCATGCCCTGAAATCTGCCTTGCCTCTTGGCATTGGCTCTGGCAGCCCCATCCAGCAAGATCCCACTTGGCCACTGGCCAACATCTTCTGCTTGTTTGGGGCTGCAATGGAGCAGGAGGCCAAGTGTTGTGTTGTTGCCATGGACCCAAGATGAGGCAGACGTCAGAGTGTGGGTGGCCTGGCTGTGGGGGTCCTGAGGTGTGGGGCAGGTGGGGCAGCTCCACTCCCTCCCCTGCCTTGCCTTGTGGCTGTGGTACTGGCTTGTCCCTCAGCCTCCTGCTCCATTGCAGCAGTGAGCAAGCAGAAGTAGAGGGCTGGTGGCCATGCGGGATCCTGCTAGATGGAGCTGCTGCAAAGTGAGGAAGGTTTCATGGCATTGAGGGCCTGGCTACAGGGGCTCTGAGGTAAGCCAGTGTGGGGTGCATGGGGCAGTTCCACCCCCCCCACCTCACCTCATGGCAGCAGCACTGGTGTACCATGAGGTGCACCAGTGCTGCTGGTGCACCTCACCAGCAGCATCCACTGTGAGCAGGCAAAAGAAGTGGGCCTCCCATACATGGGGCGGGGAAGACATGCCCCCAAAATAAGCCCTAGTGCTTATTTGGGGGGCCAATCTTATTTTTGGTAAAACACACACACACACACACACACACACACACATAGTGAGAGAGAAAGAGAGAGAGAGAGAGAGAGAGAGAGATACAGGGGTGAAATGCTCCCGGTTCGGACCGGATTGTCTGATCCAGTAGCGATGGCAGTGGGTGGTTTGGAGAACCGGTAGCAAAAATCCCTGCCCCCACCCCATGCCCAGCTGAGCCATGCGATCATCAGAGGTGGTTTTTTTTACTTTTAAAAGCATTTTTTCTTCGACTGAAAAAATGCTTTTAAAAGTAAAAAAAAAAGCCTCTGATGATTGCACAGCTCAGCTGGATGCTAGCCAAAAAATGGAGGGGGGAGTCCATTTTTGCTCCCACCCAAAAAAATGGGGTGGGGGGTTCGTTTTTGAGAGAGAGAAAGAGAGAGAGAGAAAGAAAGGGGGGAGGGAGGGAAGGAGGGAGGGAGGGAGGAGTACAAACCTGGTACTAGACGCAGCTTCAGAGGATAATCCAGGGCTGGAAGGGACCTGGAGGTCATCTAGTCCAACCCTGCTCCAGCAGGACATTGTTAGTGAATTTTTGTTTTTTGATCCCCTAGTCACAGGGTTACATAGCCATGCCCATCCAGTCACATGACCCCCCCACCAAGCCACGCCCACAGAACCAGTAGCAAAAAAAAATATTTCACCCCTGGATGGATAGATATATGATTGATAGATAGATAGATAGATAGATAGATAGATAGATAGATAGATAGATAGATAGATAGATAGATAGATAGTGGATGGACGGTCAGTCAGATGGATCCTTGCTTTGATATGGTTAGCAGTAATATCTTGTCTTTGCTCTGCCATTGCCTGAAATTAGTCATGATCGGGGTGGGTTTCACTTACCTTTGCTACCGGTTCGCTCGTGCGAAGCTTCTGCACAAGCACAAGATTGTATTTGATGACATCCAGGCAGGTGGGCGGAGCCTCCCACTGCCACTGATACCGATTTGCCTGAACCGGGGTGAACCGGTAGCAACCCACCACTGGTCATGATAAACAGTAATTCTGTATATTTTGGAGTACTTGGACTTGTATATAATATTTCTAATTATCTAGAGCACTCTGACACTCCATAAAACAGTACTGAAGGTGGGTCAATTTTATAGTCTTTATTTTGCCAATGGGGAAAGCTGACACTATGGAAATAGTGTCTTGCCTCAGGCACCCTAATTTGTTCACAGGTTAACTTTGGATAAGGATTTTTGGTTTAAAATGCTGCTATACTATGCTAGCTCTTATTAGTATACAGAGCACACATTTGTTTCTTTCCTCAAAAAGAAATTGGGATTGCATATACAGAAGAATGCTTGTTTCCCCAAAACATAACTGTGATTTCAATTTACCAGTTCTTTATTATTTAAAGTGGGGTCCCGCTTGAATGTTTATTAGGCACAGCCTCTTGTCTCTATTAACAAGCCGTAAGCTGGTTCCTTTTGTGGGAAGCAGCAGGAGACAGAAATTTTTGGCATCCTATTGCACTTTGCTGAGGAGAGTGTTCAACATCTTAGTACAAAAGACAAAGCAAAAGCTTTTCACTGTAGCACCAACCACAATATCTGTTTGCAACCCACAAAGAATGAAGAGCATTACAACTCAGATAACAAAACACCACTGAATGTATTTTGATTTAGGGGATTTCTGTGGGAATTAGCAATTTCTGTTTAAGAGTATAATGCTACCTCTTTAGCATAATTAATGCCCTTTGGATATTCTCCTGTTTGCTGTGTGAAATTGTATGTGTATAAAACGTTTTAGTTGTCAACACTGAAAAATAATCATTTGTATGCTATAGGGGAAATGAGGTACAGGCTGCAAGCTGTCTGTCCCAGACAGGGTTGTTTTTCAGCCATAGACTTCAACTAACTTTCTAAATAATCCGAAGGATCCATTGACATAATTATTGGACTTTACAAGAAAATTGCTACAGTAAGGGGAAAAGTATCTGTGCGATGTGATGTACTTTTTCAATGGAAATAACCCCCTGCTTTTCATAAAATTAGAATAGGGTTTTTGGGTTTTTGTTGTTGTTGTTTCTAATCTGCAAATTAAGATGTGAATGCTGAGGCAAGATTTCTTAGGAATTTTGAGGGAAGCACAATGGATAGACAATGTTATACAGTAGAGTGGGGTTGAGGAAGGTTGGGGAAACTTCTTCATTTTTTAAACTGATTCTCAGCCTAATCTACTTCCCATGATGGTTGTGAGATAAAAATGTGCGAACACTTCTTTAAGAAGGAGCTCTTTTGAAGAAAGAGACCAGACTTTGGTATAGTGGTTAAGAATGTGGCTAAAAACCAGGAGATTGTATGTTGTAGTCCATCTTGGGCCAGTCACCTTCTCTCAACCCTGGGAACATGAAAATGGCAAATCTGACACCTTGCCAAAAAAACCTGCAAGGATCTGTCCAGGCAATTGTCAGGAGTCAACACTGATTCAAAGGTGTGGATACACACACACATACTTTAGAATAGGTGTCATCAACCTTTTGGACCTCAGGGATCATTAAATTCATAATTTTAAATCCCACGGACCACTAATACAAATTTTTAAAAAGATAAATAGTATTTAGTGCAATATAAAAATGCAAATAACCACTGGTTGGTGACCACTGCTTTAGAAGAAAGTGAAACAGAAATTTAACCTGGGGCTGTCAAATTCCCAGCCTGCGAACTGGATGCGTCATACGATGACCACACCCACACCCGGTTTAGCGAAGGGGAAAACAGTCCCAATTTGTCACGTGACGCTGACATGATGACGCAAGTTTAACAGCTCTGAACAGAATGTTTAACTTGTACACATCCAGTTTTAGCAGCAAGCTAAAGTTTCCAGAGGCATACACCCTACATTGGTCTAAAGGGCTTCCTAAACCCCTGAAGCAATTATGAATAAATAAATGGGCTGCAGGAGAAAGACACAATTGACCAAAACTCACAAAGCCATTCAGCTGGCATCTTTTCATAAATCAAGACTTCTGTTGCAAATATCTGTGTAATATTATACTAATAAAAAATCCAAGTATAATCCAAGACAGATACACACTATACTTTATTTTCATGGAAAGGAGTTATTCATTTCATTATACTTCCATAAAATACTCTTATAAAAATACTCCCATAAAAAATGAAAAAATAATTCAAGTATTTGCTACATAGCCCTTACTATTAATATCACACATTTCTTAAATAAAATTTGGTATGCAATGTTTTGATTAAGTGTTGCTCTTTTGTAAATATTCTGTTTCGCTTTATTTGAAACATGCTCATTTATGAATATATGTAGAGTATTTAAAACGCATAAGAGTTTCCTGTTGATTTTGTTAATTATTTTATTGTTCTTAAATTAATTTTAGATTACTGGTAAAAGTATATCTTCAAATGATGTACAGGAGCTTCAAAGGAGAAAGTAGTTACAAAAGAAGGGTGATTTTTCCTCCAGTCAGTACAAAATCTAATTCTCCGTTAGTGTAAATCTGTGGAGTTCAAATATTGTATTAGCAGCAGAGTATTGTAGGGATAGGGGATAATCCCTAGAGAATTTTCTGAGTCAAGAAATTCACTTTGGCACTTTGTAACAGTTATTAAAAAAAGGACTTCTGCCAAAAAAAAAAAAAAAAAAGCAAGCTGACTGAGTTCTTATTTCTTTACTTAGAAAAGATAAGAATGTTCTTTCATCGATCACATGCCTGCAATATGCATATAATTAGAAATTTCAAATTCTTGGATCAGTACTGTGGATGGTTAGGATTTCCCTAACACCAAAACTATATTTATTAATATATACATTTCTTTAAAAAATTGTAAGAGTATCTATGCTTACCATTTCAGTGAGACAAGCAATTGTCCTGTTTCTATCATGATCTAGTCAGCTTTCAGAGAAACGGTATCCAAAATTGGATCAAAAAGAGTAAATGCAACTGTTCAATCAAAGCCCCATCCCTTTTTCATATGACACCTGTAAAAGAGAGGCCAGGCTTTCAAAAATTATGCTGTTTTGACTTTCTTAAACCTCTCTGCAAATGTCCCTGTACTGAATGGCAGCTTGGAATCTAGTTCAAAAGATTGAAAGCCAATTCTTGGGGGTGGGGGCTGTCCCAGTGAAAAAACACCCCTCCTCCATCTCGAGCAAGACAAGAGAGCTTCCAAACAATGGGTTATCACAAAGACCAGAAGTTCCTGCACACCCATCCATGAAACACACTGGCCTGAAGCATCATACTATAGTAGCACATTGCATTGTAGGATGTAAGCCCATATTTCTCTGATGTCGAGAAATTAAGAATAAAAAGGACAATGTCACCGCTACCCCTTGGAGGTCTGGAAAACTCATAAAGCAAGCAGGAATTCTGTGTGGGATAAGATGGGGCAGAGAGAATCCCTGACGAGTATACCTGCAGGAATTCCTATGGTGTCTGCTCCCTGATCTGATCTACCTGAGGGCTGACATCAGTCAGACTTTCTCATTGGGTAGGCATTGAATATTTATTTCTCCTCTTAAATCTCCAGGATCAACATCTATATTTTTTGTCTTTAAGAGGACTAATTCCTTGAGGGATGTGATATTCCTGAACAGTGTAACCATCAGGGACCACAACCTTCTGCCTCTTTTTTTTTTTTTATTGAAAGAGTTTTAAAAAACAAAAACATTTTTCCCCCTTTTTTCCCCCTCCCTCCCAAAAAAACAAAACAAAAAAAAAACCCCTTCCCCCCTCCCCCGCCCCCCGGCTTCCCGGGTCAATCACAAGGTATTGTTATACATAAACCAAGCATAGAATAAAATTTTCCCTTCCAATCCAAATAACCACATCCAAAGCTTTTCGTCTCCCAACCCCCTCCCCATTACATAAAATAACTTTCTAATTATTCAAAGGCAATCTGATATTTCTTAATCTGATATCTGTTTTGTAGATAATCAATCCATTTTTTCCATTCAATTAAATATCTTTCCTGCGTATTGTGTTTTAATAACGCTGAGATTTTAGTCTTCTCAGCCAAGTTATTAACTTTCAATATCCATTCTTCTATTGTAGGTATCTCTTCTTTCTTCCAGTATTGTCCAATCAACAGTCTTGCTGCTGTTATTAAATTCAGAATCAATTTAGTCTCAATCCCTGTACAATCCGTTATAATTCCCAAAAGGAAAAATTGTGGCAGGAACTTTATCTTCTTCTTCAGTACATTTTGAATAATCCACCAAATTCTTATCCAAAAGACCTTAATTTTCTTGCAAGTCCACCAAATATGAAAATATGTAGCATCATCACAATCACACCTCCAACATTTCGCTTGGATATTAGGATACATACATGATAATTTTTTGGGATCTAAGTGCCATCTATAAAACATCTTATAAAAATTTTCCCTTAAATTCTGTGCTTGTGTAAACTTAACATTTCTAACCCAAATTTTCTCCCATGTTTCCAACATTATTGGTTCCTGAATATTCTGTGCCCATTTTATCATACAATCCTTTACCAAATCCTTTTCCGAATCTATTTCAATACAACCTTCTGCCTCTTATCTCACACCTCCTAAAGGCATCGATTTTCCAAAATGGATGTGAGCAGTTCATAAAATTTGATCAGAATAAAAGAAGGCCACAAATGTTTACTATATCAGGTACCCAGTATATGTGGTATCCAGTATATATACAGAATGTACAGTGATGCCTTTTGGTCGGTATAATTGTGACAAGCGGGCAAGGCCCAAAGTGATGATGAGGGGAATAAGTCTGTACTGTTGCCTGTGGTGACTTGCCTGGGCCAGATGTAGGCGAAGCAAATGATTCTTATAGTGGAGGTAATTTAAAGGAATGTAGAGATTGCATCAGCATGAAGATAAAGGTAAAGGTAACCTGTCCAGTCATATCCAACTCTACATGCAGTGCTCATCTCCATTTCTTCTCCGAGCATTGTCTGAAGACATTTTCCGTGGTCAGGTGGCCAGCATAACTATATGCCAAGGCACATGGAACACTCTTACCTCCCCACCAAAGTGGTACCTATTTATCTACTTGCATTTGCATGCATTCAAACTGCTAGGTGGGCAGGAGCTGAGGCAGGAACGGGAGCTATTCCATTGCACAGTGCCCGGGTCTTGAACCCAGACTGTCAGCTTTCCTGATAAGTTCAGCATTATTAATTACTGTGCCATCAAGCCCCCTTAGCATGAAGGAAAAGAGTTGAAATTGCAACACAAGTCCTGAGAAAATTAGAAGCATGAGAAAGAAACTCAAAATAACAATGTTTTGAATCTGTTTGGCATAAGATGGGGTAGAGACAAGATTTCAAGGTGTTGTTATTATATTCTAAAACAATTAAGTAGCATCATCTTGACATTTACCTAGATTTCTGTTCAATATGTTACCTGTGTGGAATTAAATAGATTGCTCTCTAAGATGTTGTTAAGAAGTCACCTGCAGTCTGGACTTTTGTCCTTTTGGCTTCTTCAGGCAGCAGTAGTTCTCTCCTGGATTTAGGAAACTGCAAATATCCCTCCACAAGAGGGATAGATGCCAGCAACCCATTGGTTCACTTGCTCTTTAAGCATTAATAATCCCCTCTGGAATGACCTCCCACCGGAGATTCATCTGTTTCTGACATTGTCTGCCTTCTGGGAGAAACTAAAGACAGAGTTTTTTTCTGCAGGCTTTTGAGGGGCTGATGCTATGTACTGTGCTGAGTTTTTATCTGTTGCATTTACAGTATATATATTCTTATTTTGGAGACATAGGGAATCCAGTGATTGCAGCAGGATTTAAGTTTGATTAATAACAGTAATAAATCCATGGATTCCTTGTGGTACATGCTTCCTGACCTGACCTTGAAAAGCTGACAATAGAAAAGCATTGCGTGCGTTGTCTCCAGAGCCCATGGCAACAGTCACTAGATCCTTGCTCCACTTAAACCTATCAGTTTTCTCCTGAACCATAACTTTTTAAATAGGGTGTAATGGGTTTTCTGCCTCCATCATCATCTGCGGGTTCCTTGAGAGCAGTTCCTATCCTTTTTTTCTTGTTTTCATTCTCTGATGAAACACTGGAGACTACAGTGGAGAGAAAAAGTGGATGCAGATTCCTAAACATGAGGGTTAATTGGTGCAACCTCTGCCTTACTCAAACTCCTCTGCCCACCTTCCCTGCATCCCTCAGTATATTCTGTTAAATTTCCCTCTTTACTGGTAACATTGCTGGCCAGAGTTGGGGTGGGAGTTGGAGACCTCTTCACAAGTAACAAAGCAACAGCATTTAGACTTATATACCGCTTCACAGTGCTTTACAATCCTCTCTGAGTGGTTTACAGAGTCAGCATATTGCCCCCAACAATTTTGGATCCTCATTTTACTAACCTCAGAAGGATGGAAGTCTGAGTCAACCTTGAGCTGCTCAGAATCGAACTTCTGGAGTGAGCAGTGAGTTAGCCTGCATTCTAACCACTGCGCCACCATGGCTCATTAGTAGCTGCCAGGAATAGTGGGCAATTTCATATAGCCACAACAGGGTCTGTCTCAGAGGTGAAATCCAGCAGATTCTGACAGGTTCTGGAGAACCAGTAGCGGAAATTTTGAGCAGTCCAGAGAACTGGCAGCGGAAATTTTGAGTAGTTCAGAGAACCAGCAAATACCATCTCTGGCTGGCCTCAGAGTGGGATGGGAATGGAGATTTTGCAGTATCCTTTCCCTGCCACGCCCAGCAAGCCAGGCCCACAGAACCGGTAGTAAAAAAAATGGATTTCACCACTGGTCTGTCTGCAAGACTGGCAATAAGATCCTGCTGCTAGCTGTTTATCCTGAGATGGTATCTCTTCACTCCGCTTCAGGAAGCTTTCTGAAAATACAGGTGGGGATGTTTATGTTTTTGAAAATCATGGCTGTATTCTTCTTTGAGGATTGTTTGTTTACTTTAAGAAATGTATGGGAATATGCAAGATTATTCAGGTTGCTCAGGAACAAAAGGTTCTTTGAAAGTTCCTTTTCTTGTGCTTCCTGGAATGGAAAGTGTTACTTGGTTCTCTTGCACCAATAGCATTAGGGAGGTCTGTACCGTGCACGTGCAGATATTATTGCTGCTTTTTGAAATGGAGTTTTTCAGGTGTTCTTTGTGTTCAGCTCTTTTTTTAGGAGGCTTATATATGCAGAATGGGTCATACTTCCAACCCTGAAGATATGAGCTCAGCAACATTTTCACTTAAGAAGCTAAATATATAAAGTAGAAGGAAGTATTTAGAAGTCGTTGTTCCTGGTCAACCATCAGCATAAATCTGAAGAAGAGGTTACATCATAATCTTTTGAGTCCAGTAGAGAGATGTGTAAAATCATACACAACTTAAGAGTGATAAGATTTTTGCTCATATACTTTACTAAAAATATCTCTCCCTCTCCCTCCCTCCCTCCCTCCCTCCCTCCCTCTGTCTCTCATTTATTTGCTCTAATTCATCAGTGTCTTAAAAATAAGCCATTCCTGATTAGACACTCTGCATGGCTATCCTTTTTCAGATGGAAACTACAAGCTTTCAAGTATTCAGGACCAAAGACAAGCAATTTTAAATAGGCATCAAGGTTGTGCTTTGCAATGAGGAAGAAAAGCAGAGGTAAAGATGTCTGACAGCACAAAAGAAACAAAAACTTTCCTGGTATTTTCCATATGTAATAGCTTACCAGATTGACAAAATGTTGCAGTTTGTTTAAGTATTTATAAGATGCCCCCCTTCAACTATGTTTCCAGAATTATTTGGGTCCTTGAGGTGCTGTCACTGGAGACCATTATAATAGTGTCTGAAACAGAACTGTCTTTCCCTTTTCCTGCCAGAAGACCTTGTAAATGGGGAAGGGGACCCTAGACCAGTGATGGTTAACCTTTTTGGTGCTGAGTACCCAAAGTGTGCATGTGAACCCCAAAATGCAATGCGAGTGCCCCTCATGCATGCACACATGTCCCTGTGCACATCCCGCACATGCACACAGTCTCCACGCATGCACACGGTCCACATGCATGTGCCCTGCCCTCCCCAGCACCCCATTTTGCCTTCCAAGTTGGTGCAGGATGCCTTCCAGGCCCAAAATGGGGTGCAGGGGGCATGCCTGTGGAAACTCCCAAAATGCAATGCAAGCGCCCCTCACACATGCGTGGCAGAGACTCGAAGACCAGCTGGCCAATAGGAGGCACGCGCATATGTGTGGTGAAGCTGGGCTGGGGTGACAGCTGGTGTGCCTGCATAGAAGGCTCTGCATGCCACCTGTGGCACGCGTGTCATAGGTTCGCCATCATGGCCCTAGACCATCCTGCATGGCTTCAAAAGGAAGATTTGATATCTAGAAATATTGACCCCCAGAAATAAGAGGGAACCTGTTGATCTTGAAAGCCCTTCACAGCACAGGTAAATTGAGGTACTGCTTCTCCATGACTTCATCTGTCCATCCCACCAGATCCAGCAGAGAGGGCACGTTACAGGTTCTGTCAAATGTAGGGAACTACATTTATTGGGCCCTAGTGGCATTTGTTACAGTGGTGCCCATGTTGTGGAATCTTCTCCCTCTTGAAATGAGGTTGATCTCATATCTTCTGAGCTTCTGAAAGTCCCTCAAGCATTGTATCAGCCAGCCCGGGGACCTAGGAAACATGTGAGCTAGGGAGGTAGCTCCACTGTTTTTAACATCCCTTCATCTATTTTTTACTTTCGCTCACGTTTTTTTATATAGTTTTTGATGTTTGAATTATTAATAATTGTAATGATTTTAGGTGTTTATTGATTGTTTTAACATGTTGTTAGCCAATGTTCTGTGAGATGGGGAGCTATATAAAAGAGGGAGGGAAGGAGATAGAAAAAGAGAGAGAAAAATCTAATACAACTCATTTTAGGGAAGTTCCATTGTGTTTCAGATCTTTCAATGGAGATCCATTTTGAAGAAATAGAACTGGGAAGGATTTTTTTTCTGTACTGTATAACTGGATCCCTTTCCTTGCATTAAAAAAAATCCTTAGGACTCCATGTTAAAAACAATTTAAACATACGTAGATTTTGCATCTTTGAGTTCACACCGAACTTCTTTGAGTTCTTTGGTTTTGCACTTCACTTTTGGGTGAGCTGAAAAGCAATATATACATTATATAACCATTTTGAGAACTTGTGGAACGGTACTTGACTCGTAGTGATTGGCAGCACATTAAATAGAGCTTTGTGTCAGCAGTGGAGTGGATTCAGCAAAAGCAGGACTTTTAACTTGCAGACTTTGTGACTCCAACTTAACTCCTTATTTCATTCTGCAATATTAATTGGAGGAAAGTTTAGGTCTACAACAGGGGTGTCAAACTCATAAGAATATGAAGGAAGCAAATTATTAAAGGAGAAAAAACCCAGTCCCAAGTTATTTCAAATAGAACTAAGAAGATTACAAAGCATTTTGAGTAAATTATAGTTTTTAAGGAAATAATATCGCTAACTACTTTATATTAATTCCCCATGTTGGTTTGCATATTGTGAATATTACCAGCTTTTAATTGGATATGTATTCCTATTAAGTCTAATTTCAGAATACAGAATGCTTCACTAGACATAAATAAATGGATCCTGGTTTTATTTGTTTTGGATCATAATGAGGAAGAGTTAACAGAGCAGCTACAACTTCGATTGTTTAAACTGCTGATCCAAATTCCATCCCATTTACTGAGGATTTCTCCTGGCTCAATGGGATTTCTTTACAGATGCACATTCTTCATAAGCCTGTGCATGACATGGAAAATAGGTTTTGTTTTGAACCTCAAACAATCAGAGGCTTTCCAGAGATTTGGTCATTCAGCCAGAAAGAAACAGTAACTTTTGTTTCAGGAGTGATTATACAGGTAAATAGAGCAGGGGTCTCCAACCTTGGTCCTTTTAAGACTTGTGGACTTCAACTCCCAGAGTCCCTCAGCCAGCAAAGCTGGCTGAGGAACTCTGGGAGTTGAAGTCCACAAGTCTTAAAGGGACCAAGGTTGGAGACCCCTGAAATAGAGTACCTAGGCTGCTCTTCCTTTTTGTCCCTCATTCACTAATGCTGGGGACCTCAGCAGTAAGGAACAGGTTCCCACATGGCATAGGCCACTATCCAATCCTGGTGTCTTTCACACCTTCTTTTCCCCACTCCCTCCTCTTCTTCCCCTCAGCCATAGGCACCACCATTGTTTACATCTCAGCATGTTTGTATTCCACTGAACTGTTTCCAACCACCACCATCATTTTCTCTGCAGGCAGGCAGCAAAACAACCTTTCCTTTCCCAAACTTGTCTCATAAACAGGTGGCTCCCTGCCAACTGCCTTCAAACTCCTAGAATAGAATAGAATTTTATTGGCCAAGTGTGATTGGACACACAAGGAATTTGTCTTGGTGCCCTATGGCTCCTACCAGGTGCCCTATGGCTCCTTCTCCCGGTGACCTCTGTGTCCCGTGATCTCATATGTTTTTCAAGGGCTTGGAAGCAGGGCCAGCTGACTAAAACTAGGGAGCTTTAATTTTTACTTTTAGTTAGCTTGATTGGAGTTTTGATTTTTATCCTGGCCACAAAATAAACAATGGCGAAGAAAGTGTGAATTTGGGGGGAAAGGACTGACTGATGCTTCTCTTAGCACTTCTCTTCATAAGACACCTGGCAAGATAGAAGAGTAGGGCTTAGCTACAGGGATGCTCATCTGGATTGAAGAACAGGGGATAATAGGCTGGGATTGGTCCCAAGATTTTAAAAAGAGTGGCATCCTGTTTTTGCAAAATAATATGACTCCCTTGCTTTTCAGAGTTTGTGCTAGAGTGTTGTGTCTTCAGCCCCCAAGCTGGGCCTCCTGGCAGAGAGTGACTCAGAGAGTGAGGGGGAAGAGCTGACAGGGCTTCCCTCTGCAGGACCTTCCTCTCTGGCTCTGCTCCAGGATCCAGAGGTAGGCCAGGTGGAGGAGATGATGCGGCCTCTTTCTCCTGCACCTTCCCCCTCCCAGGAAATGCCTCAAGATGCAGCTGCTGACAATCAGTCCTGGTTAAATCCCAGGCATCGCAGAAAGGAGAGGCGGGAACAACAAAAGAAGGGGTGGGGCAGGCCTAGAGAGTGCTGAGTCACGGAGCCACACCTCACAGAGTATAAAAGCAGGAGGAGCTGCTCTATAACTTCTTGTGATGGACAAAAACTGACTCTTGGAAACTTTGGCTGCAATATTTTGAGATTAAGACTTTGGATTCTGTTTACTTCTGAACTGCAATTACGCTGGTCTGAGGAGATAGGAGAACTTGGCAGGCAATCGCAGGTTCGTTGCCAGAACTGATATCTGTCGTCGGAGTAAATTGCTGGCAGATATAGTCAGCTATATCAGCTATATATGCTTGGTTGTGGTTGGTGGGGACAGAACCTAGAGACTTCTTGGAAGGCTGCTTAAAATTGACCAGAATTGTTTTCTATCTTACCCATAATAATACCTCAATGGTACTGTCTGAAACATCCCCTATATTGCTTCTCTTTTTGAGAAGAGTCTTTAATTTTGTCACAGATGATTAACTTGTTTTTATGCCTTCTTGAAGAGAAATGAAATACCTATGAGGTTTGGTAAACTTTACAGTTTGCAGTCAATCATGCAGTAGATGCATATGGCACGTACCATCTTGTATGATGGTGATTCTCAATCTGATGTTCCCCCAGACACCCAGATGCATCAGGCGGAGGAGGAAAAGAAAAAGATGCTTTTACAAAAAAGGATACCAATCTGTTTATCTGTGTGCTGCATCGGTGTAGGCCGTAAGTGTGATGATGTTGTTATTAGCCTGAAGACGTCTGATACATTGCACTGTACCAAGGTACAAAAATTAAGGTTTTCCTATAACAATGTAATAATAATAATTGTTGCTGCTGTAGCTGTAAACATAAGAAATAATGTTGTCATGGGAGAGAAATTCACTTTTATCAATGAGAAACTTCTGGTTGCTTTACATTATCTTGGGTAAATAAAAAGAGAACCCATAAATCCTCCTTACGCTGGAATAACTCAGTAAAACCATATTTTCATTTTCCTCAGTCAAAAGAAACCACTATGCATCTCCAATATAACAGAAGCCCAGATGGCAGCTCATGCCCAACAGCAACTCTGTTGTTTTTTTTTATTTGAATTTATATCCCGCCCTTCTCCGAAGACTCAGGGCGGCTTACATTGTATAAGGCAATAGTCTCATCCATTTGTATATTATATACAAAGTCACCTTTTATTGCCCCCCCAACAATCTGGGTCCTCATTTTACCTACTTATAAAGGATGGAAGGCTGAGTCAACCTTGGGCCTGGTGGGACTCGAGCCTGCAGTAATTGTAACTGCAGGCAGCTGTGTGTTAATAACAGGCTGCATTAGCCTGGTGAGCCATAAGAGGCCCTGTTCACCTACCTACCCACCCACCCTCATCATCATCAAGCATCCCTAAATCCCATTCTTTCTCCACTATTCAGTACAGCAAAATAAAGCAATAGAATTGAAATGGCATTCCTAACAACCATTTTGGGGAATTGCTGCCCCTCCTGTGACTACATTCAATAAATTAGTCTACGTTGGCACATTCAAGTAGAAACTGACTGCTCTGTTTTCCTGTTCTGCCCCTCTTTTCTGCTGTTCTCCCCACGATGGATTTTACAGGTGAATCACATCTCACCTCCCACCCCAGATCTTTCTGCAGATCCCAGTGCAGGGGTGAAATCCAGCAGGTTCTGACAGATTCTGGAGAACTGGTAGTGGAAATTTTGAGTAGTTTGGAGAACTGGCATATACCACCTCTGGCTGGTCCCAGAGTGGGTTGGGAATGGGGATATTGCAATATCCTTCCCCTGCAAGCCATACCACACCCACCAAGCCACGCTCACAGAACCGGTAGTAAAAAATTTTTGGATTTCACCACTGTCCCAGTGGTATCCATGCTTCTGTTTGAGAAATGTTGCTCTATTGTCAATGTCATGACAAGAGGCAGGACATAGAGAAACTAGCAGGTTGTCTGTCAATGGATTTGGCCCCTAGGAAGCAAATGTAAAATGCTTGGATTAGATTTCAGTAATGCTCCAAATCTCCAGTGTCCCCTTTACAAAGTAAGCATCTAGAGATTATTCTTAACCTTAGCACCCAGGGAATAATAGTGCTAGGAGTGTTTAGCAGCTGTCATCATTCTCCTACTGTTTCTAGCCTGTTCGGTGGTGCCACAGTTTATGTGCTTTTATAAAAAATGTTGGAAACTTATCTATTAATTATAATAATTCCCAGCATAGACCAGAAGTGTCTAAAACCTCATTCTATCATGCAACAGGGCAATCTAATTTATTTCTAAACTACCAGTGGCAATCTTTTGGAGAAAAATCACAGAATCAAAATAGTTACGTGCTCAGTTCAATATGTCATGTACAACTCTAAACTAAAACACGAGTGCACCAATTTCTTCTCCGTGTGAAGACATAAATCAGCCTAAGGAGAGGATCATGCGCTGTCTACATAGCAGCAAATGGTACTGGCTTTGAAATAATAACAGGCACGAGTCATGTAACTAATCCCTTTAAATAAAGACAGGCAATCTTTCTATAGTGAGACAGTTCTCCCTTTTTTGTGCATATGTATTTTTCTCCCCAGACTTTGAAAGCCAAAAGAACATGGTGGTGATAGGGTAATGTATCTCCAGAACAAATGTTTGGGAGAGGGTGGCAGGTTCCTTTTCAAAAGTCTATACTTGTACAGATTCTAAGAGATTTGCTGTACTTATGTTAGACACACAGATCAGATAGTCTAGATGGTTCACCAGCCATTAAAAATGGGATAGGGTGGGAGAGGGTGGGAGACTTATATTCCCTACACCAGGGGTCTCCAACCTTGGTCCCTTTAAGACTTGTGGACTTCAACTCCCAGAGTTCTGGGATCTGTGAATTGAAGTCCACAAGTCTTAAAGGGACCAAACTTAAAGGGACTTCAAACTTGAAGGGACCAAACTTAAAGGGACTTCAAACTGGGAGTTGAAGTCCACAAGTCTTAAAGGGACCAAGGTTGGAGACCCCTGCCCTACACACTATAGGTTTACTAATCAAGATACCCATTAGGTGTTCTAATCAAGATTGACTAGTTAATTATGTTATTATGTTTTAAAGACTTTATTTTAAATTGCTCCAATCTTCTGCCTTTTGTATGTTTTAGTGACAATTTTAATAACATATCACTTTCGGTTAAAATATGACAAATGATCTCTTTTTCCCATACAGGTAGCCCTCGAATTATGACCGCAATTGAGCCCAAAATTTATGTTGCTGAGCGAAGCATTTATTAAGTGAGTTTGCCCCATTTTATGTTTTTCTTGCCACAGTTGTTAAGTGAATTTATTAAGTTAATTAAATGGTTGTTACGTGAATCTGGATTCCCCATTGACTTTGCTTGTCAGAAGGTTGCAAAAACTGATCATGTGGCCCCAGGACATTGCAGCCATCATAAATACTTTCCAGGCATTTGAATTTTGATCATGTGACCATAGATGAAAAATGGTCATAAGTCACTTTTTTCAGTGCTGTTGTAACTTTGAATGGTCACTACAGTATATGAACTGTGGTTAAGTCAAGGACTAGTTCTATCGCATCTCTTATCTACAAAAAAAAAAAAATCCTAACAGAAAAAAATCAGGTAATTTACAAGATCACACTATGAAAAAATTTGAATGACTTCAGTGAAAACGGTTATTTTTAAAAAAACAAAACAAGATACTCAAAAAGCTGGATGAAATTTAATATTAAGGCTATGCCTGCCAGATGAAGGACACAAGGACAAATCAGAAAATATGTCTTCCTATTTCTGGATGTTTGGTAACTCTAATGTTACCATTTATGGAAACTATTGCCTCTTATTCCTGGAAGATTTTATTCAGCTGTCCCTTAAAAATTGAGGCTTCTAGATTTGTACATAACACAAAACAAGGAGCCAGCTGTAGAAAGTGGGGTGCAAACAATTCCAACTTTCCTTTTAGACTGGGGGGGAGTAATAAGAGGATTTTGCTTTTGTAGAAATTGTGGCAGCTCTGCATAAGCCAGTAATTTGTATTCATTGTTCCCAGTGTTTCAATTGCAGATTGTCTGTCAACCATTTTTTTCAGGAGAGGTGAGATGGAAGGATGAAAGTGACCTCAAATTGATTTTGAAATATATGTAGAGGGATCTTAGTCATCCAAGTCATAATGATGAGAAAAGGAATAGAAGGTATTTGACAGACATCATAATAAGCAGCCATGAATAGCCTTTGAGAATTTGTCTAATCTTCCTTTGCAGTTATCTAACTCAGTGGCCATCATGACACTTTATAGAAGTATGCTACTTCATTTAACTATGGCGCCATCTTTGTCCTCTTTGATGAAAGTCCATTTGCTTCTCAGTGCCAGTGTATTTCTTCCCATAATCCTAAAAGCTTTAACCAAAAACGTTTTACTATTGACCTCACCCCATTCCTAAGAGGACCATAAGGGGCGTGCATAAGCGCACAAACGTGCCTACCATTCCTGTTCCTATTGTTTTTCTTTTCTTCTTCCTATATATATATATGCTTATACCTCCTAATATTTACTCATATATATGTTTATATACTATATAATCTTTTTATATGATGTTGTGACAAAATAAATAAATAATAAATAAATAAAGTATCCTTTCCAGTTTTCTGATGGTAGTTTTCTACTTGAACCACTGATACAGTTTAGAAAGAAGCAAAGGAAAGATGTGCAAGTTGTTTGTAGCATCATTTTGAAACAGGGACTTGTCATCTTTTGGGGTACTAGGCACATTTGCAATTATGGGGGCATTTTATTTAAAATGGGTCCACTGGTGGGTTGGTGAAAAATAATTGAGCAGAAGACAAACTCTTTGTGTTGTGTCATACTCTAGTTTCCCATTTCAACTTTTCTCTACCTATACAGGGTCCAGAATCATGAAAAACATTAACACTAAATGAAATAAATATATAAAATCTAGTGGGACATGAAGGTGATGGATACTGAGAAACTTGCCTGCTGGCACATTGGGGATCATAAGCATATAGCGAAGACCCTGGTTCTAGAAATTGTGCTAAAACCTTGAAACAAAATGAGGATCATTTAGCTTTTACATGGATAAAATCTACATATTAGCAAAAAAGTATCACAAATGAAGACCTTTGTTAAGGTATTGTGTTATAATTTAAACTATATACCATGTTTCCCCAAAAATAAGACTGGGTCTTATATTAATTTTTGCTCCAAAAGATGCATTAGGGCTTATTTTCTGGCTAGGCCTTATTTTGGGGTAAATAAGTACTAAATGCATCCATCTGGCTGTCAATCTTACCTGGGGCTTATTTTGCGGGTAGGGCTTATATTACAAGTATCCTGAAAAATCATGCTAGGACTTATTTTCCAGTTGGGTCTTATTTTTGGGGAAACAGGATCATATATTTAGGTATTTGGTGACCAAAAGGGCATCAATGCACTTAGACTGGTTCTTTTATCAAATGAGGGTCATAATAAGAAAAATGAAAAGAGAAAAAACTCAGGCTGATCATGATCGATATCCCCCACTCTCTCCCCTTCTCCCTCTCCCTCCCTCCCTCCCTCCCTCCCTCCCTCTCCCTCTCTCCCTCTCCCTCTCCCCCTCTCCCTCTTCCTCTCCCTCTCTCCCTCTCTCCCCATGCTGTAATGAAGCATTCCCTTCAGAAATCCTGCAAATGAACTCACCTCTACTGTAAATTTGAAACCTAGAATGAAAAGTTTAAATGAGATTTCTAATGATTTTTGGTCTCTCTGAGAACTAGAAAAATGACAATGATTCAATCTAAGGGTCTTTTAACCCCCAGAAAACTAGAGAAAGAATGTGTTTTGCTGCCTTGACAGGCTAACACTAAAGTCTGTAAATTTTCTTCCTTCTGTGAACATCCATTCTAAACATTGCTAATCATGTCAACACATTTGTTCCTCATGTCAGCTAATGGAGAAGTTCAGGAATTGATCTTGATTCAAGTTGAAAAAGGAAAGGTGGAAGAAACGTTGATAAAATTCTCAAAGGATTTGTTTGTTTTCTTCCAGGTTGCTGTTGGCAAGTAATTTCATTGAGCAAAATTCCCAGAGATGCTTTAAAAATGCCTTAACGTTTCCCCTACTTTTGCTGCTCTGACTTAATGATTCCTGGTAGACATCTTTTTAAATAAATTCTGACAATCTCTGTGGCCACTAGCAAATAAAGGCCATCACATGTATGGGGGAAGTTAATTAAATTATGAGCTTAGACTGTACTCTGAAGCCTATAATATGCACTCTGAGGAAACAGCTAAATAATTGGCTGTCGCATTTTAGGCAGGTTTTCATCTAATCAAATGATATCTTAATGCTTGCTTCTGCCCTGTCGTGACATACATTAATCACATTAATCCTGGTTTTCAATGAATTCAGGCTTGTTTAACTGAGCTTTCTGAATAAGCATTCTTTTGAATGCTTAAACCAGAGATGAATAGGGATGTATACTTCAGTTTTAATCTACATATACTTATAACGTATTTTATTTCATCTGATTTCTGAAAAAAACATTTTAAATGATTGGAAAACCTTACTGCTTCATAACAGAAGTTCCTTTAAATTACCCTTTACCTATTTCTTTTTCTAGGTAATTATCCCTAATAGATGTGTGGATGTGTGTGTCTTTGGCTCAGTCTTGTTTCCTGATACCTACTTGGATAAGCCCATGCAGTTTTCTTGTCAAGTAGTTTGCCATTGTTTTCTTCCTAGGGCTGAAAAGGGGTGAATAGCACGAAGCCTACTGGCTTCTTACCCAAAACAGAACTAGAACTCATAATTTCCTGGTTACTGACCTAGTATCTTTGACCACTAGACTAAACTAGCTCTCAATTTTAATTTGACAAATATAAATATTTTATATACACTAATCATTCCCATACTGTATATTCTCTCTCTCTCTACCCATCCATCCATCCATCCCAGCATTGTTGTTGTTTTTAGTTGTGAAGTCGTGTCCGATCCATCACGACCCCATGGACAACGTTCCTCCAGGCCTTCCTGTCCTCTACTATACTCTGGAGTCCATTTAAACTCATGCCTACTGCTTCAGTGACTCCATCTAGCCACCTCATTCTCTGTCATCCCCTTCTTCTTTTGCGCTCAATCTTTCCCAGCATTAGGCTCTTCTCCAGTGAGTCCTTCCTTCTCATTAGGTGGCCAAAGTATTTCAGTCTCATCTTCAGGATCTGGCCTTCTCAAGAGCAGTCAGGGTTGATCTCCTCTAGAACTGACTTGTTTGTTCACCTTGCAGTCCAAGGGACTCATAGGAGTCTTCTCCAGCACCAGAGTTCAAAGGCCTCAATTCTTTGGCGCTCAGCCTTTCTTATGGTCCAACCTTCATAGCCATACATTGCAACTGGGAAAACCATAGCCTTGACTATACACACTTCTGTTGGCAGGGTGATGTCTCTGCTTTTTAGTATGCTGTCTAGATTTGCCATAGCTTTCCTCCCAGGAGCAAGCTTCTTTTAATTTCTTGGCTGCAGTCCCCATCTGCAGTGATCTTGGAGCCCAGGAAAATAAAATATGTCACTACCTCCATTTCTTCCCCTTCTATCTGCCAGGAATTGAGAGGGCCAGATGCCGTGATCTTAGTTTTCTTAATGTTTGAGTTTCAAGCCAACTTTTGCGCTCTCCTCCTTCACCCGCATCAAGAGGCTCTTTAGCTCCTCTTCGCTTTCTGCCATTAGAGTGGTATCATCTGCATATCTGAGGTTGTTGATATTTCTTCTGGCAATCTTAATTCCAATTTTTGATTCATCTAGCCCCGCCTTTCTCATGATGTGTTCTGCATATAAGTTAAATAGGCAGGGTGATAGTATACAGCCTTGTCTGACTCCTTCACCAATTTTGAACCAATCAGTGGTTCCGTGTCCAGTTCTCACTGTTGCTTCTTGACCCGCATGCAGGTTTCTCAAGAGACAAATAAGATGGTCTGGTATGCCCATCTCTTTAAGAATTTGCCTCTATTTGTTGTGATCCACACAATCAAAGGCTTTAGCATAGTCAATGAAGCAGAAGTAGATGTTTTTCTGGAACTCCCTAGCTTTCTCCATGTCCAGCATATGTTGGCAATTTGATCTCTAATTCCTCTGCCTCTACGAAATCCTGCCTGTACTTCTGGTAGTTCTCGATCCACATACTGCTGGAGCCTAGCTTGTAGGATTTTAAGCATAACCTTACTAGCATGTGAAATGAGTGCAATGGTGCGATAGTTTGAATAGTCTTTGGCATTGCCTTTCTTTGGAATTGGAATGTAAACTGACCTTTTCCAATCCTGTGGCCATTGTTGAGTTTTCCAAATTTGCTGGCAAATTGGGTGTAGCACTTTTACTGCGTCGTCTTTTAAGATTTTGAATAGCTCAGCTGGAATACTGTCTCCTCCACTAGCTTTGTTGTTGCTCAGATTTCCTAAGGCCCATTTGACTTTACATTCTAGGATGTCTGGCTCAAGGTCAGTGACCACAGTATAGTATAGTGACCACAGCATAGTATATCAAAAAATTTCACGATAGTCACAGATTTCTGCTACATAGTTAGAGTTAAATTGGCATGTTGACTAAATCAAAGCAGTGTCAGGTTCAGCCACGCAATGCTATCCAAAGTTCTAGGACACAATATAGGGATCCTGGAACATTGCCTACGTTGATGCATACTGAGACCAACCAAATTTACTTTGAAGTTTCTCTCTCGAAACACTGTTGGAGAAGGAAACTTCTAAGGGAAACTAGACACTATTAGTGGATTGTATTTTATGTGCACTGCAGTGATAAATTATGTGTGGTATGATGTAACATGACTACTATGGTGCAGTGGTTAAGTTGATGGATTCGTTGGGAAAACTTAAGTTCTCATTTGACCATGGAGCTCACCAGGGAATCATTTTCTCTCTACCAATCTATCTCAGAAGGTTGTTTTTTGAAGATAAAAATAATGTACATATTAATATCACCTTTTGCTTTAAAAAACAGAAAAATAAAAATAAAAGATGTGATATAAATGCAATCCATTCACAATTCCAAGCTTTTTTCAATATTGAGGAGTTGGTGCTCTCTAAGCGTCATTGTTTTCTTGTAGAAGTTTTATTACCCAAACTAGGAAACATCATCAGTGCTAGTACGGAAAGGGGTTTGCTCTCAGTTGATATTCTAATGGTTCGCTCTATCTGTGTTGGTGAGAGTAGCCTCGGGGATTCTTTGGTTCGGCTGTTCACTGTTAGCTTCTCTGGCAGTTGTTTCACTGGGGTATTGTTTACTTTTTAATTGTTGGTCTGATGTTAATCTTGGTGTTGATCTATGCTCATCTGGATGATGACTGCTGATGGGGAGGTGTTTTGGTCTTTTTGTTCCCTTTTTGGCTGGTTGATTGTCTCTTCTGAACAGTATGTAGATGCTGTTTAGGTCTATGTGCCTACTGATTCCCAGTTTGTCAGAGTGCCAGGTTTCCAGGATTTCTCTAAAGTTTTGAGACTTGGATGGTCACAGTTTCCCCGTTGAAACTACGGTTAAGGTTGTCAGTGTGTTGTGGAAATTAAAGAGTTTTTATCATGTCTTCCAACTGCTAGTTGGTGTTCATGGATGAGTTCTGCTCATCTTCTGCCTGTTTTCCTATGTAGTGGCTGTTGCACTCTTTACACTGTATCTTGTAGATGACTCCTGTTCTTTTCTTCTGAGGCTATTGGGTCCTTTTTGGATTTACTTAGCAAGATTTGGAGGGCTTTAGTTCATTTATGTGCTATGTTGATTCCATGTGGTTGTAATAGTCTGTTGGAGGTTTCTGAGATGTTTTTAAGGTATGGTGGTGTGTCTTTTTGCAGCTTGCTGTTTGTTTTGGTTGTGTTGTATTGGATTGAGCAGTCAGGCAAATCTGATGAAGTTGTGTGAATATTCATTTTGTTGGAAGATGTTATCTAGATGATCTGGTTGCTGTAGTGTGTTTGTGCTCATGTGAATAGAGTTTTAACGTAACGTTGGTAATGGAGCACTTGATTGGTGTGGATGGCTTTTCACTAACTTGTGTTTCTAGTTTCCCATTGTAGATTCTGCTGATCAGAATATCTAAGAAGGACTTTGAAGTCCATCCTTCCATTGTACTGATCTTGCATATTTTATCAACATGCTTAAGCAATTTTGTGCATCATTTATTAATGTGCTTAATAAATACACATTACAGATTTTACAGTGCTTATGTACAAATTTCAGGCCTTGGAATAGTTTGTTCTGGAAGTTTACTTTGAGCCAAACTTTCAATAGTTTATCAAAAGAAACAAACACAAGCTTGATAATTACTTGACTTCCATCTGTTCAAGGAGGTTGCAGCAATTTCAGACCGCATTTGGCATTGAACATTGCAAACATTTCTTCCGCAATGCCCTTTTTGCAACATAAATATGCTAGCAATCCAGTAATGAAGTGCTATGTAACATCTGTCAGTACCTGTCTAAAGTCTTAAAGACAGGATTATAGAGAAGATATTTTACATTTGGTTGAAATGAGGTGTGTCGTTTGTGGGGTTTCGAAGATTATATTTATTTTGTCACTGTAAGCTTTCTTTATTTTGCAGCAAAAGCATAATTTTTAAAAAAATGAAAGTTTCACTTAAGAAATGATTTGATTATGTTTGTCATATAATCTAGAATGCTATTAATAGGGTTCAGATTTCACATGGGCTTCCAAGTTAATTATAAAAACATAAGCAGTATTCTTGGTGGATCAGAACCCTAGCCAACAGCCTGTCCTCATAGGGGTCATCCCACAGCACAAGGATGCTCACTAGTGTCCCAGTAGAAGGCCTATAGAGATGGCCACACTGCCAAAAAGTCTAATAGCCACTGGAAGTCAGGCCAGCCAAACTGGTAACCAGCATAATATCTCACGGTAGCAAATGCCAAAGTTTAATTGCATGGTGTGCAAACACCTATTTCCTTTTATCTCTCCTGATCCAGGATCCTGATTCCAGGATTCACTTTCACTGTGAATCTGATGTCTGATGCTAGTATTTTGAGAAGTCCACTTTTACACTGTGTCCAGAGCACGCATGATGTTGTACACCTCGTTCATATCTCATTTGCCTCCCTTCTAGATTAAAATGTCCCAAATATTGCAACCGTTCTTCATACAGTAGAAAGGCTGCTGAAGTCCCTTGATTAACTTAGTTGCCCTCTTCTGAAACAACACTATACTCTTTTGAAGTGCAGCAACTTTTCAGATATGGTCCCACCACTGATTGCATATGTGGGCATTATGATATTGGCATCTCTATTTTCAATATTTCTCCACTTTGTAAATCAGCTGCAGCCAAAGTGGCAAAGAATTATGTGAGACATTAAAGACTGACAATTTTTTTATCTCATAAGTTTTCACTAACCAGAATTGTTAATTAGTATTATTATCATAAACAGTAACATTTACTTTAAACACAGAACACTCCTTAGAAAGAGAATCTTTTAATAGTGTAATCATGGTTAAACATGAAAGAGCCTTTTTAGCTTCTCCAATTTGTGTCACATTTTTCCTCCAGAAACAATATACTTATCCTTGTTTATTCTTTTCAGTGCAACAGAATTTTAAAAGAAGACGCAGAAAGGGATTGGGAGCCTACCTGTTTATCTGTCTTTCCATCAGCATGGTAATTGTCAGTTACTTCTTTGTTACCGACACTACCATAATTCTGCAGATTCACCAAGTACAGAGGAAATAAACAATTTCTATTTCAAATACAATCAAATACAAACAGAAAATTACAAATAAATCAGTAAGGTGATCAAGGCATGATGAATTTTGCAAAAGGTATAACAAAATTTTGCCACATTCAAAGAAACTGAATTGCACTACTCTGAAAAGAAAATAGTTGCATGCAAACTAGGTCAGACTTATTTGGGTACTTTGCATAATTGGGAGTTTAGAAAAGAAGCCCAATAAAAGGTGCAGTAGAGTTGATGGGTATTACACCACAAAGGCATAAATTTAGCTCAAATGAGACATTTTGTTTTTTCCCTCTTGAACAATTGTATTAAAAGATGGTATTCGGAGTTGGAAAAAGGTTGTTTGGTAATATCTTTTCAGTTTAAAGAAGTGGACTACTGAAAAATACATTCTTGGGAAGGACATATTGATCCAGCTGAAATCTGGAGTGCATTGCTTAAATACAATTACCACTTGATTGTAGCCTCAAAATTCTGCCAAAATCAAAGAATAAAGGCTTTCTGGAAAAATAAATAAGGATCAACCTCTGTCCGTAGGACTGCATTTGGCACATATGGGACAACCTGAAACATATCCCTTTGGAACTGAGACTGCACCCTTTCCAGAAGGACAAAAACAGTTTGGTCCATTGCTGGAATACGTTGTATCCTTCCAAAATAGTGAAAGGACTACTGTATTTTTTGGAGTATAAGATGCTCCGGAATATAAGACGCATCTTAGTTTTTGGGGAGGAAAATAGAAAAAAAAGATCTGCCTACCAGGTATTCATCTGGCTAGCGTCCTTAGCCTTGTCAGCTTCAGCACATTAGTTTGCTGGTTATGAGCGCGCTCGTTGGGGTTGATAAGCAGCTTCAAAAGCACAGCTGATTGTTGGAGGGAGCTCCAGTGAGTAAAGCAGGTGAACCACAGAAGCAGTAAGATAAGGCAGCAGCTGTTCCGGGTTGCCATTTTGGGCTCTGTGACTCTCGTTTTCAGCCTTCAAACGCTCTGTTTGAGAACCATTCAAGGCTGCAGGGATTGCCAAAGCACATTGCCACTGATGACTGCCTGAAAACGTGATGCACAGAGGCCAAAAACAGGCCATGTGGAGGCCTAAAAGGCAATGCGCAGAGGCCGGAAACGCAATGTGCGGAGGTGGCAATTGGCAGCGATGTGCTTTGCCAATCCCTGCAGCCTTGAACAGCTCTCAAATGGAGCGCTTGGAGGCTGAAAACGTGAGATGTGGAGCAGTGGTGGGTTCCAACCGGTGTTACCACTGGTTTGCTTCACGCACGCACTCAGTGCACGCATGCTCACTTTGCTCAGTGTAGTTGTATCCAGTCAGTCCTAGAGGAGATAAATCCTGACTGCTATTTAGAAGGCCAGATCCTGAAGATGAAACTCAAATATTTTGGCCACCTGATGAGAAGGAAGGTCTCACTGAAGAAGAGCCTAATGCTGGGAAAAATTGAGGGCAAAAGAAGAATGGGACGACAGAGAATGAGGTGGCTTGATGGAGTCACTGAAGCAGTAGGTGTGAGCTTAAATGGACTCCAGAGGATGGTAGAGGACAGGAAGGTCTGGAGGAACGTTGTCCATGGGGTTGCAATGGGTCAAACATGACTTCGCAACTAACAACAGCAACAACCAAAAGCATTCCCCAATGCACTACAGTTCGAAATCCCTCAAAAGCCTAGGATAGGGAAGAGTTGTGCTGTGCACAAAAGGCAATGTAGCTAGGGCACTGCCTTCTTTGTATCACCACACATCGGAGGAGGAACCAGCAATTAGAGCTGATGAACCATTCTGTGTGATTATTTTATCTCACTCCATTCCATTACACTCCACTCCACTCTCTTCCCCACATTTCTCTCTCATCCTGTAATAACATTTATATGAAGTATTTATCTTCTCCATGCATGCTATGAAACTTCAGAGAAGTCATGATGCCTCCTCTTATGGGTCTGGTCACTTCACAGATACCCTGATGTTTCCCCCATGTGTCCCAAACAGCCCAGCTTGACATTTAGAATTTGGCTAATCCCAAAGCCCATTTTTTAGTTGCTATGGTTAAACAACTCAGAAATCTTTGCTAATGCCCTGGGAATGGCCCAAAGTATCCAGCTGATTTTGATTTACCATCTGCCCACATTTGATACTTTGGAGTGCAAATGGATGGAACAGATTTAGAAACTAATTCACTAAATAAGCAGCCATCACTGGTCATAGCTATAATATTCATTAAAAACTGGAAATGTGGAGATTTAACATTAGATTGTTCTATTTTGGATGGATGGACAGAAGCTACTAAAAAGCTAACTTTTTTCTTTGTTGTTGAAGATGAAGCCAGAAAGAATTTCATCTTCTAAAGTTATGATGCCTGAATAATATGCATTTTATTGGACAGTTGGTGGCAGCATTTGCTTCTTTCTTTTGCATATAATAGATTTCCAACCTAAAGTCTCAGGAAGAAAAAACTGCAAGCAGACATCAGATAGAACATTTATAGCAAGGTTCCTATATTAATTAAGCAATATAAGAGTGCTATGAGAACTGTATCTTCTCACATTATTTTGTTAATTCAGCTAGCCCTCATATCATGTTTGCTTCCCAAACTATTATCAATGGTGCAGAAACTGGATAAATATTGAGGAAAAGAGAAATTATAAAGTAAAAATCCTCATGCAGATCCAGGTCTGTTCAAATTACATGGAATGAATATTGCTACAGAAGCTGCCACATCACTAAAATTATATGCATGCCAGGCCTTTACAAAAGTGCTATAAAAAGAAATGCTAACATTAAAAACAGATGAACGGATTTCATTTTGGACTCATTGATAATGAATTGTGAACATCCCATTCAGGTGAATCCAGAAATTTAGAACACATTCATAGCAGCATCCTGTTTCATGCTTAAATAACAGATGGGTGACACCAGCAATTATCTATGTTAAGTTATATATATATTTTCTAATTCAGCAAAATGTAATTGCAGTGCAGGATACCTGTAGCACGCAGGACCCAGGATCTCCGGCAAAATGGACAATTTTTGGTGGTACAGTTATTCAGATTTTATGAACACAATTGAGCCCAACATTTCTGCTGTTAAGTGAGGCATTTGTTAAGTGACCTTTGCCCCATTTTATGACCTTTCTTGCCCCAGTTGTTAAGTGCATCTGGCTTCCTCACTGACTTTGCTTGTCAAAAGGTCACAAAAGTGGATCATATGACCCTGGGACACTGCAACCATCGTAAGTATGAACCAGTTGCCCAGCATCTGAATTCTGATCACATGATCATGTTGGTGCCTCAATGGTTTTAAGTGTGAAAAATGGTCATAAGTCACTTTATTCAATGCCCTTGTGATTTTGAACAATCACTAAATGAACTGGATTCAAGGACTACCTGTACAGAATTGGAGCAGAAGCCCAAAGAAGCAATCAGTTTTCATTTCCACATTTAAATGCTGCCCAAACCTTCAAAATAGCCCCAAATCCAGTCACGCGGATAGCTAATACTGGCAGCTCTGTTTTGATTTGAACAATTTGTAGAAGCTCACCACTCTGATTATCACCTTAAAAATCTAATGAAGGGGGAAAAGGGTAAAGGGTTGAAAAAAAATGTCTGTGTCCTAAGGGGGTATACTATGGCACTCATGAAATTTAACAGGCTAAAATGTGGCCCTTGATGCCTGAAAAGTTGGCCACCCCTCTGTAGCTGTTCAGGTTACAATGATGTACCCTTGATGCAAGGGCATCAAACTCAAGGCCCTTGAGCTGGATCCAGCCTGCAGGGTACTTAGATCTGGCCTGAGGGGCTGCCCTGGAAAAAGTGAAGGATCGGCCCGTGGTGCCTCTGCCAGCGAAAACGGAGCTCAGTCACCCTCCCGAGCTCCGTTTTCACTGGCAAATGGCTGCAGGAAATGGATGTCGAGCTGGCCACACCCAACCTGGCCACATTTGATCCCCTGTGCTCAAACACAACCCTGATGCGGCCCTCAATGAAATCGAGTTTTACACCCCTGCCTTGATGCATCATCCATTTTCACATGCATTCTTGGGTTGGTCTCCATAGCCTCCTCTCTCTTCACCTACTGATGTACAAATGAGTGAAACAGTTATTAATGGAAGCTGGGTGAAAATTCATACATGTAATCTTCTCATAATGAGGTTATATAACAATGAGTACATAATGTAAGAAAACACTCTGCGTAGGGGACCATCGTGACTGCTTCTTATTTCTTTCCTTATTTCTGACCCAACTGGTTTCTTAATATGAAATGTCTCTGCATTGCAATTTTTCATTTCCAGCCCTTCCCACTTCAACCAAAATGCTGTTAAACATACTAGATACTTTCATAAAAAATGTTGCTAATAGAATTTTCTTTGCACAAGGGAAAGGCTCCAAAACAGTTGTAAGATACATAGCGGATGAGGAAAAAAACTACACCACAACTCTCTTTAGGCCGTTCAGGAACTAGATGCGTAATCTTCCTCCTCAGTTAAAAGAAAAAAGAAAAATCAAGGGGGAAACTAGTTATTCAGTAAAAGAAAAACCATATATGTGTGGGAGAGAGGAGAGAGAAAATGTTTCTGTCAGATTTCAAATCAGCAACTCTACTTTTTATGAAGCATCTCATAATTCTTCCACTAGCTTAGGAATACAAAACAAAATAAGGCATGAAACCTATTACAGTAAGTGATAGCTGTTGCTTCAGCTGAGGGCTGTTCCTTTCCTTTCAAAATAGCCAATTAAATGTTTGGGTTAGCCTGTAAACAAGCACAAAAGCAGATAAGAGTATTTCAGGTGATATAAGAGGAAAAGGCTATGATCAAACCATAGCAGGAAAATACACCTGGAGATTAAATTTGCTATGGGAGGAAGCTGAGTAAAGGCTGACGCATCTGTTTCAAAAATAGTTACAACTAGCCAGTGCAAAAAAAATCCTAGATCACGTAAGATAGGAAGACTTACAAAAGAATGCGGCATAGCTCAGACATAAGTCTTGTTGATTTAAATGAACATTTCTCTCAAATGAGCATAAAGTCACGTTCTAAACTGATCAAAACTATTTTTTGACTTAAATGCTTCTTTGATTACCGTATATACTCGAGTATAAGCCGAGTTTTTCAGCACGTTTTTTGTGCTGAAAAACGTCCCCTCGGCTTATACTCGGGTCTATACGGCTTATACTCGAGTTTTTTTTTTTAAGCCCTCGCTTATACTCGAGTATATACGGCTTATACTCGAGTTTTTTTTCTTTCTTTTTCACATTTTACCGGACGCTGGGAAGCCCTGCCGGTGCAGTGAGAGGCGGGCGGGGAGCCAGCCTTCTCAGCTGAGGGAGGGAGGGTTTCCCCAACCGGTAGGTGCCTCATTTCCCACCCTCGGCTTATACTCGAGTCCCCAGTTTACCCCAGATTTTGGGGTAAAATTGGGGACCTCGGCTTATACTCGGATCGGCTTATATTCGAGTATATACGGTAATTCCAGCATTTCTGTTTTATAGAGTTTAAAAATAAGAATTAGAAGATGAAATGTGAATATAAGCAGCCTTTTTCATCTATGTTTCCCTCCTTTCCTCACTTTGTTCTTTATATCAACAGAAAAAAATGATACACATTTTTTCTTCGAAACTGTATTTTTAGTACCTATGTAAATGTATTCATCTATAAATTAAAGTAATTGGTTAATCAGCTCAAGCATGTTATTAATAATTGAGCAAGTCCTTTAATCAACTGGCCGCTGTAATATGCCCTCCAAGGTCTGTAAAATCAATATAGCATTTGTGTTATTACACAGCCTGAAGACCATTCTTTCTAGGTCACGATGGCTTGCCAATAGTACAAAATGATTGGTTGACGTCTCATAAGTGGATCTAATGGCAGAAGAAGCTTTCTAATCTCTGAGTATCTTTCTCCAGAATTTGAGCAACTGATTTTATACTTTTAGAGAGATAGGGATAAAAACCAATCAACCATCCAATATTTATGGCTATTTTGCAGGTAGAACTGGGCACAATAGGCAGCAAGTATTCTAAACGAGTTGTAGTTAACATGCTGTTTTAGTGTTTTAGAGATCTTGTAGATCGGGGTCCCCAAACCCTGGGCCATGGACTGGTACCAGTCCGTCACCTGTTAGGAACCAAACCACACAACTGGAGGTGAGTGACGGGCGAGCAAGCAAAACCAAAACCAGCCCTCCCTCCCTGTCCATGGAAAATTTCTCTTCCACAAATCCAGTCCCAAAAGGTTGGGGGCCACTGTTGTGCTATTTCTTATAGGTGTGTATTTGCATCCACTTTGCTATGAACACCAATTAGGAGTTAGAAGATATGATGAAAACTCCTGAATTTCACAACACATGAAACATAATATCACATAATACAGGCATATAGAGGCAAAACACAGGCAAAACAACATTTTACACACCATTCCAAACAGATAATAAAAAAAGCTAAAAGGAAACAAAAACATTACAATACCTTTCAACTGGCAACCAACACTCAGAAGCAGGTATTAATACCAGGAGTAACATCAGACAAAAAAAAATCAATAAAAAAATAATCAAAGAACTACCAACTCAAATGAACAATCAAGCAGTAAACAACAGCCTAATCAAGGAACTGCCAAAGGAAAACAACACCTCCTGCCAACACTGACAGGTCAAGCTAGTGTATATAAACAGTGAGCAAGCTGTACTTCCTTCCAGCTCTGAAGATATTACCTAATTGGATAAGAAAACATCTGCAAGCATACAACCCAGCTCAGAGAGCACCAAGGATTGCACATTATATGTTGCAGCATGTTTAGTATCTGAAAGCAGAGAGAAGTAGAATTGTTCTGTGCACCCTGGGCATTTATGCAAATCTTAGTGAAATGTGGCTACTATAAATGTCTCTGTAATAAAGACACTGAAAAGCATATGCTCTGTTGATTCTTGTGTGTCCAGAGTCACATGGCCATTGTCTCTCCAGGGAGGGAATCTTCCTATACTGGCCTTCAAGGACAGCTGAGGGGGTGGCATAAAGGCCCTCTGATAGTTAGTTAGGTATTAAATATGTCATCTGGGAGGTAGAGTAATTGTTGGAATCACTGGCACTAAGTTAGATTGACCTAGCTAGATTCAGTTTGACCTCTGTATCTGCTACCTGCTGTTTAATGAGTCCTTTTTCCTGATCATAGCCATACTGAGTAGAAGACTGGAGAGAAACCCAAGCCTGAGAATTTGACTGCCACTATCATATTCCAAAGGGACGCAGTGGCTCAGTGGCTAGAATGCTGAGCTTATCAATCGAAAGGTCGGCAGTTCAGCAGTTCGAATCCTTAGTGCTGCATAACAGGGTGAGCTCCCGTTACTTGTCCCAGTTTCTGCCAACCTAGCACGTAAAAAATGCAAGTAGGAAAATAGGGACCACCTTTGGTGGGAAGGTAAGAGCATTCTGTGTGCCTTTGGCGCTTAGTCATGCTGGCCACATGACCACGGAGATGTCTTCAGACTCTTCGGCTTTGAAACAGAGATGAGCATCACCCACTAGAGTCGGGAACGATTAGTACGTATGTGCGAGGGGAACCTTTACCTTATCATATTCCATGTGGACTGAAAATTATCCCTCATAAGTTAATGGGGGAAAACCAAAGGAAAAATATCTATAGAAGCAGATATGCTTAAAACCAACTTCTGGGTCCTCTGTTCAAAAATATACCTCAATATATCCAATGCTAAAATATTTTGCTCCATTCTGTATAACACAAATCAAATGTAATTGTTCTTCTTTAATTGTAATCTTTACTTCCTTCCAGTTCTCTCTAGTATCCAATCTTCAAAGTCTCATCTTATTGTGATTTTTTAAAGAGAATTCATAAGAAAAGAATTTTCCCACAGCAGGGATTATTTCTAATTAATTCCAAAATATTATTTCAAATTCATCTGGAGCCTTAGACTATTTGTAACTTTCCTAAATCAAAGTTGTAATCACCCTTTTGCTGTTTATTCAAAAAAGAAATTAAGTCTGGAACTGAAACATTGAATGTCTTTAGTCTTGTATGTATATGTTTCAATTTCCTTATCCTTTTTCCTTGATTAAAGCTTTTTATTCACAAACACCCAAGTTCTCTAATAAGATTGTTCTTTTTAATTCTTTATTATAATAAATTATACTCAACGGAAGGAAATCTGGCCAATTTATGTCAATTCCCATACATTACATTATTTTAGGATAAAAACTTGAAACTGAGTTTATTACAATATCAAACTATTTTAAATAATGCAGGGCTTCCTGTTTTATGAACAGTATTCAACCTAATGCAGCAATCTTTTCTTGACCGTCTATTATAGCTAAAACAAATTTTAAAATTAAATAAATACTTTGGCTAATGCCCTCATTTTCTCCAATAGATAAGCTGTTTATTCGTGAGCAGTTTATTATACATCTATATATATATTGAATTCTTTATTTCTAGTCTAAACTATGTACATCTGTTTTTGTTGTAGTTGTTCTAGCCAGGGATTATATACACAATTCATATATTACCAAGAATAATAAATTAGAATTCTAAAATGGAAGCTCTATAGATAAAGGTGTGTGTGTGTGTGTGTGTGTGTGTGTGTGTGTGTGTGTGTGTGTTCCTATACCATAAACAATCTTCATCCACTTTTTCCTCCGTAGTCCAGATTTATTAAGATTATATTATGAATATTCCCATTTTAAACATTCTAACCCCTTTTCTATATTAAAAACAAAACATTATATAGTCCTTGTACTATTTTTAATTGGATTATATAGTCAGTTAATTCTTAATATTTATTGACAGCCTATTATCTAAATCTCTGTATGTCTGTTACATTGAATCTAATATTTGGCTCTAGTATTAATTATTTCTTATTTAGGAAAATATTGTTTTTGTATTATATCTGTTCACTCTCTTTATTAATAGTTTTAATAATATTTCATTAAAGAGACTGTATTTTTTTAGTAATTATATTTGTTCCTGGGGCATTTATAAAATTCTGTTGGTTGAATGAAGTTCATTCACAGCAATAAATCTTTACAAGACATTTCTTCTGAAGTTATGAGGCACATTTATTTTACCTGTTGTTTCTTTAGAACTATTTAATAAAATAACTAAGAATCAAAATATTATGATCATCTTTAAAACTATTGGCTACGCTATTTATAAGGTTATTTGATCCTATTTTTGCGGGGTTTCTCATCTTCTTTCTCGATTGAACCTTGGAAGCTTCCCATGTGTTAATTTGAATTATTACTTAAATAATTGAGAACATTCTTTTAATCTGTAGGTTAAATGTTGCATCATTTCATACTCTCTTGGCCCACTTTCACTGGAGCTAGCTAGTATAGCAAGCAAGACAAACAAAAACTTTTCATACAGCACTGCAAGAAGATCGATAACCTGCTAAATTCAGACTAACACAGTGGAAAAAAGAATAGAAAGTAAGATTGTTTATTTGTACATAATTACATAATTATTTAGGCTAGCCACATTAATGGTATAAATATATACCTGAATGAGGCTTATAGTGAGTGTCAGGAATGGCTCAAATCACCTATACCTAGGTTTTCCTTTTCCGTTCATCACCATTTCCAAAGCAACCTCCTTTGGGATGTCCAAAATTAGAATTTTTCTGTTTCAAAAAGAACTTGTCTTGTGAGCTGGAAGGAGAGCAAGTTCCTGTTAGATTTTCTCTTCTGAGTCTACAGCCGTGCCTCTGATATCAGATGGAGAAAAGTAAATAATCCTATGAAATCTGGAATGTTCACACCCTTAGAATGCATACTTCACAGTGCTTTTAATGAGAAACCAGTTTGGACAGGAGAGACGCTCCACTAAAATAAGGACAGAAATACAGACAGATCAATCTATTTCGGGATTCTGTTTTGGTTCAGTGTTCCATGTTTCTACGTTTGTCTATGACATACAAACAAATACAAAATGTATTCCACATGCATCCAAATTTAGGAACTGATTTTAATACTTTATGCATAATACATTGGTTTAATCAATTTCCTTCAAAATATGCATTTTCAACACTTTTATCTTAAAATGTGCATTTTATGTGTATTTTGATTATAATTTTTTTACCCAAAGAGTACATATTCATAACAAAATATGAATAAGTGTAAAATCTAAAGGATAACTGTGTCCAAGAGATGTAGAACTAGTTAGTTCAGGTGGGAAGGTGAAATGAAAAAAATATATGATACCATGCAAAGTCATAGCTACAGAACTCATAGAGCCTACCTGAGAAAGAAATAGAAATCCCCTTACAAAAATTCCAGATATTAATTTGGATAAATTGCTACTAAGAGCTATGTTACCTCACTTTGTCCTGATTCAAATCCCTCAACCAACTTTTGCTCCAAATGTGTCATTCCATAGCTCTGCACAGCTGCACCATCCTTGATAATGTTAGCAGGAATGGATCAAAATGGGCACTTCAAGCGACAGCTATTTCTGGAGCCCCAGATTTCATTCTCAAAGCAAGTTAGAAATATGCAAATATTACACAGTAAGAACTCATGTAAATCATCTGTAAGTTTTAAATAGTCACTCCAAAACTGTGAACAGATTTTTTTTAATAATCAATACATGCAGTGGTGGGATTCAGCCAGTTTGCACCACTTCGGGAGAACCGGTTGTTAACACTCTGAGCAGTTTGGCAAACTGGTTGTTGGAAGAAATCATTAGGGCAGAGAACCAGTTGTTAAATTACTTGAATCCCACCACTGAATACATGTATATACTGCCAAATCATTGTGGCTTACAAGAAAATGAAAATGAAATTCAAAAGTCCTGACATAGTAGCAGGAATTAGTATAATTTTATAAGAAAATTGTCTTTTAAACCTTTTTCAAAATGTGAAGGCATTTCAAAAAATACATTGTTATTGGCATTTTAAATGAAAATTAAGTGAAATGAAACATTCAGTTCTTAAAGTAATAAATTTGATTTTTTTTGTTAATTTTAGGATTTGATTATTAGATTTGTTATGATTATAGAAATATTGTATATTTTTGTTCTTATACTTATGTTTAAGCTTAGAGCAAGATTTTTTGTTACATAATTTTAATGTCATTTTGATAGTTTAATCTGTATATGTTTTTCTTTAATTTACAATAAGAGGTTACTTTATGTTATATTTGTACCAGTACTAAAGAAAGTCTGAAATCAAACACCCACCCACCCCTTTTGGAGGGATCACTTTAACTTTTTTCTTTTTTCAAAATACTATCTAGAATTAAAGGGAAAATGTTCCAAACGCTTCCTTGTTTTGTTTCAGGTGACAGTGAATATATTGTCAACTAGAAAATCATGATTTTCCTCAGAAAAGACATAGTTCAATTTGACAAAAATCTAGCAAATTCTTCACTGAAGAGATTCCTTATCAGGGCTACATGCAAGAAAGAGGACAGCTTTGAAAATCAAGTGTTTCTTTCAAAAAAAATTGTAGCGGCAAAAAGGAAGGGAGAAAAAACTTCATTTGTTCTAGGTGCCTCTGTATCTGTGGGCATACGTTTGAGTGTGTGTACAAGTACAGTATGTGCTGTGTAGTTCTGAACAGGCTTCGGAAATGTCCTGTCCTTTCTGAACAGGCTTCGGAAATGACAAAGTTGCCTTGTGACTTATGCCCAGATGGGGGTCTGAGCTGAAATATGATATAGAAATTTAATTTAATTCTTTTGGTAATATAGGAGAACAGAGTATGAAAACAGAAGTGCTGACTGTTGAACTGGTTGGTTGTACATAATAACTTGTTATTCATGCCTTATATTTTTACTGTGAAACATGGCAGATGGAAAATGAATCCGCACACACAGGCAAATTAAAATCTATGATTTCTTTGCAATTCTCTCCTTAAAAAAGCATACATTATGGTATAGAATTCCCCAAGCCTTCTAACGCAGAGATAATATCTTCAAAAATGAGGCTTCCTAAAAGGAATTTTACAAATGAACAAATCAGCTCCCTTGCATAAATTGTTAATTTCCAGGGCTTTTTTTTTTTTTTTTAAGAAAATGCTACATTTTCACCCTCTGAACCATGTGCCAGTCCCATGAAGAATTTGAAAAGAACAGAGATGGAGACATTCCAAGATCAGAATCCTGCAAAATGCATAGTTAAAACTAGGATACATCTGCTTACATGCATTCATACCTATAATATATATGCCAATTATAATTACCAGTGGACCTTCCCAGCAATTGGCTGAGGTGCTTTGATGCTATAAATTGCTTACATATTTTCTTTCTAGTCAGGTTCAACTATCAGCATAAGGGGTCAAGAAAAAAACAACAACACATGTATTGCGAGTTTGAAGAATTTTTTTTTAAAGAATACAGAATGCCTTCTTTAATTTTTTTTCCAAAATGCACTTGTTTATTTGTCGTTGCTATCAGCCCTGGAGGCCATCTTTCTCTTTGGATCTTCACAGCTGCCACATTTACTGTACAGACCTGCTGTGGGAAAATGGGAGGGGGTTTGCATGGAGTAGGTAAAGATATATAGCCACAACAACATTCTTTCCTCTGGGAGTCAAGGACGTTCAGCCTGCACCTGGAGAGGTGTGACTGGAGGAGCATCTCCAGTTGGGACAGTGAATTGATTGGACCATGTGATGGACATGTGGAGAATGCCTGCCTCAGAGTCTTATTGGGTTGGGGTCAGTGGTGGGATTCAGCCAGTTCGCACCACTTCGGGAGAACCGGTTGTTAACTTTGTGAGCAATTTGGGAAACTGGTTGTTGGAAGAAATCATTAGGGCAGAGAACCGGTTGTTAAATTACTTGAATCCCACCACTGGTTGGGGTGGAACCAGGGGTGAAATCCAGCAGGTTCTGATAGGTTCTGGAGAACAGGTAGCAGAAATTTTGAGTAGTTTGGAGAACCAGCAAATATCACCTCTGGCTGTCTCCAAAGTGGGGTGGGAAAGGAGATTTTGGTAGAGAGGCTTCCCCTGTTTCTCCACCAAGCCACACCCACCAAGCCACACCCACAGAACAGTAGTAAAAAAAATTGGATTTCACCACTGCTTGGAACCCTGACAATTGCCTCAGCAGATAGTGGTTCTTGGGTAGGCATGGAAGCTAAGTAGGATTGAGCCTGGATATGCCTTGGGTGGGAGGCTTTCCTGGAAGACAGGGGCTGTAGATTAGGCTGGAAGTCAAAAGAATATCTTCATAATAGGCAGTGGCAATGGCTTCATAATGGCTTCCATGCTGTCATTAAAAAAAAAAAAAAGACACCTATATAGACCTAACCATGAAAATGAACAATTAAGCTTTAATCAAAGGAGCCTTTATTTTGCTTCATGCTTGAGATAAAATTAATGGAACTTTTGCTAGAGCTTCTGTACCTGCATAAGTTTAGTCTTGGATCAAAAAAGGATTCAGAGACAATGAAACAGCAAATCTGATGAATGGTGCCATCTGTGATGTGTCAACATTTCAAATCAGTAACCGTGGTTTTGTCATTTTCTTTTAAACGATATCATGATTTAGATGTGAAGGGAAATAAGGGGCTTTTATTAGTAGTACCTAACCTGTCTCTTTAAGGCAAATTATTGTATCATAGCACTGTCACCTAATGGCAACTTGTTCCACAAGTAGCAGGACTGAACAGACATAAGGTTATTATGAAACACTACAAGGGTGTAAGTGAAATTAATTTATGTCATGAAGTAATTTATCTACATCAAGGGTCTCCAACCTTGGTCACTTTAAGACTTGTGGACTTCAACTCTGGGAGTTGAAGTCCACAAGTCTTAAAGTGGCTAAGGTTGGGGACCCCATCTACATATTACCTAGCTAGGAGAATTGATGGGGGGGGGATTTGAAGGGTGAGAGAGACCAATGCTTGAAGAGTCAAGAAGAGAAGAATAAACTGGATAAGGCGGGACTGAAGGTTCAAACCATGGTCAAGTAATGAGTCTTTTGCAGACACATTTGTTGCTGTGGCCAGTTGCAAGGGAGCAGGGTGAACTTGATGGTTTAAGCCTGTACTGTGTTTAAATATACATTGCATCTTTAAGGTAACTACTTCATCCTTATGTATGAATTCTATGTTTAAAGTTTCTTGTCCCTGAATAAAATTATTAGTATGGTTGTTATTTTTCTAATGCAGACAGTAAAGTAAGATTGGTCCTTCTTGTAGGACCATCACCTCATTGGCTGGAAAATTGGCAATAGGATTATTTAAATCAGGGGTCTCCAACCTTGGCAACTTGAAGATTTGTGGACTTCAACTCCCAGAATTCCTCAGCCAGCTTTGCTGGCTGAGGGATTCTGGGAGTTGAAGTCCACAAATCTTCAAGTTGCCAAGGTTGGAGACCCCTGATTTAAAGTGAATTGCAAAAGAGCAGAAAGGGATCCCACTTGGAAGATTTCTCAGAGCCAAATCAGAACACCTTTTTTTAAAAAACAGGAGCTCTCTTTTAAAGATAATTACTTAGAAAATAATGAATTATTCTGAATGTATTAAACATGAGCTAGGTTGTTTATTTATGCATTTGTTTAGGGTTTATATGCTCTCCTTTTTTTAAACACACATCAATCAATGAAATTAAGACTGGAAATTAAAATAAAAAAATATTTTAAAAATCAACAGTTAAAACAATCTTATTTAGATTGGAGAAGACGCCTAGAGAGCACTTGGAGGTCCAGTCGTTCAGAAGCTGATCGGACACTAGTTAGGTCCTATTCTAGGACCTACCTAGTGGCAATGAGGGAGGCGAGGCGTTCTTACACCTCCACCCTCATTGCGTCAGCAGATAACCGCCCGGCCGCCCTGTTTCGGGTGACCCGCTCCCTCCTTCATCAGGAGGTGCGGGATGACCCTTTGCAGGGACGTGCCAAGGAGTTTAGTGGTTATCTATACGACAAAATCGCTCAGCTCTGGGATGGTCTGGACCGAAATTGGGATGATCCAAGTGAGGGAGAGGAGGCACGTCTTGTTGAGTCTGTTTGGGATGAATTTGACCCTGTGGCTCCCGAGGACGTGGACAGGTTGTTGGGGAGGCTCCACGCCACTACATGTTTACTGGACCCGTGTCCTTCCTGGCTGGTGCTGGCCACTCAGGAGGTGACACGAGGCTGGCTCCAGAGGATTATAAGTGCTTCTTTGTTGGAAGGGGTTTTCCCTGCCGCCTTGAAAGAGGCGGTGGTGAGACCCCTCCTTAAGAAGCCCTCTTTGGACCCGGCTATTTTGGGAAATTATCGGCCAGTCTCCAACCTTCGCTTTGTTCGCTTTGTTGTGGCGCGACAGCTACCCCAATACCTGGATGAATCCGTCTATCTAGACCCGTTCCAGTCCGGCTTCCGACCCGGTTACAGCACGGAGACAGCTTTGGTCGCATTGGTAGATGATCTCTGGAGGGCCAGGGACAGGGGTTATTCCTCTGCCCTGGTCCTATTAGACCTCTCAGCGGCTTTTGATACCATCGACCATGGTATCTTGCTGCGCCGGCTGGGGGGATTGGGAGTGGGAGGCACCGTTCATCGGTGGTTCTCCTCCTATCTCTCCGACCGGTCGCAGACGGTGTTGACAGGGGCCAGAGGTCGACCGCGAGGGGTCTCACTTGTGGGGTGCCGCAGGGGTCGATTCTCTCGCCCCTTCTGTTCAACATCTACATGAAGCCATTGGGTGAGATCATCAGTGGCTTCGGGGTGAAGTACCATCAGTACGCTGATGACACTCAGCTGTACTTCTCCACCCCAGGTCACCCCAATGAAGTTGTTGAAGTGCTGTCCCGGTGTTTGGAAGCCGTACGGGTCTGGATGGGGAGAAACAGGCTCAAGCTCAATCCCTCCAAGATGGAGTGGCTGTGGATGCCGGCATCTCGATTCAGTCAGCTGCAGCTGCAGCTGACTGTTGGAGGCGAGTTATTGGCCCCAAAGGATAGGGTGCGCAACTTAGGTGTCCTCCTGGATGAGCGGCTGTCGTTTGAAGACCATTTGACGGCCGTCTCCAGGGGGGCCTTCCACCAGGTCCGCCTGGTTCAGCAGTTGCGCCCCTTCCTTGATCGGGATGCCTTGTGCACAGTCACTCACGCACTCGTTACCTCTCGCTTGGATTATTGTAATGCTCTCTACATGGGGCTCCCCTTGAGGTGCACTCGAAGGCTTCAGTTAGTCCAGAATGCAGCTGCGCGGGTGATAGAGGGAGCTTTGCGTAGCTCCCATGTAACACTGCTCCTGCGCAGACTGCACTGGCTACCTGTGGCCTTTCGGGTGCACTTTAAGGTTTTGGTTATGACCTTTAAAGCGCTCCATGGCTTAGGGCCTGGGTACTTACGGGACCGCCTGCTGTTACCACATGCCTCCCAGCGACCCGTACGCTCTCACAGAGGGGGACTTCTCAGGGTGCCGTCCGCCAAGCAATGTCGGCTGGCAGCCCCCAGGGGAAGGTCCTTCTCTGTGGGGGCTCCCACACTCTGGAACGAACTTCCCCCGGGTTTACGTCAAATACCTGACCTTCGGACCTTTCGCCGCGAACTGAAGACACATCTTTTCATTCGCGCGGGGCTGGCTTAAATTTTAAATTCTATTGATTTTATAATTTTTATTACTAATTTTAAATGGGGTTTTAGTTTTCTATACATTTTAAATTTTTAGGCTAATTATAATAAGTTTTTTAATTTTGCATTTTATACTGTATATTGTCTTGTCTGTTTTTATTTGCCTGTACACCGCCCTGAGTCCTTCAGGAGAAGGGCGGTATAAAAATCAAATAAATAAATAAATAAATAAATAAATTTATGAAAAACTGTATGTCTATAATAGGAAGCTGGTAATATATACTAAAAAAGTTCATTGTTTGATTTGGAGGTTCCTAATAATTTTCATACATCTTTAATAGGTGAATCTGATTGTGATTGCGCTATTCATGTTCAAACTGTACTAAGCTGTTGTTTAAAGTTGGACAGGCTGCAGCTTTTCCTTCTTTTGTAATGGGCAGATGCTGCTTTTAATTTTATACTGAACTAAGCTTAAATAGTGCATTCTATTCTAAAATCTTTGGATTAGTTGTGGAAAGAAACCTCCTGGCGCAGAGTGATTCCTACAAGAGCTGAAACTTCATCATGTGGTCTCAGTACTTTAGAGCCTGGCAGAATCTGTAAAAATTAGACCTAAGAGTTATAGTGATGATAAAAAAGCAATAGCTATATCATCTGCTATTCTTTCATTGCAAGAGAGCAACAATCGCTTGCAGATGCTATGTACAGGATGTGTTTTCTTTTTGAAGCCAAAATAATTACCCACACATCATTTTTTCATTAAGTTTGCACTAATTTTCTGTGATTCCATAAGTTGAACATGAGCTTGCCACCATATTTTGCTGGGCGAAAATCAAAAGTAAGACCATTTACAAATCTGGAGTTCTGTTTATTGCATTTCAAATAGCACAGTTTAGTGGCAATTAAAAAAAAATAAAGCTTTATCCTCACTTTCCAGAACTTGCAATAATTTAAACATTTGAAAGCATTCAAATGGAAAACAGTTAACTTGTGGGAGGAAGGGGTTGTTCTGTCTTTGGTTGTTTGTTTTGCATACTTGTTTGTAGTCTAAAAAAACTGCAGAGACATTAAGAAATTAAGAATGGGGGGAAAGCTTTGTGTCCCTTTGCAGACTCACAAAGAGGATATTTATTTAATTACAGCATAGCTAATGTGGATTTCATTGTTGCATTGTTTATCACTTACAGTGCAATTTCCCCCCCCCCCAGTTTATAGGACTAAATCATGCCCTGGTCAAGGAAGATGAGAGTAATAAAGCTACTGTGAAAGGGAGCTAGAGATGGACCTCCAACCAATGAGAGTATTTGGATATATCCTTGAAAGGAAGGAACAACCAAGATCAGGTTGTTTGCTAGGCTTCTCTCCTGTTAGTGAGTACAAGAAGACTTACAGTCTATGATGATGGTGCTACAAACACTGAGCAGTTGAGTCTAGACATCACTGACATTTTCCACAATGTCTGAAATCAGTTACTAGGTTGAACATATTCGAGAAAATTAAACTACTGATCCAGTTATCTAACACTCTCAGAGGGAGATAACCAGGGTTGTCTGTTGCTAGTGCTAATTCTAGCCAGGTAAGATTTGAGAACTTTTCAATTTCAGAAGACTCCAAATTCCCATTAGTGTTGCCTTGGCAATGGTATTATGTTCATTCATTAATTGGCAACTTCTAATGTACATTTCATTTAGATTTATTTTAAATATAGAGGTCATGTTATTATGGCAGTGCAAATGGTAACATTTAACTCACCTACCTAGATGTTGACTTTGTATAGAAAAATATAGCGAAATATTGGACTCATTTATACAGAATACAGTAAGTTAAAAATGCATTTTATGAATGCATTAGAAATATTTGAATATATATTTGAATAATATTTCCATTAGACAGGTATATATAGTATTCAGTAGTGGGTTTCAAATCCCAGCACTACCGGTTTGTTAATGGTAGAGTGTGGGCACTTGCTTCCAGAGTGTGTGGCACTTCTGCACATGCGCAGAGCAATTTTGATGGCGTCTGGGTATGTTAAGACTCCTGCTGCTGCCACTACCAGTTTGCTCCAACCGGGAGCAACCCACCACTGATAGCATTATAACTGTTTATTGTTATAATAAGATATCATATTATGCTTTTTTCTTTGTCTGTCTATGGAGGTTCTCAGTCATCCATGTCATGGTTGTCCCAAAGGTGCTTTTTCAAAAGGCAACTGGACTTTCTGATTTTTCTTTGAAGACATTTTGCTTCTCATCCAAGAAGCTTCTTTAACTCTGGTGGGGAATGGAAGGATTTATTCATCTTGCAGACAGCTGGTCATTTGCATTATTTAGCAGGTCATTAAGGTCACCTGGAGGTTTATCTATGTTATCAGGGTCACCTGAGTAATGCAAATGGGTGTGAAGCTTTCTTGGAACTGTTCAAAGCATTGTGTTGTATGTAGACTGGACATAGATAATGTCGTATCCCTCCCGCTCTGTTGAGAGAGGGCTGGTCAATTTTGACATAGATGGCCTCTTTGACCCCTCTTTCAAACCAGTGATCCTTTCTGTCCAAAATGTGGACTTTGCTGTCTTCAAAACAATGGCCTTTGTCTTTTAAATGCAGATGGACTGCTGAATCTACAGTAGTCTTGATGGGTTTGCTCTCCTATGTTGTGCCATGTGTTTATGAAGTGGTTGCTTTGTTCTATTTTTCTTTGTCACATTTCTTTCCATTTTTGAAAAAGCACTCCAAATGAAGGCAGTGACAAAACACCTTACTTTTTATTCATCTAAATCAGGGGTGTCCAAACTTGGCCCCCTGAAGAGTGGTGGACTTCAACTCCCAGAATTCCCCAGCCAGCATAAGCTATAAATATGAGCAAGTTGCTGGCTGGGGAATTCTGGGAGTTGAAGTCCACCACTCTTCAAGGGGCCAAGTTTGGACATCCCTGATCTAAATGTAGTGAGATTTACTATGTATGTATGAATGTACAGGTACTGTAGTCTTAGACTTACAACCATTTGTTTAGTATCAGTTTGAAATTACAATGGCACTGAAAAAAGTGACTTATGACCATTTTTCACACTTACAACCATTGCAGCATCACTAATTGAAATCTGGATGCTTGGCAATTAGTTTATATGACCCTAAGATAGTTTCAGTGTCCCAGGCTCATAGGATCCTCTTTTGCGACCTTCTGACAAGCAAAGTCAATGGGAGAACCAGATTCACTTAACAACCATGTTACTAATTTAACAACTGCAGTGATTTGCTTAACAAATGTGGCAAAAAGACTCGTAAAATGGAGCAAAACCAATGGTGGGATTCAGCCAGTTCGCACCACTTCGGGAGAACCGGTTGTTAACTTTCTGAGCAGTTTGGCAAACTGGTTGTTGGAAGAAATCATTAGGGCAGAGAACCGGTTGTTAAATTATTTGAATCCCACCACTGGGCAAAACGCATTTTACACATTTCTCACTTAGCAACATGAATTTTGGGCTCAATTGTGGTCATTAAGTTGAGGACTACCTGTATATTTGGCACTTGATAGGTTTTGAGAGTTTGTCTAAAACAAAAGTTCTAAAAAATATGAAAAGTGAGGCAACTATTAAGTTATATGAAGATTGTGATTGTAAGTCGAGGTTTATCTGTATTACAGGACTATAGAAAAACAAAGCCCTAAACCTAACCCTATTTCAGCTTCCATTTTGCATTTTAAAATGAAAATGCTATCTATTTTGGCTATGAATATGTTCAGGCAAAGGGCATAAGTAATGGCTCCTGGGATGTCAGAAACAAGGCCCATTTTAATAATGGATGACTAGTAGTGTTCTGAATATCAATGTGATAAAACCAAATAAATAAAAACAGGCATTTTGTAAATTTGCATAAAATAACAGGCTGCAGAATTCAACTTGTTTGGGGGTTTTTATTATTTGGGTATGGAGTCATATTTATGTTTTGATCAGGGAACGCCCAAACTATCAATAATCAGTTCAATATTAAGTAACATAATCTAAGTTAAAGCATACAAATATCAAACAAACAATTAGCTAACAAGAAAATTGTACCAGCAGCTCTTTCACCCTCCATTCTTCCCTCAGTGATATAACACTCCTATCTTTTCAAAAGCATACATGCATTAATCTTATGGTAAGTAATAAATTTGCTCTGTGCTAAGAATATAAAATAATACAATGGTGTAATTTATCTTCCAAATGTGATATGTGTGTGGTGTTACTGTTACCACTTTGTTAGGGTAGTAGAATTTCAAAGTTGGATCATGTTTGTTTTCACACCGGTCAGTCCTTTTAAACCACTCAAAGCAATGCATGTACCAATTTTTAAAACTGCTTAACTTAAATCTGATGTCAAAAATAAGATATAAATACTATTTAGACTTCTGATACTACGCAGATGCAGAATGTTGAAAGTAAAATAATCCAAACTTCTACGGTGCTAAATATTTATTATGGTCAGAAAGCACATATGTACTCATAAATGTGCATGTGAGATGGTTTAAAGGTTGTATTTCAGGTGTCAGAAACTCGCTGTCATTAAATTATATGCAACCAATACTTGCCAAGTTATTTGAATAATATAAAAGTACTTACAATTTGGGACTAGTGCCCATTTTAACATACACTGTATTTTGTTTAATAACTAAGATATAGTGACCAGACGTCCCGCTTTTGGTGGGACTGTCCTGCTTTTTAATAATTTGTCCCACGTCCCGCGGCAATTCCAAAAAGTCCTGATTTTTTTTTTGTTTCACTCCCATTCTGAGTGAGAACGGCAACGCAAGAGGAGGAGGCGGAGAAGGGGGAGTGGCGGAGAAGGGGGCGCGAGAGGGAGGAGAGACGCCTCTTGACTTCACCCGAGAGGAAGAGAAGAGCCGAGAGGAGAGCCGAGGAGAGCTGAGCCTGCCTGGAAGAGCCGAGAGGGAGGAGAGACGCCTCTTGACTTCACCCGAGAGGAAGAGAAGAGCCGAGAGGAGAGCCGAGGAGAGCTGAGCCTGCCTGGAAGAGCCGAGAGGAGAGCCGAGCCTGCCTGGAAGAGCGGAGAAGCAGTAGCCGCTCCTCCTCCTTCAGGCAGGTGGCAAGACTCAGTGCGCGTGCGCAGCGCCCCGCCCCCCCGGTCAATGGTGTCCCGCTTTGCCATCGCTGAAATCTGGTCACTTTAAACTAAGATCATTTCAAAAACTGCAGGACATGATACAAAAACACCACACCACACCTCAAATTCAAAGCAAAATAAATTAACAATGTGACTGATTAAGCACACAGAAGAACTGAATCAGTCACATACACAGTATATCTATAGTTAGAAGACCTTTTTGGGGGTGGGGGAGTAACAACAGTTCCATCTCTTAGACAGAGAATTCCCTAATGAGTGTATTGCAACAGAAGTTATATTCTGTGGATGCTATTAGGTCTCCCTTTCTAGTACATACATGTGTAAACATGTAAACATATGTGTGCATATGTCTGTCTGTCTGTGTGTCTATATACATATACATCCATAGAGAGAGAGAGAGAGAAATGCCAGATTAAAGGGCCTTTTTACAGAAGTTCTGTTTATGCACAGATCTATGCTTTTATTAAATGGCACAATGGCTAAGATGCTGAGCTTGTCAATCAAAAGGTCGGCAGTTCAGCGGTTCGAATCCCTAGTGCCATATAACTGGATGAGATCCCGTTACTTGTCCCAGCTTCTGCCAACCTAGCAGTTCAAAAGCACATAAAAAATGCAAGTAGAAAAATAGGGACCACCTTTGGTGGGAAGGTAACAGCGTTCCGTGCGCCTTTGGCGTTGAGTCATGCCAGCCACAGAGACATCTTCATACAGCACTGGCTCTTCGGCTTTGAAACAGAGATGAACAGCGCTCCCTAGAGTCGGGAACGACTATCACATATGTGTGCAAGGGAAAACTTTCCCTTTACTTTTACCTTACGCTTTTGTTTAAATCCTTAAACTAGTATTTAGAACTTCTTTTACTAACGATTGAAGGAAATTCAATCAGTCTTTTCAGACTTGTCCCTCCAAAGATTCCTAATAGCAGTTAACAAGCAATTTCTGAAAGTGGTTAGAGGAGCCAAATTCACAGTCGTTTCTCCCTGAGACTTCTGTTCTACTAGCAAGAAGGGTCCCTCACTAGAGGAACTTTAAAACAAGTGCCACTTTTCCACCTTTAGTTTCATTTGGTATGAAGTACGAAAAGCTTTATCGGTTGGTTTGGATGTGTGTATTAACTAGTCCCATGAGACAAAACTTGTCCATGCAGTTCCTAAAGGAACCAGTGTATTTTGGCATCCCCCCAAACCATAATAATCAGCTGTATTATAAACACACACCACTATTTCTTACTCTAATAGTAAGCATTGTCTTGTTTGCCATCCCATTGTGATAAGAGCCTTATTGTTGTACATATAATCAGTCATTGTTTGTGCTAGGATTTGGAAAGTTCCTATTTAAGTGAAAAGTGTTTATGAAGGTTAGCATTAAAAAACAATACTGTATTGCTGCTGCTTCAAACAGCAGCAACTGGCATATTGAATTATCCAAAGAAACACCATGCTTTCCTGAGCAAACATTATGCCTCATTTGACCTTGGCAGCAAATACTAACCTAGAGTGGAAAATGTGAGATTTAAAAAAAAATAAATATTTACCGTAGCTCCTTTAAATCTTTTGGTACACGAACAGGGCTGACAACTTCAGTCTGATGATTAAACTTCTAGCATCTGTAAATTGAGATATATACAATCGAACTGTACATGGAAAATTCTATTGAAATGCACAGCAGGATGACAAGAGACTGTGGCCATGCTGTACAGTATCTCTTAATGCCAATTTCACTTTATTTAAAATGTCATTCCTCAGAACCAGATCAGAGACCAAGTCTTAACATTGGAGCTGCCTTGTCTAACTACTGGAACTTCTTTCTTCGTCTCTTTTGTCTCCACTGAGTTTATTCTTTCTGATCAGGAAGAGTTGGGTGGCCAGTTCAGAGAGTGTTGTGCAGCATCGCCCTGATTTTCTGTCATGATTGTTGCAACAAAGGTAGTAGGACCCATGTGTGGAATAACTCAGATGCTTCATCCTAGCATAAGATTAATTGTCCCCTTGCAGATTTCCAGACCATAACGCACAAGGAATTTTCTTCCCCTTATTCCACAATCTATTCCAGGTGTGTGAGAGAGCTATCTCAGAACAACACCACAGTTCATAGGAAGGCTCATAGCGAATGGGGCAGGATGACAAGACTGAGACATAAAATCTCTAGAGGAGCAGGAAGCTAGCAGACAGGATCATCACTGGGGGAGGGTGAGTTTCAACAAAGGAGGCCTGGCTTGAATAAAGCTCCACTGAAAGTGCCATTAAAAACAGCGTCTCTTCCAATATACCAGAGATACAAATTGAGGAGGGGAGAGAGATATCCTTGCCACTGATTCTCATATTTACAGTCTTCCCAAGCTGGGGTCCTTCAAATGTGTTGGATCGCAATTCTCATCATTCCAAAGAAGTATCACCAGTGGCCAGACTACTTGGAATGGGACTTTGACAGGTCTACAAACTGGAAATGTCTGCACTAACTCCCCCCATGCTTTCAGTGAAAATGACAAGTAGTAAGAGCCCTTTACAGCCCGATTTATTTCCCTTTATTTTTTAAATGAATGAAATCAATCAGTGAGAATATTGTACTAGATCTAAATAGTGCTCATTCTGGAATGTGTTAGGGAAATGCAAACACACTAATAACACCATTTTTTTCCTCCCCCTCCCCCTCCCCCTCCTCCTCCTCCTCCTCTTCTTCTTCCTCCTCCTCCTCCTCCTCTGGTGTCTCTTGTATATACACATCAGTAGTGGGTTTTAATTTTTGCTGCTACCGATTCACTCGTGGGTGTGGGTGTGAGCATATGTTCACACAATGCTCCTGTGCATGTGCAGAAGCTTCTGCACATGCGCAGAGACGTCCAATAATGGTATCCATCTATAGTGGAAGCAGAGAGATTTAAAGCACCTCATATTTGAGCCATTGTTGGAGCCTCCATTGTTTTGTGCAGGATAGTCTTCTACAGGAAATTATTTCAAAGGAAAACAATTGATGCAGCAATTTGAAATTATGAGCAATAATGTTTTCATTTTACCTAAAGTACATTATTTATTGTTTGTTTGCTTGCTTGTTTCATTTTTATGCTGCTCATCTCCCCTACAAGGTGACTCTGCTTCCTTCTCTCCTGGCAAAGTTGAAAATAAATAGCTCTTCTTCTTGTTGTTGTTGTTGTCTTTATTGCATGAGGTATAAAAACCATACAGAGTCTTTTGCAAAAGCAAAACATTACTTATCAGAAAAGAAATTTCATTTCAGATTTGATGGAAATATATAATAAACGTGTTTGTTTGAATTAAACTCATGCAATTCTTCTGTCTTCTTTCACTATTTATAGTCTCTAGATTTTTACTTTGAGAACTTTTGGGTCTCAACCCATTTCATTTGATGATTACCATATTAAGTAATGATTTAGCAAATTAATTAGCTGCCACAGATTAGACAAGAACCAGTTTGGTCTACTGGTTAAGTCATAAGCTAGAACCTGGAAGACTGAGAATTCTAGTCCCACCTTTGGCACAAAGTCAGCTGGATGCCCTTGGCCAGTCACTTTCTCTCAGCCCTAGGAAGGAGGCAATGGCAAACTACTTCTAAAAAATCTTGTCATAAAAACTGCCAGGACTTAAGGTGTTAGTTTAGAAGAGAGACATGGTTTCTAATCCACCCTCAGTCATGGAAGGTCATTGTGTGATTTTGGACCAGTTGGTCTCTCAGCCGAACCTGCCTTGCAGGGGTGCTTTGGAGGAAATATAGGAAAAGAGAAGAACACTAGCCTTATCATTTAGCTCCTGGTTAAAAGGTGAAAAATCAATTATATATGAAAGAAATAATCCTTATGTGGTAGGGTAATACGAAACCCATCATGTTATTATATATGAAGACAGAAATGGAATCTGATGCAATAAAAATGTAACTGAAGTGAAATCACGAATAAAGCATGCTTGTTTAATAAAATATCAGGCGGATAGTATGGCCAACATACGCAACTGAATGTAGTAAAATAAAATCACCAAACAATGGGGCCAGATGATCACATAGAATGCTGCCACACAGTCCTGAGGCCCATTTTCCAGTCCCTCCTCCAGATTGTTTGGATCCAAGCAAGCCATCCTGTTCACTCCTGGTGACATTGGCTGGAATCACCACAATTGTAGCAAGAGAGCCAGTTAGTCTTTGGAATCTAAAAACCAGGAGTTTGGTAGCCCCTTTTCCAACTCTTAAGGTTTATGAGGTTTCAGCTGTCATGGCAGATTCCTGATTTTAGATGAATGGGAATGAATGAGTAAGAATTAGAAGGCTATCTTGGCTCTCACAGAAATCAGAACCCTCAGCCCCTTATTGCTGTGGTTCAGTGCTCCAAATGTGGTATTCAGAGCTGGGGTGGTTCAGTGGTTAGAATGCAGTCCTGCAGGCTACTTCTGCTGACTGCCGACTGTCAGCAGTTCAACAGTTTGATTCTCGCCGAGCTCAAGGTTGACTCAGCTTTCCATCCTTCTGAGGTTGATAAAATGAGGTCCCAGATTGTTGGGAGCAATATGCTGACTCTGTAAACAGCTTAGAGAAGGCTGTAAAGAGCTGTGAAGCAGTATATAAGTCTAAGTGCTATTGCTACTGCTATTAGGGGGCACATACACTGATGCATTTTGTAATGATGACATTGTTTTCAGCCCATCATATTTTTTCTGACCTTCTGTCCCAAAGGGTCTCTCAGCTTATGCTTTCCCCTTCTTGCTGTATTCCTTTTAGGATACCATCTCTCTTTTGAAGTATTTCCCAAAGAACAGGCTATGGCATGTGAAGCCGCCTAAATACTTATCAGGCATTTATTTCCATCCCATGTTCTTATCTTTCTTTCATTTGTTTCTCTTCACATGCATATGCACTCAAAACCCCCACATCTTGTACCTGCACTAACTAGATCACTTCTCTACAATGATTGTTGTCAGAAGAATAGCAATTAGGAATATTTAATGTTTGGTAGATGTTTTGCAATGATTGGAAAAAGTAGTCGCCCCTTCAGAAAGAGACATTGTCTTCTTTCTGATCTGCCTCACCAAGCATCTAGCCCTTAGTGACATTAATGCACTGTAAGAATCTGAGTGGTTCCAGGACACTACAATATCTCCAACATTTGAGCCCAACCTGGCAAGTATTGTTAGGGTTTAGATTTGCAGAAAAATCTGGAACCCTAAAGTGAGATGGACAAAAAAGTCAAGATGGCGATAGTGGCCATGTGACTGAGCCCAATATTAATGTTTATAAACATGTTGATATAACTTTCACTTAGGCTACAATCAGAAAGGATTTCAAACTAAGTAGTTTACAAATACTGTTTTTATTAATTTTTCTTTGTATTTTGAATAACGGCATGCATCTGTTCTTAAAATAACAATAAATAGTGGGGATACTACTATTATGTTCAGAGTTTATGTAGATTTCTGGTTATTTCGTTTAACGGTACAATAAACTTAGTTTTATAATTAATTAAATAACTTAAATAATGAACTTCAAACGGAACTATTTACTGAAATTTTATTCTTTTATGCACCATGTTTCCTTTTTTTCTTCTTTCTTCTTTTTGTAGCTATTTATTCTGATTTCCTCCCCCCACATAAATGTTTTAATAAATAAATTAAGAGGGAAATAAAGATTAAATCACACCATTGAGGGAGCCATCTTGACTGTGTTGACCCCTACCCGTCCTCAAATACATTGGAGGTGAAGGATATTGTTCTGAGTCAGTGCATGAAAGGCAACCCATCCAATCAATATAAGCTTCATAATCATTCTCAGGTGACATTTCAAGAAGACCAAAATACAGTTTTCTGTTGTAGGATGGAGGTTCAGCCTGTTTTGTTTCACTCATTTTCTGGATTCTAAAAATGAAAAAAAAAACCTCCTATATACCTAACAGCTCTACCAAAATTCCTGTATTGTCAAAGACCTATTCCTAAAGAAAGATAAGAACAATTCTTTCATTGAATGTTTGAAAGATGTTAGACATGACACATGCCAGACCTGTAATTGGCTCAAAGATTGGCCAGTTATGTTCATTTGATCTGCTTTAGGCTCCTTAGCTTTATTCTCTGTCTACATTCCAGTAAAGTTATTAGTCAAAGTAATTGTTTATTTTTTGCCAGAAAAACAAACTATAAAGCACTCAACGCTGGAGCTGACTAAACCATCCCTTTGTTTTGTTTGACTTGCAAAGTACTCTATACTCTGAAAAATTATTCTATAATGGATAAGGAATCTGCTAGAAATTTTGCCCCAGACAACTTTAATTTGTTGGCACAATGAAAACTATCACGGAACAAGACCACCAGGAGTGCTTTAAAGAGAACAGAGAAAAATAAATCAAGACATTTATCCACTATGTGGTACATGGTATCTGTGCTTTTCTCAGACAAGAGATAGAGAGATTGAGGGAGAGGGAGAGGGAGAGGGAGAGGGAGAGGGAGGGAGGGAGGGAGGGAGAGAGAGAGAGAAGAGATGATAGAGATGGAGATAGCAAGAAATGATAGAGATGGAGATAAAGACAGAGTTTTCAAAAGAGAAATATAACAGAGATTACAGAGAGACAGTTTTTGGAAGATACAAATGTGTGTCTGTGTTTGAGAAAGTTTTCAGAAGACAAAGATTGTGTGTGTTTGTGTGAGAGAGGGAGGGAGGGAGGAAGAGAGAAAGATTTTTTTTCAGGGTCTTGCTCCTTTTAGAAGAGTGCATCTCAACTGGCAACCAGCTAGTATTTCACAGGTCTAACATGTAAAGTTTTATTCCATAAATGTTGCCATATGACAAAATTAGTGATTCTTCCCAGTTCTCTCTGGTATCTTGCTGGGGTCTGTCCAGACTTTCCCTTTGAACTTATCCTGACTCTGTTCCATTATTGTCTTGGTTCTATTGTATTTTTTTTTCTGTAATTCTCCAAAGGAAGGCAACTTAGCACCCTATAATTCCCATAAGCCTCAGCCAATGGTTGAAAATTAAGATGGTTATAGTCATCTGGACAGAACCTGCTGGCCTCCTTCCAAAAGCCTTAATCAGAACCAGATATGAATTTGGCTAGAGCTTGATCAAAACACCCCATGTTTCTGGATCCTGGCAGAAGAAGTTAGCAGAAGCAAGGAAAAGCAATAGTTGAAGCTGCAATCAAACAATATTAGGGGCTGAACTGGATTGTGGAACCATAAAGAAGGATTCAGACTCAGTTGCTTGACAATGTTTTGAACATGCAAGACTGCCTGTTTTCCATGGGTTTTTGCCCATCTGGTAAAATAAGGAATAGTTGGTGCACTTCAGGTCCCTTTAATCAAACAATGTCAACTATAGGGACCCTGGAAGTATGCCTTCTCTGGAATGATATTCCTTTGGAATGATATCTCCCCCCCCTCCACCAAGAAATCCATGTGGCTCCCACCTTAATGAAGTGCTGGAGGTCTTTAAAACATGGCTGTTCTCCCAGACCTTTGAGTAGGGTGGTGGTGGAACCCCCTCAATGTTCTGTTATATGGATTATTGATGTCTGGACAACTTTAAATCTTTCTTTATTGTTTTTTGTGTTTAAAATTATAATCTGCCAAAGCCATTTTGGAGTTGGGCAGTTTCCAAATCTAATCAGCAAACAAATGAATACTAAGGTGCAGAGAAAGAAGAAGGATCATCCCTGCTTAGGGCTTGGTACTCAGATGGACAGTTTGCTTTTTACATACAGGATACCTCAGAAAAGCTAATGATCACACTGCGTTATTCTTCCTGTACTACTGGTAGCCGGGAGGATTTAAGTCTGAGCAATCACATTTTGTGAATAGCCATTCTTGGACCAAGAGTTTACTATTGACTATGACAATAGATCAATTCTCCCTGGGAATGCCCCTGATAGATATTGCCCTAAAATTGGGATGGTCCAGTGCTAAAGAATGATGTACAGAATAAATTGCAGAATAAAAAATAACCTTGATCACAAGGGCTCAGTTCCTTTGAGAAAGCAGAGCACAAGGTTTTTACGCAGAGAGCGTCATGGTTCTTTTTTTTACTTAAAGACTAGGGAAGTCCTGGGCTTCAGGGCGTGCAGCACTGCTGCCAGTCAGAGCAGTTGAACTGGAACAAGGAAGGTGGATCTTAATCTACTTAAAATCAATCCAACCAACAAGCAAATTATTTGCTCATATGACTGCCAATATCTCCCAGAAAGTAAGTGTCAGCTTTGGAAGCCATATTAGGCCAGAAGCTTCTGTGCTGCCACTTTCTCATGTGTGGGAAAGTAGGAGGGGGTTTCCTTTAGACATAATAGCATTCTTCCCATCGGTCAAGGTCAGGCTGATCCCGCATCTGGAGAAGGAGTGGTCGGAGTGCTGTCTCGAGATGGGATGGTTGGCGATTGGAGCATGTGATCGACTGTGGAGTCAGTGGATGGTTTGGGGGGTTTTGATTTACTGAGGGAAAACTCGGACCTCTCAGATTCGGGTTTTCCCAGATGTGCCAGTTTACCTATCCTAGTAAATAGAACTTTGAAATATGCTTGCTTCAGAATTTTTACTTGGAGTTGGGGAGTTTTCTAGAATGCTGACAGTAAGTGCTTAACAACATCATTTTTGAATATCTGAAGAAGGAATAAATGTACAGGAAATTTCCAGCAAAAGGCATATTGAATTTTTTTTTTCTTAAACAAAATGCACCATGTTTATTCAAATCGTCATTTAGAAGCACCCTCAAAAATTCAGCTGCTTTTAGAAGAGAAGTCAAATTTTCCTAGATTCAAAACTGCTTTTCTACACTGTTATACAGTAGGTGTGCCAAACTGCTGTTTAAAACATAGGGTAGTATTTGCTGCTATGCTGCAAACCTATCAAAGTGAGAAGCAATTCTTTGATATTTCACTTGCCTTAATTAAAATTCTGTTCCGTCACCTTCCTTTCAGCCCCTTGACTCAACTGTTTGAGCATGCTTGGCAGGTACTGTGACAAAGAAACCCTGACAAAATTTTAATAAAAAATGACTGAATTATAAAGGAGATAAAGGAATAAAGTTGTACCTTGTGATGTATGTATTTGAATGGAGACGAAACAGGCTTCCCATTTGTATCACTCATATTGCTTTGAGATATATCCAGAGGAGATCATCCGTCTGTGGGTTTTATTTTATTTAGAAAAATAGAAAGCAGTCTGCGTTTGAACATTTGCAGCAGAACTGGTGAAACTCAGTTTTTAACCTGGTGTAATCTGTAAACCCACATCAGACGAGTAGACAAAGCCAACGGAAGAAAACAACTAGAAGAAAAAGAAGAACAGGCTAGGACAATAGAAACATCTATCCTGCCAGAGGCAAATCTGTCAGAGAGCCATTCTTGACATTTTGCTTGTTCCAGTTTTTTGCAGGGGTAAACATCTGGGATGGGAATATTCCTATTCATAGTGGAGTCCTTACCCCTTCCAAATTCTACATATGATTATGAAATTGCAGGAGCACTGCTGCATCTGGCTTCACTCCAAAAGAATGACACAGGAAAATCTGGGTTCATTATAATGACGTACCTGATCCCGTTGATCAAGTCCCTCTGCTTTAGATGTTATTTTCAGTCCTGACAGATATTGACAATGGCCAACTTTATAAAGCTTTTGTTAAGGGGAGATCAAATGTGACGGTTTCAGAACAGATTTGCTATATGAAGACTGTTGCTTATTTGTTTACTTTTATATCCCATTATTAGTCCAGAATCATGTACATAAAGAGCAATTTAAAATATATTAAGTACAACCCATTAAAAATCATTACAAATAAAATAAATGCTAAACAGAAGAAGTAACACAACATTCCTTATTTTAAAAAAACAAATTAAAAAGGAAGTCTGGTCCTGGAGCTGTCGTTATTCTGTTGTTACATGTCTAAGAACATAATCAAACCATCTTTTTCGTTTTCACTTTAAAGAGGGTTCAGCGATACTTCCCTCCAGAGAGAGAATTCCATAATAGGTTGGAAATTGGGTTAGTGGAGGTGAGAAATCCCTACTCCTGGCCCAGGGCATCTGGAGCGGGGCATGTCAAAAGTTTGAAAGATGCAGTTGTAGCCACACAATCGTAGCCATTATCTTGACGGCACTATCAGCAGAATCCACCAGTGGAACAACAACCAGGATCTCCCCAGTTGATCTTATCACAATTGGGAAAGTTGTCTAATAGAAATCAAATTTCCCTTCTAAAATGTCTGACGAAGTTAAACTGAAAGTTTTCAAGTAGGGTATGAGAGACAATCCTGATAGAAAGTAGAACTTTATGTAAAAATTTGAAAGCAGAAGGCAACTTGTCCCACTGTGCTAATTCCTCCGGCAGAGAAGAGGAGAACAATATCGGGCATTGCTTTCCCCACTCCGGTTCCAGCACCTGCTCTGATTGCAGCATATTCTCTCTGTTTAGAGAGGGAAAAGAATTTAATTTATCCATTTTGCCTGCTGTTTTCTTATCAGGAGCTTTGCTCAGGAAGAGATCATCCATTTTTCATTCCCTTGCAGAAATGAAAAAGCTGAGTGTTGCTCTGTGACATTTCTTTTCTCTTCCCATCATCAAAAATGCTACTGTATGTGTGTATATGCATTAAAAGAAATAAATCTCACAAACAAACAAGTAAGCAGACAAAGTGGGGCCTGAGGTGTCAAACAATAAAGCCATAAAGGAGCTAACAACCATAGCAAGTGATATTTTTCCCTTCCTCGTCCACAATTGATCTGAAATTTTCAGAAGTGAGCAATTGGTGTGTGTGATGATATGTATGGAGATATCTTGACCATTGTTTGAGACCGTCCAGCACATTTTGCCACATTTTGTTCTTCTGTCAGAGAACATTATCTGACTTCGTTATAAACATGCTTGGAATAAAAATCAGGACTTTTCTGAAAATAGAATAACATTTCAAAAAAAGCTGTAGCAAGATTTGCTAAATGGGATCCTATAGTTCCAGCAAGATGATATTGAACTGGAAATTATATTTTATTTATTTTATTTTTATTTTTATTTATTTATTTTGTCACAACAGTATATATAAGCATAAGCATGAAATAACTATACGATATATAAGCATATATATATAAAATAATTATATGAAATTGGATATAATCAAAGGGAACATTAGGACAGGAACGGTAGGTACGTAGGTGCTTTTATGTATGCCCCTTACAGACCTCTTAGGAATGGTGAGAGGTCAATTGTAGATAGTTTTTGGTTAAAGCTTTGGGGATTTTGGGAAGAGACCACAGTGTCTGGTAGCGCATTCCAGGCATTAACAACTCTGTTGCTGAAGTCATATTTTCTGCAATCGAGATTGGAGCCGTTAGCATTAAGCTTAAATCTATTGTGTGCTCGTGTATTGTTGTGATTGAAGCTGAAGTAGTCTTCAACAGGAAGGACGTTGTAACAGATGATTCTATGAGTTAAACTCAGGTCATGTCGAAGGCGGCGGAGTTCTAAATTTTCTAAACCCAGGATTTCAAGTCTGGTGATATAAGGTATTTTGTTGTAATCAGAGGAGTGGAGAACTCTTCTTGTAAAAGATATGGTGGACAGGAGTCTCGTAAACTGCATCTACATGCTACTTGATTGGTTTATTGAACTGCAATAACTGTGTGCATGAACATACATGGAAACAAGTTATTAAGTTGGATAATGTGCATTAAAATAATAATAAAAGGGACAAGTCTTTGTTTGCATGCATGTTTAATCAATCCCGTCTGGATGTTGCAGCCTCAACATCTGTAATAAAGAACATTTTAATCTCTGGCTATTACTGATGAAAAAAATCAAATATAAGATTTCTGTTTTGACAACCAAGTGGGATGGGAGAAGAGTTGACTTAAAAAAAATGGGATGGAAGAGAAACTCCTCTTTCTCTCACCAGTAATACAGTTTACACTGGAATGTTTCATTTGTCAGCATTCATCAGAAGATATAATATAACCTAGTTAGAGTTACAGTATTTCTGTCTACAATTGAATGAAATGGGAGATATTCCTGCATGCTCATATATGAACAAAATTGACAGTGAAATATTTTGATAATGCTTGAATGCAATAGGGCATGGGTTAGAGAGTCAGTTTAGTGGTTTAGGCATCAAATTAGAAACTGGGAGACCGTGAGTTCTAGTCCCACCTTAGGCATAAAGCCAGCTGGGTGATCTTGGACTAGTCATTTTCTCTCAGCCCTAAGAAGGAGACAATTGTAAACCTTGCCTGAAAAACCTTGCCAAGAAAGGGACGTCCAGGCAGTCTCTGAGAATTGGTCACAATTAAATGAAAGAAAAGAAGAAAAGGACAAATTGAGAGCCCACCACATAATCTTATCTGAGGGTCAGAAGAAGCAGGGATATAAGAAAAGGGGAGAAGGGAATCTGAGAAACTCCAGGTTAAGAGGTATCTTGGAGCCCCAGAGAATAAAACTGTGTAAGGTTTGAACTGGTGGGATGAGTGGGAATGGAAAATAGCAAATGGAATGTGCTTCAGATAATGAACAGCTGGAGAAGTAAGAAAGATTAGGGTTACCCATAGATATTATCTGCAATTTATGAGAGTATGTAGAGAGTACAGAAGATGACCTTGACAGAGATATATGAGCTCCATTACCAAAGTGATGAGGAGAAATGAAGTCCACAACTGGCAGACAGCCTTTGTAAGTGGCTCCGACAGACACCACCCTAACTGGTCTAAGAAAAGGGAGGAGACTTGAAACATTCTGTTAATATAACCAATCTCAATAAAAGTAGTTTTAGCCTTTTTGTGAAGTTTATTTCTTGGTCAGACCTATCTAGTGGGGCTGATAAAATGAGAGCAGTGCCCAGTGAAAGCATTCTATAGTTTAGGCTCCTACTGGAGCATATCTGCTATAGGAAATTTGGCTGAACATGTATTGGCTTCCCCATGAGCTTCAATTCTCCTGTTCAACATCTACATGAAGCCACTGGGTGAGATTATCCGTGGTTTTGGGGTTGAATGCCATCTGTACACTGATGACACTCAGCTGTACATTTCCACCCCAAACCACCCCAACGAAGCCGTCAAAGTGATGTCCCGGTGTCTGGAGGCCATGCGGGTCTGGATGGGGAAGAACAGGCTTCAACTCAACCATTCCAAGACGGAATGGCTGTGGATGCCGGCATCCCGGTACAGTCAGCTGATTCCATCGCTGATTGTTGGGGGGGAATCATTGGCCCCCAGGGGGAGGGTTCACAATTTAGGTGTTCTCCTGGATGATCGGCTGTCTTTAGAAGAACATATGACGGCCATCGCCAGGGGAGCTTTTATCAGGTGTGCCTGATACACCAGTTGCGTCCCTTCCTAGACTGGGATTCCCTATGCACGGTCACTCATGTCCTTGTCACTTCCCGCCTGGACTACTGCAATGCTCTCTACATGGGGCTCCCCTTGAAGAGCACCAGGAGGCTCCAGCTGCGCGGGTAATAGAGGGAGCACCACATTGCTCCCATATAACACCTCTCCTGCGCAAGCTGCACTGGCTGCCGGTGGTCTTCCGGGTGCAATTCAAGGTGTTGGTTATCAACTTTAAAGTGCTCCATGGCATAGGACCGGGTTACTTACGGGACTGCCTACTGCCACCAATAGCCTCCCATCGACCTGTGTGCTCCCATAGGGAGGGCCTCCTCAGGGTGCCATCAGCCAAACAATGTCGACTGGCGGCCCCCAGGGGGAGGGCCTTCTTTGTGGGGGCTCCTGCCCTTTGGAATGAGCTGCCTCCGGGGTTGCGTCAACTCCCCGACCTCCGGACCTTCAAACGCGAGCTCAAGACCTTTTTATTCCACCATGCGGGGCTGGCCTAACAAAATTTTAATGGGGTTTTTACGTTGGTTTACGATAGTTTTAACTTATTTGGCCAATTTTAGAATCAGTTTTTTAATATGTTTTTAAAATTTTGTTTATGTCTATGTTGTTTTTATTCTGGCTGTAAACCGCCCTGAGTCCTTCGGGAGAAGGGCGGTATAGAAATCGAATGAATGAATAAATAAATAAATAAATAAATAAATAAATAAATAAATAAATAAATAAATAAATAAATAAATAAGTAAGTAAGTAAGTAAGTAAGTAAGTAAGTAAGTAAGTAAGTAAGTAAGTGTTCCACCTTTGAATGGACATGCATTTTTTATAATTCAGGAGCAGCCTGTAGATGTTAAAACATCCAAATACAATTTAAAAATGCTGTACAGTAAAATCTCAATTAAATTAACCACCTACTTCTGTTGTTGAGTCTGAACATAGCAAATTTTATGACTTGGATACAGAATTTAACTATTATATAGATAATTTCAGAGTTATTATCTTTAAAAAAACATAAATATTATTTGTTTGAATAGTCAAGCAATCTACCTATTAAGGACTTAATTAGTTGGGAGTACAAGTCTTGTAAAATCTACCGCTAAGGAAGTCATGTTCTAAGATTTCAGTTTCATCAGAGGCACAAGGTCACCTCCTGTGTGAAAAGGGTGTCTGGTTGCTTCTCCCATTCATGACTATAGAGGAAAGAGCATAGAAATATGCTCTAGAGAAGGCTCAGCAAGATTTGGAATAGGACAGCTGGTATAATTATTGGGCAAGTTGAAATTTTCTAGTTTCATTATAGAGTTGATATAGTCTTGAGGAAGCTACAATTTTTTTTAGGATACTGTATTCTAGTCTTAGTTTAAATGGAGCAGCTTCCTGACTATAATTGTGTGACATTTAGATTAAAAGGGGAGGACCTCTAACAGAAATAAATTGGTCTTGAGCCAGTAGGTTACTGGTATTATTAAATGCCAAGTTCTGGTTTGTTTGTTTGCCAAGTCATCCAGTCTCCAGTCTAAGTAGTAAGTCGAAGTCCACATATCTTTAAATTGCCAAGTTTAAGAAACACTGCATTAGATCAAGGGTCTCTAACATTAGCAACTTTTTTTTTGTTTACATTTATATCCCACCCTTCTCCGAAGACTCAGGGCGGCTTACAGTGTGTAAGGCAATAGTCTCATTCTATTTGTATATTTACAAAGTCAACTTATTGCCCCCCCAAAAATCTGGGTCCTCATTTTACCTACCTTATAAAGGATGGAAGGCTGAGTCAACCTTGGACCTGGTGGGACTAGAACCTGCAATAATTGCAGGCAGCTATGTTTTAATAACAGGCTTCTTACAGCCTGAGCCACACCGCGGGTTTTCTGGCTGAGGAATTCTGGGAGTTGAAGTCCACAAGTCTTAAAGTTGCTAAGGTTGGAGACCCCTGCATTAGATAACATTTGGGGAGGTCAAATGTATGAATTATACTTCCATTTTGCTATATGCCATTTTTTTTTACCAGAGGCCTATAAGTTATCGTAACAGAATTATTACAACCATCTTTACAACCATTCTATGACTTATGATGAACATTAATCAATTAGCAGCTGAATGAATTCTTAAAATGTTAAGAACAAATTAACAGAAGAAGTAAAAAAAATAAAAAAAGAACATTGCATATTAGCAGGCTGATGCAAGTTCATCTATTTTATTTCAATGAGCTACAAAGCTGGAATGCAAAACTAACCATGTTCTTATCATTACAGCTTTGGTAAGATCATTAGATTTGTATTTGCACCTTAAGTATTAATAAAATATGTAATAAGATTGCTTTCTGGTAAGAACTGTAATCATGTCACAAGAATTAAATGGATTACATTTAAAATATGCATGCCTCGAATTTGTCTCTGTAATGTTGCTTATATGAATACCTAGGCTGAACTGGTTCAGCAGATTCATTTCTTATCACTCTTTCTTATACAGAAAGAAGAGAAATAATTCGGTAGCATTAAATACAATGACATGTTGGGATTCTTTATGAATGAAATTAAGAAAAATGTCATCCATCTTAGATAGGAGATGCTCTATCGGTTGTTTGTACGTAAATAAAACATAATAATTGAGACATTTTCCCAACTTTGTTTTCTTTATTTTTCTGTGAGAAATGAAAGAAGTGTAGAATGAGCAACGCAATAATTCCTTTTGTCTGCCAACTTGAAGAGCACCAGCTTTATTGTCAATTAGAGAAATCAGTCCAGAGCGAAGTATCTCTCTTCTTTCAGCTTATCTTCATGGAGCAACAAAGCCAGAGCAAAGCAATTCAATTAAAAGAATGTGCATTAAAAATACAATAACTGACTTGCTTCATATAAATGATTAGGGATTGATGTCTTGTACTTTTCAATAACACAGCTCGATTACCCTGCCTTCCTGGAGGCTCTTATCCATCCCCAAGCTTTTCCAGACACAGATTTTGGTCACTTATCAGAAATTTATTAGAGACACTAGGAAAAAGAAGGGAAACCTGCAATTTACAAGATGCAATAGGATTCGATCGATGTGCACTTTGTGCTACAAGATCTGCATTCAGACAGTCGGATGGATCATTTTAGGCATGTTATCAAAGACTTACACAAAGGCTGGATGATGTCATTCCTTTATTCCTCTGGTTGTACAGTTTTAAACAGTCTACAGGGACCCTTGCCTGTAATCCTACCTGAGAATAAATCTCACTGAACACAATGTGGCTTTCAGTATTGCATTGTCAGAAAAAAAAATAACAATAGCTAGCATTATTTTCAAGTACTAAATAACTCTGTGTATTATATAAATGAGAGCCAGTTTGGTGCAGTGGTTTCATCATCAGGCTAGACACCTGGAGTCTGTGAATTCTAGTCCCATTTAGGCAGAAAGCCACCTTTGGCCAATCACTCTCTGTCATCCCTAAGAAGGAGATAATGGCAAACCACTTAAGAAAAACCTTGTCAAGAAAACTGCATGGACTTTCCTAGAATGTCACCAGAAGACAAGACTGACCTGAAGGATCAAAATCATTATGCATACAGTATGTATACTGTATATACATACACTTATACATATACAGTATATGCACCTATACATACAAACAGATAAATCCAAAGGACACTACCAGTGGTGGGATTCAGCCTGTTTGCAGTGGTTCAACCGAACAAGTTGTTAATTTTTTGCATAGTTCATTAAACTGGTTGATCCCAGCACTGGCTCATCCCACCCTGCCCTGCCCACCGGGGTAGCCATTCAGAGTGGGGAGACTGCAAGGGGCATGACTGGGAGCTGAGAGGCAGCAAATGGATCAGCTGCACTGGGAAGCTGCCCCCCCCCCCGGCCCATTTTTGGCCTGGATGGCCTCCTGCAAAATCCTGCAGCAACTACCATTCTCTCACTGACCTGCTTTTCAGCTCCGTTCTCCGGCATGCAGGGCAACAAAAGAAGACCATGTGACTATCAGTTTAAAAAAAGTTCAGTCAGACCTTCCAACTTCATGAGATCTTTTTTTTCCCCCGAGAAGTTAGAAGGTCTGACTGAACCTTTTTTAAACTGGTAGTCACATGGTCTTCTTTTGTTGCCATGCACGCAGGAGAACGGAGCTGGAAATCAGGTCAGTGAGGGAATGGTGGTTGCTCTGGGATGGGTTGGGAGTGAAGATTTTGCATTATCACTGCTCTGAAATAGGGTGGAAGTGCAAAATCCTTTTTGCATTATGATGGCTCTAGAATGGGCTGGAAGTGAGGATTTTGCATTATCATTGCTCATAGGTAAGTAAGAACCAGTAAAAGGGGAATGGAAAAATCCCTATCTGTAGATCAGCATCTTTCAGTCTTTGCAGGTTTAAGATGGGCGAACTTCATGCTGCCTGGGGAATTCTGGGAATTGAAGTCCATGCACCTTAAAGTTGCCAAAGTTGAGGAGCATGGATCTAAACTAGAGATTAGGATTCTCCATTCCTATTTATTTAGAGTTTTGTGCAATTAAATAAGTCAGTTGTGGTTTCCTTAACAAATAGTGATTAAAGCAATATGAACCATTACTGGACTTTTTGTGAGAAACTGAAATTAAAAGTTGATCTTGGCTTTGATGATTAGATATGTGATTATGGAAATAATATAGATAAATGTTAATCTTAGAGTAAGAGTTTGATATATATATATATTTACTTATAACGGTACCAAAGAAAGTTGGAAGTCATTCTTTTTTGGTTTTCCCTTTTTTCCCTCTTTCTTACTTATACTTTCTTTCCTGAGACTTTTCTTTTTTCAAATCTGTTTTTTATTTGCTTATCCCTTAGCTTTGTATTTTTTTGATGTATGAAGGATCAAATACTCATTATAATTCTACATTCCTTATTTACAGAAATCATATCAAAATTGAGAATGAAATCCACCAGGAGCCATCTCATATAACGGAGGCTCCGGGTCCCTCTAACCAAAAAGTGTTTATCAATAGAAGAGAATATTTGTAATTAACCCCTGTGCCCTGTTTTGACTGGCAGAGTGCTGCAGGAGATTGAGTGCTGCCACGCCTCCTGGCCACACCCACCCAGCTGGTCTTTAGGGCAGAGAACCAGTTATTAAATTATTTGAATCCCACCACTAAACACTTCCTTAATTCACTAACTGAATTTGTTCAAGAGTATAGGTGACAAATTCTCATTTTCTTTTTCTTTTCAGCATTGCATCCTTTTCTCACTCAGAAGTAATTTTCCCTTGGCTTATTCTCTATCTTGTCACTTATCACTTGCCCTCTGACTGGAGTTCCTAAATGGTTGATTCTCTTACTAGAGTTATTTTGTTCAACTAAACCACATATGAAAGCATCTTCATTTTGCTTACTGGGTATGGTTGCCTTTTTTACTGGCAGCAAATAAATGTTGCAAAAGAAGGCAGAAATTCAATAAACACCTATTTTGTTTCATCGCATTAGAAAAGATATCACCACCTATTTAAGCATGCCCTAGTTTTGTTAAAAGTAGACATGCATTCTTTCTTATAAGAATTCTATCTTGCAAGAAGTTTTTTAATAATTGTTCTGGTTTAAAAGGATAATTTATTGTATGAAAATTATACCATAAATTATATCGTACACCATGTCCACAGTATAATTTAGATTCAAAGTATGGCATGCAGATACGTTTCTATTCAAAAAGCTTAATCTAATCATCACCATTCAATTACAGACTAATTGTCTAAATCTGCACGTTTTAACATAATTTTCTGTAATATAATGTGTGTTTCTGCACAGCTGCTTTTTTTTTTAAGTATATGCTCCTTTATGCAATATTTGAATAGAAAACTATATACCATGATTTGGATAAATCATTTCATTAGTGAACTCAATGAAATGATTTTTTTCTGATCTTTATATAAATTGTTTCAGTCCTCTTAAAAAGGTGACCAAGCTTAAATTCTTCCCTATTCATACTAGATAAGACTTCCTTCCTTCTGGAAAAAAAAAAGTTAATGAATGTAGTATCACATATTGGGGATTTAAGTCAAGGACTCCAAGACCCCTGTATGATCAGTAATGTGTTCCTAGCCTTCACCAAGACTCAGCTGTAAATACTGTTGATAAGTCAGTTGAGTCTGAGAGGAGAGGAATACAAACGAATGTGCATTTTAAAAGTGCTGGAATTGATTGGGGATTATGATCCTTAGTGGATCAAAGGGAGTTTGAATTCTTTGAACTTAGACTTGTCTGTCTAGCATAAATGCATGATCAGGTGAACTGCCCCAAATGCCCATGGATGTAAAGATTGGATATTAAAAAACAAAACCAGTTTTTTACCACAATTTTAGATTACAATTCTTTACCTAGCTCCCTATATCTGTTTGTTATAAAGACTGAAACATGCGTACCAAAATCTAGCATTTCAGGAATACAGTAAGGTAAAGGTAAAGGTTCCCCTTGCACATATGTGCTAGTCGTTCCCGAGTCTAGGGGGCGGTGCTCATCTCCGTTTCAAAGCCGAAGAGCCAGCGCTGTCCAAAGACATCTCTGTGGTCATGTGGCCTGCATGACTAAATGCCAAAGGCGCACGGAACGCTGTTACTTTCCCAGCAAAGGTGGTCCCTATTTTTCTACTTGCATTTTTTATGTGCTTTCGAACTGGTAGGTTGGCAGAAGCTGTGACAAGTAACGGGAGCTCACCCCGTTATGTGGCACTAGGGATTTGAACCGCTGAACTGCCGACCTTCCAATCGACAAGCTCAACACCTTAGCCACTGAGCCACCACATCCCAAGGAATACAGTAGTTATATTCAAAAATTAAAACTTAAGAGGATGGTGAGTGTAGAGATCACAGGTAATGCTGACAAATAATGTCTATATCAGTTAATGGCCAGAAAAACATCCTTAATTTGTACGTCCTTCCTATTGCCCTTCTTCTGCATAAGCTCAAAGAAACAGTAGTTTTAGCACTGTGGTACGTTAAGGGGAATTTCTGTTTTGTCTCAAAACCTCTCTCATGCTGTTGAAGTCTTTTTATTTGCTTATGCTGACGTTTCCCTTTGCATGAAGAGAGATCCCATAATCCTGGAGATCAAAGAGCTGTGCAAGTTTATTGATTGATTTCCTTGTGTCATAGGTTAGAGTGTACTGTCAAACAAGAGGGATATTAAGAAATTGAAAGAGTTACAAATATGAGAACAGGGGAGTAAAGGGCATATACTCAAGGAGCTATTTAACTCTGCTGTAAGTCAAAGTGAGTTTGATATATAACCACCGTAGGTTGCTAAGAACCTGAATAGGAAAAGGCAATGGTGCACAAGGATGTTTCATTATCATATTTTGCAATAGAATTTGCTATTATTTTCCCCTCCAAAAATAGCTAAAGCCATGGAAACCTTAACTTTCTCTTAAAAACAAGCGATATATATGGGATAAGATGGGTGATATTTAGAAGTAAGTGACAGAGATTCAGGGTTGGAATGCTCAGGGAGTCTCTTTAATTATTTTTCTCTCTCTGCAACTATTTATGCAATCCTACTAACACACTCAGCAATTGCTACTTTTTCATACGAGCTAATACAAATAACGGAATTACTACCCACATATCAGTTTTTAGGACTTTTAAATATTAAAACTGGTGGGAGTGAGTCATGATGCAATCCTCCTTTCCAAAGCAGTGGTGGGTTTCAAAATTTTTTACTACCAGTTCTGTGGGTGTGGGTGTGGCTTGGTGGGCATGGCTTGTTGGGCTTGGCAGGGGAAGGATACTGTAAAATCTCCATTCCCACCCCACTCCAGGGGAAGGATACTGTAAAATCTCCATTTCCTCTTGATCAGCTGGGACTTGGGAGGCAAAGAATAGATGAGGGCAGGTCCAGTCAGAATTTTTACTACCAGTTCTCCAAACTACTCAAAATTTCCACTACCGGTTTTCCATAACTGGTCAGAACCTGCTGAAAACCCACCTCTGAACCAAAGCAGTGCTAGAGTTTTCATTAATAGTGATTAAATCATCTTTCCCTGGTTTGTGCCTTTCCAAATCATTGGGACTATGACTAAAATTGATGAGAGCTCTGGCCCAAAGAATTTACTGTATTGTGGCATGAACATTCAAGGACTACGATTGACTTCATGGTTACACCCAGCTATCTTCCTATCTGGAACTACTAGAACATTGCCTCTGTTGCAGCTTTCCAGAAAGATATTTATATAAATGATCTCCTGACTATAAAATCTGCATTGCGTACCTCCCCATCTAGGAATTGAGATGATTGCCATGGTAAACTATCAAGAATTTGATTCCATCTTATCACACACACCCCAAAAAATAAGCAACTGAAGCATCACCCTCCTGCTCTACACAGACGAGATCCTCTCCAGGACTCCAGTAGGCCTTAGAAGAGCCTTGCAAGCCCTTCTCCAGTAGTATAATAACAATAAACTGGACATAAATTATGAGAAAACAAAGATCATGGCCTTTCCAAAAAGGCCAAAACGTTATTCCTGGTTTCTAAATGGCCACAAAATAGAGCAGGTAACCACCTTCAAATACCTGAGGGTGTTCATTCAGGTCAATGGCTCAAGAAAAGCACATGGAGAATATGCAGCTGCCTTGGGCCAAAGATCATTGAGCACCATTCTTAATTTTTTTCCACACAAAGGGGAGGATTCTATGTCCTGGCTGCTAATAAGCTTTTTGTGGCCAAGTCTCTAGCTCAGCTCCTTTATGGGACTTTGCTCGGACTGTCAGCTTCATGTTTTACATCATTAGAAATAGTTCAATACAAATTCATTAGATCAATTCTTCAGATGCCACGTTGTGTCTCAAATGCACGTTTGTGCCTGGAGACAGGATTGATAAAAGTCAAAGCAAGAATCTGTATAGCGTCCTTAAATCTCTGGCTAAAGCTTAACTTCTTTCCTCAAGGTCTTGCTCTGTTTATCCTCCAAGACAAATTCTCTTCATCATGGATCAAGGCTGTTGAGTCCAACCTTGCCAAATTAGGTTTCTCCCCAGCTTTAATACTCAAGATGGACTATGATCTAGCAAGACATACCTTGGAACAAAGGGTGGAGGACATCGAGAGGCAGGCAGACTTAGGGAAAGCTCCGCTGTTTCTGGCTCCAGATGCCACTAGATGTGTTGTTGCTCCTGCCAGCTATCTTAGTCAGTTGGAGTCAGCAAACCACCGAAAGGCATTTGCACTTGCATGGTGTCATGTGCTTCCATCAGCCATTCTGTATGGCAAGTATCAAAGAATACCATTTACAGAAAGACTCTGTCCCTGTGGCTCAGGAGAGGTGGAGACTGTGGGACACATGCACCTTAGATATTCCTTTTATATGGAGATTAGGAAAAAAACATATTCTGCCAACAACTGCAAGATATCCTGGCCGTGCCAACACTACCTATCTTCAATGGCTGCTTAAGGATGAACAGGACATAACTACAGCACAGGTGGCCAGATTCTGCACAGCAGCACTGGGGATTTGTCACAAATATGTGTCTTCTTCACCATAGCGATATATATAACAACTGTGGCTAACCCTTGCACTGCTTAGTCTTTTCTCTTTTAGCGTTGAACCCACAATCCGGCCACACAGTTTAGGGACTGCAATAATTGTATAGTCACACCATGTATAATGGATACTGGATTTTATTATAAATTTAGTTGTCATTTATTATTTTAAACTAGAAGTCTTAAGCTGATATATACTGAGTGCTTTTATTCCTTTCTGGTCCAAGACTGCAATAATAAAAATTGAATTGAATTGATTCCATCTGATTGCATTTGAACCTCGAGACCTAAGTATTCCAAGTTGCTTCTTATTGAGCTTGGGACCCCTTCTAGAATTCTCCTCCTTGTCGCCTTAGAGGCTTCTGTAGTAATGTTGAAGTTCTTAGGGAAGAATAAAGAAAAGTTTTAGCAAGAGCTTCCGGTCACCATATCCCCCATTGTTGCCAGATAAAAAATTTTGAAGGAAAAATTGTGATAGGATAAAATCTGGCATAATATGTTGAGGAACACAAGCAGTTTAACTGTATAGTAGTCAGCCCTCATTGTATTCTTATACAACGCTTAAAGCAGACTTAGAGACACAATTAGGCTTGAGGGGGGGGAAAGAATTATTTCTCACTTTTCTTTTAAAACTACTCTACTTTGTCTTAAGAACATTTCCAAATTCCTAGGCAGAATCTGCTTGTCTCTAGATTGTGATCCTCTTGGACAAAATCTGAGGTGTTTATTGCTTAAGAAGGTTCTCTAGTTTTAAAATCCATTGCACATTTAGTACAATGAAGTGAAGTACCAGATTTATAGTTCAAACTCCTGTACTGTACAATGGTTTAGATTGGCCCTTGTATAAATGAATGCAAAAAGCCAGTTTCTATTCAAATACAGACAATGCTGAAGTCTTAGAAAATGAGTTTAGGCGGAATAAGAGTTGTAAACACAAACAGGTCTAATCAATGCTGGGTAAATCTATAGGTACATTTATATCAATTCTGACTATTGTACTGCAATACCTGAAATATTCCACATTTGGCTATCCAACATTAGTTTGGAATTTTGCCAGTGAAGGTTCAAGAGTTTTATGAACTGCAAAGCACTTAACTTTCTACTAATGTACATTCTTTCCAGATGAAGTGCAGCAACTCTCTATATAACGGACATTGTGCTATCTTTACTCCTCATGAACTTTTATAGTAATTGGTGGATTTGTCTCATTCTCATATCCGTATTTGATATAGAATAGAATAGAATAGAATAGAATTTTATTGGCCAAGTGTGATTGGACACACAAGGAATTTGTCTTGGTGCATATGCTCTCAGTGTACATAAAAGAAAAGATACGTTCATCAAGGTACAACATTTACAACACAATTGATGATCAATATATCAATATAAATCATAAGGATTGCCAGCAACAAGTTATAGTCATACAGTCATAAGTGGAAAGAGATTGGTGATGGGAACTATGAAACGATTAATAGTAGTGCAGATTCAGTAAATAGTCTGACAGTGTTGAGGGAATTATTTGTTTAGCAGAGTGATGGCCTTCGGGAAAAAACTGTTCTTGTGTCTAGTTGTTCTGGTGTGCAGTGCTCTATAGCGTCGTTTTGAGGGTAGGAGTTGAAACAGTTTATGTCCAGGATGCGAGGGATCTGCAAATATTTTCACGGCCCTCTTCTTGATTCGTGCAGTATACAGGTCCTCAATGGAAGGCAAGTTGGTAGGAATTATTTTTTCTGCAGTTCTAATTATCCTCTGAAGTCTGTGTTTTTCTTGTTGGGTTGCAGAACCGAACCAGACAGTTATAGAGGTGCAAATGACAGACTCAATAATTCCTCTGTAGAATTGGATCAGCAGCTCCTTGGGCAGTTTGAGCTTACTGAGTTGGCGCAGAAAGAACATTCTTTGTTGTCCTTTTTAATGATGTTTTGATGTTAGCTGTCCATTTGAGATCTTGCGATATGATAGAACCCAGAAATTTGAAGGTTTCTACTGTTGATACTGTGTTGTCAAGTATTGTGAGAGGTGGAAGTATGGAAGGGTTTTTCCTAAAGTCTACCACCATTTCTACGGTTTTGAGTGTGTTCAGTTCCAGATTGTTTTGGTTGCACCACAAGGCTAGTCGTTCGACCTCTCGCCTATATGCGGATTCGTCATTGTCTCGAATGAGACCAATCACTGTTGTGTCATCTGCGAACTTCAGTAGCTTAACAAATGGATCATTGGAGATGCAGTCATTGGTAAACAGAGAGAAGAGAAGTGGGGAGAGCACACAGCCTTGGGGGGGCCCTGTGCTAATTGTACAGGTATTTGATGTGATCTTGCTTAGCTTCACCTGCTGCTTCCTGTTTGTTAGGAAGCTTGTGATCCACTTACAAGTCTGTTCCGGTACCTGTAGCTGGTTTAGCTTAGTTAGAAGAATGTCTGGAATGATGGTATTGAATGCTGAACTAAAGTCTACAAAAGGACCCTTGCATAGGTCTTTGGAGACTCAAGATGTTGTAGGATGTAGTGCAGAGCCATATTAACAGCATCATCTGTTGATCTATTTGCTCGGTATGCAAATTGCAAGGGGTCTAAGAGCGGATTCGTGATGGTTTTCAGGTAGGAAAGCACTAGCCTTTCAAAGGTTTTCATGACTACAGATGTTAGAGCAACTGGTCTGTAGTCATTCAGTTCCTTGATGGTGGGCTTCTTCGGCACTGGGATGATGGTAGAGCGTTTGAAGCAAGAAGGAACATAGCACATCTCTAGTGATTTATTGAAAATATGGGTGAAGATGGGGGCCAATTGGTCAGCACAGACTTTTAAGCAAGAAGGAGTTATCTTGTCTGGGCCTGGAGCTTTTCCTGGCTTTTGTCTGTGAAATAGGTCCTGCACTTCCTTTTCTGTGATCACTAGGGGTTGTGAACCCAATGAAATGGGGTCAGTTGTAGGAGGCTTGGCTGTTGTTGGTGTGTCTGAGATGGGGGTTATGGAGATAGGTGGCTGTAGTTTCCTTTCAAACCTGCAGTAAAACTCATTCAGGACATCTGCCAGTTGTTGATTACCTTCAGCCTGGGAAGGAGGTTTGCCATAGCCGGTGATATTTTTAAGAGTTTTCCACATGTTTGCTGGTTCATTTGCTGAAAATTGATTCTTTAGCTTTTCAGAGTAGCTTCTTTTTGCTGCTCTTATCTCCCTTGTTAGTGCATTTCTGGCCTGATTGTACAGCATTTTATCACCTTTTCTGTAGGCTTCCTCTTTGGAATGTCGTAGCTGCTTAAGTTAGGTGTAAACCAAGGTTTGTTATTACTGTGTATTCGCAAGTTCCTTGTAGGTACACATAGGTTCCTTGTAGGTACACATATAAGTAAAAGGTTAGAAAATTTGTCCTAAAACTAACTTACAGGCCTAAGATTTAGCCTACATATAGTTCCTGTACTATAATCAGAGAGAATCCGAACAACTTTTGTGACATTTCAAAGTCTCTTGGGAATTCATCTCTTAGATCTTATGTGGCAACAACTGTGGGAGTAACATATTTCTTTGGATCTGTCCTGCCTTAAACCAGAGTAAGATTTATATATGCAGTGCAGAAGAAAGCAATGTGGGTCTTATTCTACATCTGACACTGCACAAATCGCTTACCTGTTTCAAACCCAAGAGACATTTCACTGCAGGTTGCTAATGGGAATGCCAGTTGGGCCAGAAAAGATCTAGAATTGAGCTGTTTGGCGTATATCTCGCCCGGCCACTTTTCTACCCTTGTTTTTTAAGGATTCCTGTTTGACCATTAGTACTTCTTACAAGGAATTGTTGATTGGACTGGAAGTTTTGATCAGGCCATTGCCGAAATAAGAGCCCTTTATTGTTATTCCCCAACCGCTGGATTCCGGGAATATCACTAGCCAATCTTCATGTCCCTATTTACTATGATGGGGAAAATGCTGGGACGCCAGCAGTGTCGGCTGGCGGCCCCCAGGGGAAGGTCCTTCTCTGTGGGAGCACCTACCCTCTGGAACGAACTTCCCCCCTGTTTACGCTCTGTTCAACTCACAGAATTGGAGTCCACAAGTATTAAAGTTGCTAAGGTTGGAGACCCCTGAATTAGCCCACTAGAAATAAGAGTGGGAAATATACCCAAAAGTGATTGTGTATCCCTGGACTAGAAAGGGATTCCAACATAACTGCCATAATAGTTCTTTGTTTTGTTTTGCTAAGGAAGGAAAAGGAGGCAGAAGAGAAACTGATCGGACAGATGAAAACTTTAATGGGATTCCCTTTTACTCTTCAAAAGATGAAAGAGTAACTACTTGCGTAAGCATGAAGAGCGACTGTGAAGGTGAGCTGATGGCCAAGTCCAGGTTGTTTCTGCAGCAAGATCTCAGGTAGGCCAATCCCTTTGCATTCCTTGAGTTTTGAACTCAGGTCCAAAGTATATGTTATTCAAAACATATAGTTTTACCTTAGTGGATTGCAAAATTTCAGAGACGACCAATAGACTTCTTGATTATTATCATTCAGACCAGATCTCAAAGCCCTAGAAGTAGGTCACTGTAATGTATCTTTAAGGGTTTTGGAGGGAAAATAAGAGCGGGAAATAGCACGTTGCTAATTGGCTGAAGCCTCCAGCTGAACTGTATATAAGGAGGGGTTTTACCGTTGTTTGCTGCTGGGTTCACCATATAGTAAAGAGCTGTTGTCACTATCCTGGTCTCCTGCCTCGTTATTGCCCGAATCTAACACTGGCGACGAGGATGGGACTCGAGGCAAAAGAGCGCCAGGAAAAGAGCTGAACTAACCAGGAATACGCGAACCCAGCAAATAAGGGGCGGAAAGCAGCGATGTCCAGCTACACACTGCCAGCGCCATTCGACCCAGCAAAGGAAAAATGGGGGTCATACATGGCTCGCTTCGAGTGCTTCCTCGAAGCCAACGAGCTCCAAGGAGTCTCGGACAACAGGAAACGGGCATATTTCCTGAGTCACTGTGGTCCCGAGGTCTTCGACACCGCAGAATCGCTGTTGGAGCCAACGCCGGTACAGTCGGTACCGTGGCAAACTCTGCAGACGGCGTTGAAAGCCCATTATGCACCAACGCCTTCCAAGTTTGTGCAACGGTTCGAATTAAGGCAGCGCATGCAGCGAGAAGGCGAGTCCATCAGTGTATACATGGCAGCACTGAGGAAAGCCGCGAACCATTGCGAATACCGAGACTTGGAAGACGCGCTGCTCGACCAGCTAATTTGCGGGGTCAGGGACATCCGTTTGCGACGGCGGCTGCTGTCTAGAAGCAACCTGACGCTCGCGATCGCCCTGGATGAGGCAAGGGCTCACGAGATGTCTACCCAAGCGGCAGAAACCCTACAAAAGCCGGTCGCGCCAGGGGCGGCAGCGAAAACAACCACGATCCACAATGAGAAAGTCCAGGCCGAGTCGGAAGAGGAGGAAGAGGAAGAAGTCTTCCATACCGGGAGGCCGGAGAGGGAAGACCGGGGCGAATGCGCGAGTTGCGGAGGCCAACACCAACGGCAGCAGTGCAAATTTAAGGATGCCACGTGTCGGCGATGTGAAAAAAAGGGCACATCGCGAAGGCCTGCCGAGCGCCCCAACCTTCCCGCCAAAAATTCAAACTGACCAATCAAAGCGCGGGAACCGCGAAACGGCCCGGGATTGGTCAATTTAAAAAAGGCGCGAAGCTGAACCAGACTGGTGTAAGAGTGGGCCAGGCATCAACGCGCCTAGAGAAAAAAATCTTTATTAAAACACTCATCGAAGGAGTGCCCTGCCGAATGGAAGTGGACACTGGATCTTCAATTACGATCATGTCCTGGAACAACTTAGAAAAAAACTTGCCTGCCATCGCGAAACGCAAACTGCGGCCGCAGAAGCTAAAAGTGCAGGACTATCAAGGGAACAGGATCCCTGTTCGAGGGGTGACGACCGTCCACGTCAAGTATGGACAGTTCGAAAAAACTCTGCCCATCACCATCGTCGATGGGACTCTACCGAGTTTGTTGGGACTGGACTGGTTCCGGAAATTGGGCATGGGAGTGACAGGAGTCTTCCGAAATGAAGTCGACCTCAAGGACGAACTCATGAAGGAGTTCGAGGACGTTTTCAAAGACTGCCTGGGCAAGTACAAGGGGACCCCTATCTCCTTCAACCTAGACCCTCAAGTTGCCCCTATCCGTTTAAAGGCTAGGAGGGTTCCCTTCGCCCTGAAGCCCAAGATTGACCGGGAACTGGACAAACTAGTAAGCCAGGGGATACTAGTGCCAGTCGACCATGCGAAGTGGGAGACGCCAATAGTCACCCCAGTGAAACCAGACGGGTCAGTCAGGATTTGCGCCGATTACAAGGCGACGCTAAACAAAGCTTTGCAAAAAAGCGCTTACCCCGTCCCAGTGGTGCAACACTTGCTGCACTCGCTAGGGCAAGGGCAGGTTTTTGCCAAACTAGATTTGGCCCAAGCCTATCAGCAGTTGCCCGTAGATAGCAGCACGGCTGAGGCACAAACAATCGTAACGCACAGGGGTGCTTTCAAATGCACCAGGTTACAGTTTGGGGTCAGTGTGGCACCAGGATTATTTCAAAATTTAATGGAGCGGCTTCTGCAGGGGCTCCCCGGGGTGGTACCGTACTTTGATGACGTACTGGTATCCGCCGATAATATGGAAGAACTAGGGGTGCGACTGAGAAAAGTTTTGAGTATTTTCCGGTCCGCCGGTCTAAAAGTCAAATTAAACAAGTGCCAGATCGGGGTAGGATCCGTAGAATTCCTGGGCTACCGGATAGACAGGGAGGGGATCCACCCCACTGACAGCAAGGTTAGGGCAATCAGAAAGGCCCCAGCACCCCAAAACAAAACAGAGTTGCAGGCGTTTTTGGGTCTGGTAAATTTTTACGCGGTTTTTTTAAAAAATAAGGCTACTATAGCCGAGCCGCTACACAAATTACTAGGAAAAAATGCTGCATGGTCTTGGGGAAAGGCGGAAGCTAGAGCATTCGAAGCAGTAAAGAACCTCCTGTCCAGTGATAGCCTATTGATCCAATACAATAGCACAATGCCATTGGTGCTAGTCTGTGATGCATCCCCCTACGGGGTGGGGGCTGTGCTCAGCCACAGGCTACCAAATGGCACAGAAGCACCCATAGCGTTTTACTCCCGAACAATGTCCTCGGCTGAAAGAAACTATAGTCAGTTGGATAGGGAAGCCCTGGCCATAGTTTCCGGGGTAAAGAAGTTCCATGAATATGTTTTTGGTCGTGACTTCGAAATCGTCACAGACCATAGACCCTTACTGGGGTTGCTGGCTGGCGACCGCCCAACGCCCGTGCCACTTTCGCCCAGGTTGACCCGATGGACTATCTTCCTGGCTGCCTATTCGTACAAACTGCTACATCGGCCAGGAAAGGAGTTAGGGCATGCAGACGCTTTGAGCAGATGCCCATTACCAGAGACTATCGAAGACCCCACTCCGGGCATACCCGTCCTGCTAATTGACTCTTTGGACTCTGGTCCAGTCACTTCCAAGGAGGTGGCTCGGGCTTCTTACAAGGACATTACATTGCGAACTGTAATTGGTTGGGTTCAAAGAGGATGGCCCGCTGCGCCGGGCGAGCGATTTAAGGATTATGTCAAAAAGCGTGGGGAATTATCGGTGCTAGGGGGGTGTTTGCTCTGGGGGGATAGAGTGGTGGTCCCAGAGAAATTGCGGGAAAAAGTTCTGGAACTTCTGCACGAAGGCCATCCTGGGATCGTGAGAATGAAGGGTTTAGCCAGAAGCTATGTGTGGTGGCCCTTGATGGACATGGAGATTAGCGATAGGGTTGAGAAATGCCAAGCATGCCAGGAATCCAGACCACTACCTCCAACGGCCCCAATCCGAGAGTGGGAAAAACCCCAGGGCCCATGGTCCCGAATCCATATCGATTTTGCCGGCCCCTTCCATGGCCAAACATTCCTAATAGTGGTAGACGCATTTTCCAAATGGCTGGAAATCATTCTAATGAAATCCATGACCGCCGAGGCTGTCATTTCAGTACTGAGACACCTTTTTGTAACACACGGGTTACCAGACACCCTAGTTTCAGACAACGGTCCGCAGTTCACTGCAACCCTATTTGAGGGGTACTTGGCGGAAGAGGGCATCCGGCATGTCCTCTCGGCGCCTTTCCACCCTGCGACGAATGGCCTTGCAGAGCGTTTCGTCCGGAGTGCGAAAGAGGCATTATCCAGACTCAAGCCAGGCGATTGGCAATTAAAAATTGACACCTTCTTAGCGGTACAACACAGAACCCCTTGCGTAGTGACTGGCCGCAGCCCAGCAGAGCTCTTGATGGGGAGAAAGCTTAGATGCCCGTTAGACCGTTTAAACCCGAACTACACACCAGACGGGTACAAAACAACACCAGGCAAAACAAGGGAATTGACAGTCGGGAGTTCCGTATGGGCACACAATTATGGTGATGGCCCAAACTGGAAAAAGGGAACAATCCTAGAAATAACCGGGCCCAAATCGTATCTCGTAGAGATAGAGGATGGCCGGGTTTGGAAACGCCACATAGACCAGTTAAGAAAAAGAATAATCACAAGACCAGAAATAGACGAAACAGGCCCTGACTACTCAATGATTGAATCCACAGCTAACTCAAACCCGGAAAAAAACGCAGGACTTATCTGAGTTCGATGAAGTGCAGCGACACCAACCGGTCCCTCCTGAGGAAAGCAGGAACGAGTCTGCAAGTAATCCAAGGCCGGATGGCCTGGAGGAGGAGCTGAGAGGAACGAACAGTCCCTCCGGCCAGCTCGACTCACTCCCAGATAATGAACTGCGCAGGTCCGAAAGAGTCAGGAGACGCCCTGCGTATTTACGCGATTACGTAGAAAAGTAAATGTTAATTTTATGTAAATAGGGGTAAAATGTTTTCTGGGAGGGGAGGAGTGTAATGTATCTTTAAGGGTTTTGGAGGGAAAATAAGAGCGGGAAATAGCACGTTGCTAATTGGCTGAAGCCTCCAGCTGAACTGTATATAAGGAGGGGTTTTACCGTTGTTTGCTGCTGGGTTCACCATATAGTAAAGAGCTGTTGTCACTATCCTGGTCTCCTGCCTCGTTATTGCCCGAATCTAACAGTCACTTTCTGGTTTGAGTAACAGGAGCAAGAAGAAATCTTATTTAAATGCCTGTGAAGGAAAGAAAGCCATCTTTCTCCCAGCCTTACCCCTAAGTGTGACCTGAGAAATTCCTCCTGTCCCAAAGTTGTTGCTAGCTGTGGATAACTAAGAACAATTAAAATAGAGCAATTTTCTTTCATTGAATGTAACAAAGAGAACAATCTTATGCTCACTATGCTGTAGCAAACATTCAACAGCAAATGACAGATTTAAGGCCTCCAATTTATTTATTTATTTTTGTGGTTAGTTGTGAGATACTCATCCGGCCTTTTCACTAATGGAAGATCCTCAATGATTGATTGGTTATGTGCCATCAGGTCATTGTCAACACTTAGCGATCGCATAGATAGATTTTCTCCATGACAATCTGTTCCTAACCTGGTCCTTCAGCTCTTCCAAAGATACTTCCATCGCTATTATAATTGACTCTGTTCAGCTCATGAATGATCATCCTTTTCTTCTCTTTCCTTCCACCTTTCCCAACATTAAAGCCTTCACCAGAGAGCTAGGTCTTTGCATAAGGTGTGCAAAGTAGGATAGGTTCTTGAAGCAGGATTATTATTTATTAAATTTATATGCCACTCATCTTGTGGTTTGAGGGACTCTGAGTGGCTTACAATAGGATACAACATATTACAAATATAAAAACAGTTGTAACTATAAAAGCAATTACAAAAAATTGCAACAAACTTAAAAAACCCACAGGTTTGGAGCAACAGTTTTGTTTTGTTTTTTAATTTACATTTATAAACCGCCCTTCTCCGAAGACTCAGGGCGGCTTACATTGTGTAAGGCTTCTCTGTTACTGCATTAGCCACCTCCAGCCAACAATTTCTCCTTCACGGCCCCATGGCAACCAGCATAGCTAAGTTTAAGGCATTTCCTGAGGGTCAGGAAAGAGAGGGCAGATCTCACCTCCTGTGGCAAAATGTTCCGGGGGGGGGGGGCATGGCAGAAAAGCCTCTTCTCCTGAATCTCACCAGCCACAATTCCTGGGGGTCTACAGTAAATTTCTTCTGCGAGTAATGGGTCAATCCCATTGGTGAAAGATGGCTCCTCAGATATTCTGGACCTATGTCATAAAGGGTTTTAAAGGTAATGACCAACACCTTGAATTGGACCTAGAAGCCGATTGGCAACCAGTGCAGCTTGCATAACAATGCTATTATATGTGTCACAAAGGGCCTCCAAAATTGCACTGCTGCATTCTGGACCAATTCTGAATAGTCTTCAAGGGCAATCCCATGTAGAAAGCACCACAATAATCCAAACGGGAAATGACCAAGACATGCGGGATTCAGCACAGAGGCTCAAAATCCAGAAAAGGATGCATGCAGTTGGCTCACAACCCAAAGTTATGCAAAGGCTCTCCTAGCCATGACTGCCACCTGCTCTTTGAGCAGGAGTTGTGAGCCTAAAAGAACCTGCATGTTGTGCATTGGGCCTGTCTGGGGTAGTGCCAAGAGTAATAAACCTGTGGATCCCAAGGCTTCATGTATCCACAACCACTCTGTCTTACCAAGCTTCAGTTGAAGCATGTTGTCCTTATCCTAGGATAGGTTCTCAATGAAGATTCTCAAAGAAGTTAACAAATCACAACAATCTAATTAAAACATAATTAAAAGCACAGTTAAAATGTGGTAAGATTCAAACGCTCGTAATAAGTTTAGATGACAAAGCCTAACATTTGGAGTTTAAGGACTTCCCATCTGAGTGATCTTTGGCAGCATAGATGGGGAGATACGCTTGCTGACTTGGATGACAGGGCCTCTATAAAGGCCTCTTCCCTTTGGCTTTACTACTACTGATTTGGTGATTGTTGAGAAAACAAAAGGCCTGCCTCGCACTGCTTCAGACTCAGGCACATTGCGTGTGACTTCAGGGATAGTCTGGAGGCCTCTGCTGAGAATGTGAAATGTTGTCACCACTATAACAGTAGAACTTTGGCAAACCTTTTCCGCAGCTTTGGAAAGGCATCAAATTTGTGCTCACCAAGTGAGTTTGCAGGCACTGATTTGCTGCCAATCCAACCCAGGGGGATTTGCCTAGCCAGATTTCACCTCAACAGAGTAAAAGCAAATTGAATTCAGATGAGCAGGCCCCAGCAGTAGGTCTCTTCTGGTGTTACAGAAGAACTTCCTTCCGAGCTTATACGATCACACAACTGAGCTCTCTCCTTTGGCATCACTATAGTTAATGCGCCCAGAATAATAAACAGATGGCCCTTTTCTATGACTATGTAGTGGACAGCTGGCAGAAATGTACCCTTTTTTTCAGAGCTAGTATTTTTAATTTTTGTTATCATGCCAAACATCCTATATCTGGAAATCATATTAGCTCCACTAAATAATCTTGGAGCCATATGTTTTGCTGATGGAAATGTTTCACGTGATAATGATGTTTTTACAATAACAGTATTGGCTTGGACAATTGAAAAAATGTAATTCTTCCCCCAATGGTTCTTTCTTTCTTTCTTTCTTTCTTTCTTTCTTTCTTTCTTTCTTTCTTTCTTTCTTTCTTTCTTTCTTTCTTTCCTTCCTTCCTTCTTTCTTTTCTTTTCTTTTAGAAAGACTTAAAACAAAGCTTAGTGACAAGAATTTAAATCATTCCAGCTCAACCATGCTGCTTCTAAAAAAGGTTTTGAATAATGAAGCTTCTCTTTCTCCCAGGAGCTGCTTTTAACTTTTAAATGAAGCATGACTAAATTTGAGCAAAGAAGATTTGATGTTTCCAATTAGCTCAGAGAGTTGAAATGGGTTCTGATCTTATCGCAGTCAGTGCTGCGAATGGGAACCACAACCTGATACAGTTTCACACTGGTAAAAAATTCAGGGAGGGAAAACTCCCCTTAGTGACTTAATATAATTGTGAATTCAGGCTTTCTTTTTCCCGAGGACATCCTGTTCATAATTATACAGCAATACGAGATAGTTTGGCTACACGTTTGCCAGACAATTAGTTAGCAATATACAATCATCTCCTTTAAAAGCCTATCAGCACCAGCTCCACAATCTTTGTGGCCTTTGGGCAAGGCTTTATTTATTTATTTTTTTACAATAGCAAATCACAGATCCCCTCTGCGGCTTCTGGCCATCTTAATGCTCCACACATAGTGAAAATGACATTACAGGAAGAAGGAAACCTAGAGGCCAGGGAGCAAGACCAGGCTATCCATTTATTTATTTATTTATTTTATAGACAGTCCTGACAGAGTTCTAAAAAGAAATTCAATGAAGTTGGGACAAAGTTGAATTAAACGGCAGCATAATAATTGTTCAGAATAGCTAAAGTGTTGAGTGCCACTTTAACTATTTTAACTATACTTTGTATATTTTATGGGGCTTCTAGATCACTGCATTTTTTAAAAAATGTATGAAATATCTTTGTGTGTGTGTGAAAAAAAACTTAAGTGGCCATGTGCAAAACAAAGTAACACAAATGCACTCATCCAGGAGCTTTTAAAATCAACACCAATAGACACTTGTATAGACTTATTTATAGAGGCTTAAAGATCAGTGCATCTAAATAATAGTTTTTGTACAATTGCCAAGCAGCAAAAAAAAAATCAAAAATTCAACTTTTTTAAAATGTTTCAAAACATCTCAATCTGCAGCAACCATAAAGAAAGTCTCTTGTTCTAATAGAGATTTCTTAATTCATTTTCACGTGATTTTTCTAGACCTAGACATAACTTTATGAAAATTTTTCAACATTTAAGCTGGTTTATAAACGCCTACTGATTAATTTTAAAGAAAAAAATGCCAAAAATTATTTCTTGGACCCTATCTAAATGTTTTAATTTGAACTTATATTTAAGTATAAGTTATACTTAATTAAAAATAATGAAATAAAACGTATTTTAATAGGAGCTAGGATAGATTATTTTAATTATTCTAGAAAAAGCTACTGTATATGAAAAAATACGAATGTTTAAATCATAGAAGCATTTAATGAAAAAATAAGACAAAAATCATTTTCATAAAATTGTCTCACTAACTCTACTCAGTAGTAAGTGCCACTTATTTTTGCAAATGAAAAATGATCCCACTAATAGGAAACTAAGCAAAACTAATCTAAACTAAACTCAGATTGTTCCCTCAGGAAAAAAAAGTACTGAATATAATCTGTTTTCTTTAATGTCACCTCTGCTACCTACTTTATTTTTTGATCCTCTTTTATTAGCCTGTCTGAAAAATGCTGATTTTTCCAATATCAGCATAAAACATTCTTCCCCCAATAGAACTTGATCATTTGTATGTACTCTACAAAGTATTTAATGAAAGGCGCCGTAACAAAAAAAAGTCAGCTGTGGATAATGAGTCACATCCAGGGGTGAAATGTTCCCAGTTCGGACCGGATCACCCGATCCAGTAGCAAGGGCAGCGGGTGGTTTGGAGAACTGGTAGCAAAAATCCCGGCCTCCCACCCCTCCCCAGCTAAGCCGTGCGATCATCAGAGGTTTTTTTCTTTAAAAGCATTTTTCTTTACCCAAAAAAATGCTTTTAAAAGTTTAAAAAAAAGCCTCTGATGATCGTGCAGCTCAGCTGGGATCATCGGAACACTTTAAAATCATTTTTTCTACAACCTTTTTTTCTACAAAAAACCCTCTTTTTTCTACAAAAAATTGCTTTTAAAAGGTTCTGGCGATCAGGCAACTTAGCTGGGATCGTTAGAACCTTTTAAAAGCTTTTTTTTCCTCTGGCGATCCCAGCTGAGTTGCCTGATCATCACAGGCTTTTAAAAGCATTTTTTTACAACCTCTTCAGCTGAAGAGGTTGTAGAAAAAAAATTTTTTTAAGTAAAAAAAAAAAGTTGGCCACACCCACCCCCCTCCCCACCAAGCCATGCCCACAGAACCGGTAGTAACAAATTTTATATTTCACCCCTAGTCACATCTATACCATGAAACAATTAAGGTTGTATTAAAAATCAATATTTTTATTGAGCATTGCATTGCATGGGATCTTTCTGAATGGGTTTCCCAAAAATGTTAGGATTATCTTCTCATTACTGTATCTGCCACTTACTAACATTTGTTGTTTTGGGGGCACCATTCATAAATGAAAATACCAGCTTACACAGCGATCTTTAGGCTATAACATCAAAGATAATTTACACAGCAGTTTCTAAGATTTATCCACCCATGATAATCTAAGACCTATGAGAATAATCTAAGGTTACAAACAAGGTATGCATGTGTGTGTTGGCCCTAGACTATTTATATTTAATTCACAGGAGTTTGCAAAACTTCCTGGGAACATTTGTATGCTTGCCAATTGATACCCTTTCCCAACCTCTCTATATAAATATTGTTTACCTTTGAAAAACCACACAGATGAAGTGTGGTTAGCAGCAATCACAGTCTCCAACTGTATAATATATAATAATCCATGCACATAAGAGGAACCTTTGCTCCCTCCACAGCAGGGGCATCAAACTCATATTGTCATGGTGGCATCACATGACATATCAGGACTATTTCCCCTTCGCTAAACTGGGCGTGGGCGTGGGCAGCACATAACACATCCGGCCTGTGGGCCAGAAGTTTGACAGCCCTGCTCCACAACATTGGCTTTCCATGTTGAAAGAAAACAATGGAAGCTCCTAACATGATGACAACAATCCCAAATTAAAGTCTCTCTCTCCTTCTATTACAAGAAAACAATTTTATCTGATAGACAGCCTTGTTAAATTTTAAGTCAAAAGTGGGGTAAAAGGTTTTGATTACTTATCAACCACCCTTGGAAACAGCTAATTGAAACAAGACTATGTATACAGTATGCATATTTAACACACAAACACACAGACACATACAAACACAAAACTTTATCTTATCAAACATGAGTAGAACATATGAGACTAATTATATCAATATGATAAGATTCCAAACCAGACCATCTCCATATGGGAGTTAAGTAGAGAATCAGAGCATGTGTATTAGTGGGGGAAACATGATAGTGATATATCAGTGTGTTTAATTCTGAAGATGCATCTGGAAGAAATTATAAATATAAAGCTTTGTGTTACAGATGTGCTTGTACATTTAGCAATCCAATGGAGTAGATGTTAAAGTCACTGAGTCAGCCAATTAAAAAAAAAAAGATAATTGAATGCATGTTGGTAGTAACGCATACTCTTTCACTTTGCAAATGGCATTTTCTAAAAATGTTTGTATCTGTGGGCCGTTCCCTCAGTTTTTTAGACATTTTATTACGTTTATTTTTCTTATCTCTAAGTTTGGGTGCTGCGTAAAATTAGAGACAATTCTGCTTCCTATTTCATACAATACATGATAAAAGAGATGGACTGCAAATGTCATGACTCTTCATGTGGTTGTCTTTGTGTCCAATGGAGGCGCCATCTTTTTTTCCCCTACCAACAGTCCCCCGAGAACAATGTTAACAGCAGCAGCAACATTCATTGACCTGCCACTTTTCTAATAAGGCTCAAAGAGACTCTCAAGAGCAATATGTGTCACAGCCATTCTGTAAAACAATACTAACTGAGCAGTGTGTGCTGCTCCTTGCAATTTTACCACCACTTGAGGTAGCAGCGAGATATTTTTTTTGAGTTATATAAAGAGAATGGAGACTTCTCTTATTGTAAAAGCTTTCTCCTAGCTGAAAATGTGTTGATTCCCAGTCTGCAAAAGAGGTTGAAAATGCCTCACCAATCTCCAAAATGTTTACTATTCTTTCCAATGTTGAAGAAGGTAGTGAGTCAAAATCTAACTGGCTTATGGTTCCTATCTCTGGTTCAGACACTGAGTCCAAGCCATCATGTTGATGATAAATCAAGGTTGTATCTTTCAGAATGCAAATGGGGAGCTGAAGGTCCCTCCTTTTTTAAAATTTTTGCACTTAGAAAGGCAAACTCTGGGACACTCTTTCTGCTCTCTAATCCTCCATGTGGAAGTTTCTATAAAACAGGGGTCTCCAACCTTGTCAACTTTAAGACTTGTGGGGAGGCAGATGAGGAATAATGTTAGACAGATTATTAATATATTGGAATATTTGGAAAAGAAGAATACTTCAGCGGCACTTATTTTTTTGGATGCAGAGAAAGCCTTTGATCGATTGCATTGGGATTTTTTATTTAAATTAATAGAGAAAATGCAATTTGGAGACTGTTTTATTAGAATAATTAAAACGATTTATGGAGAGCAAACAGCACAGATTATAGTAAATGGTAGTTTGACAGAAGTTATTAAGATTGCGAAAGGAACAAGACAGGGATGTCCCTTATCACCATTATTGTTTGTTTTGACTCTGGAACCATTATTAGATAAAATACGAGAATTAATGAAAATAGAGGGAATTAAGATTAGACAATATGAGTACAAAGTTAGAGCTTTTGCAGATGATGTAGTGGTTACGTTAACGAATCCTATAAATTCAAGTAGATTTTGTTGGAAGTAATTGATAAATATGGAAAGGTATCAGGATTTAAAATAAATCAGAATAAAACAAAAGTGATAATTAAAAATATGTCTATACAACAGAAACAAAAACTAGAGGAAATGACAGGATTTGAGGTAGTAAAAAAGTTAAATATTTAGGGTCTATATTAGCTCATCGAACAAGAAACTTTATAAGAATAATTATGACTTGCTATGGCAAAAAGTTCAGAATGATATGAGTGGCTGGAAGAAATTGCAGTTATCCCTATTGGGAAGGTTTGCGGCTATTAAAATGAATGTGTTACCTAGATTTTGTTTCTGTTCCAGATGATACCTATAATTAAAAAGGATAAAAATTTGGAAGATTGGCAGAGTGGGATTAATAAATTTATATGGCAGGGTAAAAGGCGAGGTTAAAATGAAAATAATACAGGACTCACGGGAAAGAGGTGGTTTAAGAATGCCTAACTTTAAACTATATTATGAAGCAGTAACCCTTTCAGTAATAAGTGACTGGTTTAACTTAACAGAGGAAAGAATTTTGAATATAGAAGGTTATGACTTGTTATATGGATGGCATGCGTACTTATTTTATGGAAAAAAGTGGATAGGGCTTTTAAGAATCATGTGTTGAGAAGTGCTCTTTTGGTCTGGAAAAATATTCCTATAAATTAGATTACAAGATTCCTATATGGGCGAGCCCTAGACATGCAATAGAGAATATAAATATAGAACAGAAACAGGAAATGATTACATATAAAGAACTTTTGTATGCTGAAGGAGGTAGATTGCAATTAAAATCATTACAGGTATTAAATGAAGAAGGGAGGAATTATACTTGGTTTCAATATGGGCAAATAAGTGCTAGATGGAAAGAAGATCAAAAAATTGGTATAATGCAAAGGGAGGAAAATTTAATAAAGCAAATTAGAAATCAGACCCAGGAGCATATAAAGAGATTGTATAATGTGTTGCTTGAAATAGATTCGGAAAAGGATTTGGTAAAGGATTGTATGATAAAATGGGCACAGAATATTCAGGAACCAATAATGTTGGAAACATGGGAGAAAATTTGGGTTAGAAATGTTAAGTTTACACAAGCACAGAATTTAAGGAAAATTTTTATAAGATGTTTTATAGATGGCATTTAGATCCCAAAAAATTATCATGTATGTATCCTAATATCCAAGCGAAATGTTGGAGGTGTGATTGTGATGATGCTACATATTTTCATATTTGGTGGACTTGCAAGAAAATTAAGGTCTTTTGGATAAGAATTTGGTGGATTATTCAAAATGTACTGAAGAAGAAGATAAAGTTCCTGCCACAATTTTTCCTTTTGGGAATTATAATGGATTGTACAGGGATTGAGACTAAATTGATTTTGAACTTAATAACAGCAGCAAGACTGTTGATTGGACAATACTGGAAGAAAGAAGAGATACCTACAATAGAAGAATGGATATTGAAAGTTATTAATTTGGCTGAGATGGCTAAAATCTCAGCGTTTTTAAAAGACAATACGCAGGAAAGATATTTAATTGAATGGAAAAATGGATTGATTATCTACAAAACAGATATCAGATTAAGAAATATCAGATTGCCTTTGAATAATTAGAAAGTTATTTTATGTAATGGGGAGGGGGTTGGGAGACGAAAAGCTTTGGATGTGGTTATTTGGATTGGAAGGGAAAATTTTATTCTATGTTTGGTTTATGTATAACTTTACCTTGTGATTGACCCGGGAAGCCGGGGGGTGGGGGAGGGAGAGGGGTGTTTTGTGTGTTTTTGGGAGGAGGGGAAAAAGGGGAAAATGTTTTGTTTTTAAAACTCTTTCAATAAAACTTTAAGACTTGTGGACTTCAACTCCCAGAATTTCTCAGCCAGCTTTGCTGGCTGAGGGATTCTGGCAGTTGAAGTCCACAAGTCTTAAAGTTGACAAGACTGGAGATCCCTGCTATAAAACCAATTTGTTATAGTGGCCATACTCTTCTCACTATCTGAAGGCATATACCCCACACAGGAATGCCGAGTTAAAAAGTAGGCTACATTATGTATGAATACACATTGTAGATTGTGTGCATTTATCTTTTCTTACAATTATTTTACTCTTTTTTTTAGAAAATAGTAAATTCTTTGTTTCCTAATTTTAGAAAATGATCTCTGGAATTATTCTGAATGTCATTGTTGTTTTCCATTATAAGAACCATGATAGAAGAGAACCACTGAATTAAACCAATTGCTATGTAACTCAGAATTTCTAGAGAAATGGTAGTAAACTGATAACATGGCTGATCTTGGATATGGGATCACTTCCACTATTTACTGTACACTGCATATTCTGTAATATTTGGCTGCTCTATCTTCAGTAAACAAAACCTCCATGCCATGAACGTGTTTACCTTTTATTTTCTCATACTGTGCTGTTTAAAATGATCTCCAATCACAGCTGCTTTCAAGAAACTAGGAACTTGGGAAGCAAGAAGATGGCTTTCTTAATGATTAAAAAAAAATCACAGAATTTCCATAAACACCGATAAAGAGACAATATGCCTGGTGAAAATGTTACCCCATTAGGTTGGACAAGTGAAAGAACCTTTGCCTTTAAGAGCTCACAAAGGCACCAAGATAATGTATTAAGTATAAACTGTTTAGAATGAAATTGAAAACAAAACATACTCAAATGAAAGCTGCAACAGGGGGAAGAAAAATATAATTTAAGACATAGAATAACGAAAATGATTTCCATCCATGAAATATCCTCTGATAACTCACAAATGGTAAAGCCATGAATTTATGCATAAGACAGAATTCACAAAGAGATAATTCATATTCAGATCTCATGGTCCTCCATCACAGAGCCCTCTGTTTATATGTAGATAGTCTTATGAGAAAATGACACTAGGCACTACTGAAATTATGAGACAGCAAGTCAAGCCTGAAGATAATAATTACTTAGTTCACACAAGCACAGTGAGATTCTTCAGTTCACGATCTTCATGCCCTGCACTAGGCAAATGTACCATGTGAAAGCAGTAAATTAAAAAGACATCCTGCCTTTTCCCCCATCTCCCAAAACACTTAATGAACTAATAAAGGTTTGACAAAGGCTGGAAGAGGAAAAGGAAGGTGAAAGCTAGCTAAAAAAAAGAGAGGATGGTGGACCATTTCATTTGCAATAGAGTAAACTGGAAAGGATTTGCATTCCTGTAAACACAGTCCTCTCAGTTCAGAACAGTGGATCTTATTTTGCAACACAGAAGCAAGCCCTGTTGAACATAATTGTGAGAAATTAAATGGCAGGACATAAAGGTAAAGGTTTCTCCTGCCCAGTCATGTCCAACTCTAGGTAGTGCTCATCTCCATTTCTTAGCCAAGGGAGCCAGTGTTGTCTGAGAACACTTTCATGGTCAAGTGGCTGACATGACTATACACCAAGGTGCATGGAACATTGTTATCTTCACACCAAAGGAGTACTTATTTATCTACTTGCATTTGCTTGCTTTCAAACTGCATGGTAGGCATGAAGTGGTGCAAGAACAGAAGCTCACTCCATCAGGCAGCACTTGGGTCTTGAACCCGGGCTGTTAGTTTTCCAGCTGATAAACTCAGTGTCTTTAGACACTGAACCATTGCACCCCCATATGTCAGGAACATGAGAGTATATAGTATGGGTTCTCAGCCCCAGTGTTCAGGCCATTTTACACAGCTTTAGGGGCTCCTTCAAAAGAGGCAGCTGAATTGTAGGTAATATGATAGAGAGATAAATTAGTTGCATAGATTTTTTTATGATCATACTGTATTAATGTTAGTTAATGAATATCATAAAAGTAAAGTATTTGAGAAGATATTCCTGGACCAATATTGACCAATCAAGAGGCAGATGTGTTCTCAAGGTCCTTTCTTTCATAAACATCGTGAAAACAGGATTGTGACATCCCACCATAAGCTCTGTTCCTTAATATAGAGAATAAAGAGGATAACTTTGGCAGAGAGAAGGAATATCCATAACCAAAGCAACAACAAATAAACATGGGTTAAGTCCTTACGAAGATAAAAGGCTTATGAAATGTGTAAGACAAGCACCCCCTAATTTATAGGAAGATAAAAGAAAGAGGAAGAAAGGCAGATTCAGACTTGCATGATTCTGTTACTATAGCTACTAATAGTAGCTATTGTATAATAATTTTTTTTAATTTACATTTATATCCCGCCCTTCTCTGAAGACTCAGGGCGGCTTACGGAAGACAAAATTACCAATAAGGGTAGTTTTAGATTTAGTGTGCATCAGAAGTGGGTTTCAGCAGGTTCTGACCAGTTCTGGAGAACCGGTAGTGGAAACTTTGAGTAGTTCGGAGAACCAGTAGTAAAAATTCTGACTGGTCCCATCCCCATCTATTCTCTGCCTCCCAAGTCCCAGCTGATCGGGAGAAAATGGGGATTTTGCAGTAACCTTCCCCTGGATTGGGGAGGGAATGGAGATTTTACAGTATCCTTCCCCTGCCACGTCCACCAAGCCATGCCACGCCCACCAAGCGACACCCACAGAACTGGTAGTAAAAAAAAATTGAAACCCACCACTGGTGTGCATGGTATCTGGTTTTTTATTTGGTCCATCTTGCAGAGCTGACATTTTCATATCTGTCAGCAATGATAGCTTTTGATACCATCGACCATGGTATCCTGCTGCGCCGGTTGGAGGGATTGGGAGTGGGAGGCACCGTTTATCGGTGGTTCTCCTCCTATCTCTCTGATCGGTCGCAGACGGTGTTGACAGGGGGGCAGAGGTCGGCTCCGAGGCGCCTCACTTGTGGGATGCCGCAGGGGTCGATTCTCTCGCCCCTTCTGTTCAACATCTATATGAAGCCGCTGGGTGAGATCATCAGTGGCTTCGGTGTGAGGTACCAGCTGTACGCGGATGACACCCAGCTGTACTTTTCCACACCGGGCCACCCCAACGAAGCTATCGAAGTGCTGTCCCGGTGTCTGGAAGCCGTACGGGTCTGGATGGGGAGAAACAGGCTCAAGCTCAATCCCTCCAAGACAGAGTGGCTGTGGATGCTGGCATCCTGGTACAGTCAGCTGAGTCCACAGCTGACTGTTGGAGGCGAGTCATTGGCCCCGATGGAGAGGGTGCGCAACTTTTGCGTCCTCCTGGATGAACGGCTTTCTCTAGAAGATCATTTGACGGCCGTCTCCAGGAGAGCGTTCTACCAGGTTCGCCTGGTGCGCCAGTTGCACCCCTTTCTAGACCGGGATGCCCTATGCACGGTCACTCACGCCCTCGTGACGTCTCGCCTGGATTACTGCAACGCTCTCTACATGGGGCTCCCCTTGAAGGGCATCCGGAGGCTGCAGTTAGTCCAGAATGCGGCTGCACGGGTGATAGAGGGAGCCCCTCGTGGCTCCCGTATGACACCTATCCTGCGCAGACTGCACTGGCTACCTGTGGCCTTCCAGGTGCGCTTCAAGGTCTTGGTAACCACCTTTAAAGCGCTCCATGGCATAGGGCCGGGTTATTTACGGGACCGCCTACTGCTACCGAATACCTCTCACCGACCCGTGCGCTCTCACAGAGAGGGACTCCTCAGGGTGCCGTCAGCGAGGCAGTGTCGTCTGGCGACGCCCAGGGGAAGGGCCTTCTCTGTGGGGGCTCCCACCCTCTGGAACGAACTACCCCCAGGACTTCGTCAACTTCCGGACCTCCGAACCTTCCGTCGCGAGCTTAAAACACACTTATTCATTCGCGCAGGACTGGATTAGATTTTAAATTTATGGGTTTTAAATGGGTTTTATTTTTTATATTGTTTTTAAACATTTTAACATTTTTAAACATTTGGCCTTTTAGAATAAGTTTTTTAATTGTTATTTTACTTTGTATTTATATGTTTTTATTTGCCTGTGAACCGCCCTGAGTCCTTCGGGAGATAGGGCGGTATATAAATACGATTAATAAATAAATAAATAAATAAATGTATACATTGACATATGTACAAAAGGAACAGAGTTTCAGCACATAAGCTCAATGGTATATTTATAAATTCACACAACCCCAATATGCTAAGAACACAAAAGGATGCCTGAACATCTCCTCATATATATGTACGTACAGCCATTTCTGCTGCCCTCTAACTTTCTGCTGCCCTCTAACTTTCTGCTGTTTGCTGTCGCTGGCTGCTGTTAATGATGAATAGCTTTAGTGCTCAAGAGAAGAATCTCTTAGGGGAGCAGAATTTTCACTGGATCTGTGGTCAGTACTTTGTTCCTGCCTTCCATTTTCCTTTAAAAAATGGCCTGTTCCTAGAGATATTTCCTGTCAGAGCTAGAGAATTTTTGGGTGGAGTCCCAACAATTGAACCAAGGCTTTGGTGATCGCTAACCATGTCATCCTGTAATAATTTAGGCGTTGCACAAGAACTGAGGGGATGCAGAATGACGTCTATCTTCAACCATGGAAACTCACAGGGTGATTTTGAGCCAGTCACGGTTCTCTCCAATCTAGTCTACCTCACAGAAATTTCATTGTGGGCTAAAATGAAGGAAGATCTGCATGTAAACCACTTAGAACCCTCAGGGAAAAGGCAGGCTATTAATCTAATTCCCCACCCCTTTGTTTTGCTACTTTAGAAGTAACTTTGAACACTTGACTTTATAGTGGGATTTGCCTGTGCAAGGACCATAGAACAGCCTCATCACACCCCGGCAGACTAGATGGCTGCACATTACTTTGCCTTTATTTATTGGTTTGGAAGGACAATGGCAGCAAAATCTACAATGGACCCTCTGTGCTAAAATATACAATAAAGCAAGAGGCTCAAGGCTATCTGGGTTTGGGAAATGTTTACAAATACAGCTTCAAATAAAATACTTTCATTGAAAAGAGCATGGAGATTAGATAAATGGGAAACAATAAATTTAATCATATACACTTGGGTGTTGGTTTTGGCTTTTTTCTTTAGCTTGGGTTTTTTTTTTTTATCTATGCCATCACTTATACTGCAGCCTGGAATTTTCTCTTATCTTTCAATATCTAAAATGACTCTGATTACATTTCTTTAAAATGCAGCACAGCAGAATTGTTTTCATTCATCACTGAAAATGGCACTACACCATTCCTTGAATTGTGGGTTGTGGTTGATGGAACCCTTTCCCCTGTTTCTGTCAGTAAAAGTCAAAGGAGAAGTGAAGAAAAATTGAAATGAACTTCATTTCAGCAAGATAATGTATTTTCTCCAACTTTGCTCATTTCTTTATTATTTGGCCTCTCCATCTTTAGGTCTCTGACTGTTTTCCCATTTCTTATGTTGAAAACTAACAGTATGAAGAATCTGGGCAGCTCTTGGTAAGCATTTGTTCTGTAAACTTAAAAATAATATACCAATAGCAGGGGGCAGGTGGGAGTTTAAAACGTATCTGCCTACCCCAAATGCAATCTGAAGGTACTTCTCATTGGACAATCCTTAAAGGTTTGGCCATTAAGTTTCATAGTAGAGGCAGGCAAGTATCTGAAACTAAGGTTCTCCACACTGAGTCAAAATATGTATCAGAATGGATTCTGCCATCATTGCAAAGCCTCTTTTAGATAAAGAATTGTTTAATTTCTGCCAGAATTTAATTTACTATTTATTTTCAGTCCTGGTAAGAAAGGGCTTCTATGCAGGTACCAAGTGAATTTCCTTTACTACTAAAATTCTACATACCAGGAAAGTGTGTGTGAGAAAGAGAGGGAGGGAGAGAGGAAGGGAGGGAGAAGGGAAGGCTATATGTGTGTGTATGTGGGAGAGAGAGACAGAGACAGAGAAGGGAAGGGAAGGAGTGTGTGAGAGAGGGAGAGAGAGGGAGGGAGGGAGGGAAAAGGGAAGGAGTTTATGTGTGTGTATGAGGGAGGGAGGGAGGGAGGGAGGGAGGGAGAGAGAGAGAGAGAGAGAGAGAGAGAGAGAGAGAGAGAGAGAGAGAGATGATTACCAGAATCCCTTTTTCTAGAAATTAAATAAACCAAGGACACTGTTTTTCTTGTTTATGATACATGAACTCTAAAATTATACAGTTTCTACATCTCATTATAATGCTGTAGAATGTAACACAGAAATAAAAAGAGAATAATTGTCCTCTGTGCATATTGCAGTTTGATCATTAGCACAGGCTTAATTGATATCATTTGAATGTGTGTATATTTGGTCATGTTTTCTGTGCTTTGGGTGATAAAGCAATGGCCTGTATGTGAATATGTCTCTTTTGATCTACGTAATCTGAACATTAGGTACAGACTTGATTTTGTTTATTTTACTCAAAGTAGATTTATAATGCATGGAGTAAAAAAGAATAATCATGTAGATAATTGGGCATCGGGGATTCTTGGAATTCTTTATCATGCCCAAGAATCCAAATAACATCTGTTCCTACATTTCTGTTATTCTAGTTTGCTTTGTAGTTATCACACCTTAAGGGATATCCAAACTGAGAACAAAAATTCAGTTGAAAATTCCCATTGTAGAAACATCTTTTGCACCAATTTAATGGAGAGTGGGTCACAATGAAACTCAGTGTGAATGTAAGTAGGCCTGGGATGCATATAATTCATTGAACTCTGCCCTGAATTCTATTTCTATCAAGCAGAATTTTTTTCATTAAAATGGTAGATTATATGTAGAACTATTCATACCCTTTTTGCTTTCATGGCCTCCTCAGTCCACAAGCTTTAAGATATCATTACTGTAGTTTTGTTTGCACTAGCATTTTTTTAAATAAAAGGCTGAGAGCAGTGGCGGTTCCAAAGTGTACCAACAAGTATCTTTCCACTTGAATATCCATAGGGAATAGCCATTCCATCCATAGGGTGCTGGATCAGCTGGCATTTATTGGCCATTTGCAGAGCCAGTCCTCTGCCCCGGGCCCTGGTCAGCATCATCTGACCATAGTGGCACAGAGGTTAGAGTGCAGTACTGCAGGCTACTTCTGCTGATCACCGGCTGCCAGCGGTTGGCAGTTCGAATCTTACCAGGCTCAAGGTTGACTCAGCTTTCTATCCTTCCAAGGTTGCTAAAATGAGGTACCTGGAATGTATATCCATTATTTCTGGTGGTAGTTTCTGTGCTAATACTTTCTCTATAGAGAAAATATTGTTGAGGGTGATATGCTGACTCTGTAAAACCACTTAGAGAGGACTGTAAAGCACTGTGAAGCGGTATATAAGTCTAAGTGCTATTTTTTTAAAATTTGAATTTATATCCCGCCCTTCTCTGAAGACTCAGGGTGGCTTACACAGTGTTAAGCAATAGTCTTCATCCATTTGTATATTATATACAAAGTCAACTTTTATTGCCCCCAACAATCTGGATCCTCATTTTACCTACCTTATAAAGGATGGAAGGCTGAGTCAACCTTGGGCCTGGTGGGACTTGAACTTGCAGTAATTGCAAGCAGCTGTATTGCTATCTTCTACCTCCTCCTGTTATGATTTTGGGTGCTTCCTGCTGTTTCCACAACTTCCATATTACTACAGTTATCCTTGTTTTTAGGTCCTTGCAGCTCAATTTGTTTCATGGCTGACACATGGTATTCCAAATGATGCACCTGCATTTAGATATGTGGTAAGAGGGAAGGGTGCCCCTTGGTAAGTGTGCAAACCAGGTTTGACTAAAATATCCCTAGATATGTATAGGAAATCAAAGTAAAATAGTATTTACTGGCTTTGAAATAAGAGATGGATTATTTGCTCCTATAATTGGAAGAATTCTTCAAATTATATCTTTGTCTTGAACTTGGAGGGGGATCATGTGGTCAATATTAATTTGAGGCAGCGGATGTTATGTTGAAATTTTATTAAGTGCAGACTATAGCACAGGAAAAAGTAAAAACAAAAATATATTCAGCTTTAATCCTGCTTAGATTGGCAGTCTGAAAAGCTCTAAATAATTTAACAAAAGGTTTAACTTCTAACAGCCTTAAAATGACACATACAGAAGGAACTTTCAAATAGGTGAGAAAACCTGAGATGAAAAGTAAAAAAAGAAAAGAAAGAGCATTCAGTCTCATTCCTTTTGTCCCAAGCAGAGCTTTATTGGCCCATCCTCAAAACCAATCTCTGTCAAATTGAAGTTTTAAAAAAAGCCCTTATAAACATTGCTTTATGTCAAACATGGCTGCACCCATTGTTCCCACAACTGAAATTCAAGCAACCTGCAACAACAGACAGAGAGATGAGAGGGTGTCAGGAAAGAAACGTCACTCACCTTTGTCATGCCAATCTCACCCATGCATATTTGACATGAATAAAGATGAACAAAGTAACAGGAAATCTCAGCCTCTTCCCTTCTTTTTGAACATTTTTCAGAGTGCAAACCATTGTCTTTCTGGATCAGAAAAAGTCCTGTAATATCTGATGGAAGCAGTCAAATTCCTCTAGAATCTCTTAAATTAGCCCACTTGGTGATGACCAGTCACATTTGTTTTTGCTTGTTTTGACAATAGGTAGGGCAATAAGCGAAGTATTATAGCCCTTATCAGTCAGATATCTCCCTCTTGAGACCATGTTTGTGCTAGTTAGGAACAGGGGGGAATGTGGCCCTCAATTAAGTGAAAGAAAACCTGTTCTATTGATGCAGTGATTTCATTTTCACTCTTAGTTCTGATAACCCCAGAAGGCTTACATTAGCTTGAAAACAGATTCTGAGTATTATGTCTAGATGACCCTCTGAATAAGCATATCCAATCACCACACAGTGCTGATTTGCAGCCTGTATAACTTTCCAGATTTTTTTTACCATGTAATTGCATTTTAGTTTGGTGGGATGTTTGCATGATGCCGACTTGCCTTATTGAGAAGAAAGGTGTACTGATGTGAATCATCCTTTTTTTTCTTCATTAAAAGAAGTTCATATTAAAAAAGCTGGACTCTTCCTTTGTTACCGGCTCATGTACTATATTTCTCTCATAATTTGAACTTGTTACAAATAAGAGTTTCTTCTTCTAATGTGTGGGTCCAGTAGTTGTTTTCAAACATACATTGTCCCTCGATATGGAACTTCCACTTAGTTGCCATATATGAAAATTGTTTTTTGATCTTGTTGGCCTGTTCACTCTTCTAAACTTTGACAACCTGGTATAAGTTTCTTTTTAGCTTTCCCAGGGTTGATGCCATCCAAATGTATTAGACCACAACTACCATAATTCCATGCTATCTGAAAATTGTAGAAGTGGTAATCCAGCCAATTTGGACAGCACTGTCTTGGTTGAAGCTACCATACATTTGCACTTCTTAATGTCTTAGAAGGTTACTGTGACAGCTGGAGCTAACCTCTTATTTTACAGGTGGAATTTACATGATCATGTTGAACCTATCTGCTCTTTATTCTGACAGGGAAGGGGCTGTTAACATGTAAAAGACCCATATAGACAGACAGAAAGGGAAATCAAGGGATGGAAAGCAACACAACTTAAAATTCATCCTTTTTTTTTTTAGTAAAAAAGTGAAGCAAGTAGAGTAAAAAGAGATTTAATTTGGTGTGGTGGCTAGCATGCTGGTCTAGAAATTGGGATACTGTGAGTTCTAGTCCCACCTTAGGCACAAAAGCTGCTGGATGACCTTGGATTAGTTACAGTCCCTCAGCCCAACCCATCTCATAATGTTGTTATTGTGGGGAAAATTGGAGGAGGAACAAGTGTTAGGTAGGTCAATGGTCTTTTCAACCATTATTTGCAAAAATAATATAGGCATGGATTAAATAAATAAAACAAAAGTTTGCAATGCTGGAGTTGTTACATTATATGACTCACTGTTGACCCAGATCATAAAATGTAATAACTTGGGAATTTCCACCTCACTACCATTTTAACACTTTTTTTTCTTCCATTTCCAGGAATGTATCATAAATCCACAGCAAAATTAGCATCAAGATATTCAGAAAAATCCAAAGACTTATATATAAAATCACTCTCTAAAAACTAAATACAGTGTTGAGAGAAGTGATTCAGGGAAGTAAGGAATATTTACTTGAATCCACTGAGAAAATCCTGATTGAACTTCAAATTTGGGCTTCACCTGGAATTTGAAAGTAGCCCAACCCAAGCTAGTTTTTTCATAATGAATTTCAGATTCAATTTTTTACCTTACTTTCAACAAGAGTAATAATAAGAGTACAACAGCTGATTGCTCTTATACTGGAGCCTCTCACTTTACCCTGTCTTCTTCCTTTGCAATTCCAGATATGCAACAAAGGCTGCACATTTATTGTCCCTTATTAACAAATGAACCAGAATTCCACATTATTTGTAAAGACTTTTTTTCGGGACATGTTGTTCCCAAAGACTGTAAAGAACAGCCTTCCAAGCCTGATCAATGGGATTTTAAACTAAATCCTGCAAGAGAAGAAGATAAAAGTCCACAGTTAAATGGACTTTGTGAACTAAGGACAGAACTGTGCATTCTGATGTAATTTTAACAGATAGGTAAAACTGTTCACATTTTCTATGCCATACCTGTTATAAAGGGGCATTTTCAGCATTACTGTTCAAAAGAGTGAATGACTCCCACAGTCTATCAAAGCTCTCAGAGGAAAGATTTCCAGGGGAAGTAGAGGGGAGTTTTCTGATCACTAAGCTTCACAGGAAAAGTAGAAATGAGAGTTTCTGAGGCAATATGGATCTCTTTACACAACAGTAGATACCCTAGTGGTACCGCGGCCCTGCCCCCCAGCATCATTGCAGCTCTGGACTCTTCCTTTGTTACCTGCTGTTCGCCGTGCTTTAAGGATTCAGTTTTAAAAATTAAATCAAACACTTGCGGGTTGCAAAGCAACATGCTAGATTTTAGGATGCTATTAGCATTTTTTGATGACAAACAAAGTTAGCAACTGCAACCCCATGTTGGTTTGGCAATTCTCCTCCATTTCCCATCCTAGCTTAAAATAATAATAAAAATAAGGCAAAAATAAGCTGAACTAATAGAATGTACCCTGATGCACTAAAAGAAGGTGGAGAGAAACTCATGTGCCTTCTGATACACAGGTGCATTATATTTTGTGACCAGCCATGGCAGCCATTTCAAGGCTGCCATTTTATATTACTCTTTCCAACTTAACCAGCCTAAAACAATATGTTCAGCAGTGCAGACAGGGAAGAGCAACTTCATTGGATCTGAGGATGAAACTTTGAAAAAGAGAACATTATTTGGTTCTAGCAAGGCGTAGGAATCATGCGGGGTACCAAAAGTTGAATAGGAAAAGCTCACAAAACAGCTATAAGATCCTCACTAAGAATAGGAAAGCAACTGAGGACACTGTGGGGAGAAAAGGGATCCAAACTCTCTCCCTCTTGTTATCTTACGTCAAAACAGGAGCACAGGCTGCTTGCTTCTGAGGGCAAATAACTTTCACTCTTGATAATTGACTCTTTAATGAAATCCAGGACCCTGCATTTTGAATAGACTGCTATATCCTAGGGCAGAAGAAACCAGAAGGGACAAAGGTTGATCATTTGGAGGCTAAGTTGAGAATTTTGTTAAACACCTGAAATTAATAATGTTCAAAATATTTGTATGTATGAAGCATCCGTCTCCGCAGTGTAGTTTCTATAGGATTTTTTGTGTTATTAAAATAAGCCTAGGCACAGAGCATAAAAGATAGTTACTGCTGAACAAGATTACTACAGAATAGGGTAAAATACCAGCTTTCTAATTATTATTAAATGTATTAACATTTGGTACCATGAAAATTAAGAACACATGTACCAACTTTCCTTAAGGGTATTAACGTTTTTTTTTATTTCTAAGGTATTTAATTTTGTATGAATAGAAATAAAAGAAAGTCCATCGTTGTCCTGTCAGAACCAGATTATATAGGTGATTGATTAAGCTTTTCTTAACTGATATTTACCTTTTTTTTTTTTAAAAACAGATCAGATTTTTAATTAGTAAAATCTCACAAGCTACATAATGTCATGAAGTGCTATTTGCTACTGTATGTCATCTACAGTACAGTACTACAGTACTAATACTTTATAAGTTGCAAAATAGTTTTTACTGGAAGATGTATTGAAGTTTGTATTTGAAATACAAAATAGAAATGAATACTATCAATTTTCATACAAACAGTGAAATCAAATCTCATAAATATATATCAAATCAAATCACAAAAACAAATACAGGTACATATATGACACAGATATTCAGAAAATTTGCAGAAGCAGTTTCATTTTAGTTCTGCATATAGGAACATTCATGTGTCAGTCTCTGAACTGGGAGAAATTGCTAATTCCTTCCTTCCTTCCTTCCTTCCTTCCTTCCTTCCTTCCTTCCTTCCTTCCTTCCTTCCTTCCTCCCTCCCTCCCTCCCTCCCTCCCTCCCTCCCTCCCTCCTTCTCTTCTTGCAAGGGAGTTAGTCAACATAAACATATTTTGTGTATCTCTTTTCAACCTGTTGGTCTTGTTGGAATTAAAACAGTGTGGATTCTCTGTTACTGTCTGGTATACAGTAACACTCAAAGCTCTACTCTGATTAGGCAAAAACACAGACCGAACATGAAATGGCATGGTTCAGGATGATTTTGAATTTATTTAAAACAGGACAAAGGGGTCTCACTTCCAATTTAAAATACTCCCAGAACTTAACCTTTAATGCCTAAATCTGATTATATAAAAAACTAAACTTTAAATATATAATGTGATTGTTTTAAAAGGATGATGATGGTGATGTTGATGGTGATGGTGATGATGATGATGATGATGATGATGAATGTAGTTTAAGAAACATCTAAAATTCCCTTCATGGTGAGCTCTATGTTAATTTTTAAAAATCACTCTGATGTGCTCCTTGCAGATTATAATGTAATTCTGTAATACAAATTAGACTGGCTTTGAATGCCTTTGAAATGTGGCATGTTAAATAATAGTATGTACCAGTTAAAAAATTAGAGATTCTGAACAACCAGGATTTAAATGAAATTATCACACATGCTTTGATAGAGTCCTAGAATGATTCAAAAGAGCAAGTTTCGTATGAAGTTGTCTCAGTTTCTTTGATAGCCACCTTGATCTTTCGGCTGTCATCTATTAATTATGTGACAGATAAGGTAAATATAAAGTGTTGGAATATGGAGATCACAGCTTTCTTTCTTCCTGTGAAGACTGAAGGTATAAGCTTATATGAAGTCAGCAAGCAATGGGGGATGATAAAGGCATTCTTCCGCTGTCAAGCAGTATTTATTTAATATGTTTTTTTAAAAAAACTTTGAGCTCTGTAACTCAGAGTGGAACTGATAGTGTAGAACAGAAGGATAGTTTGTACAGAATCAAGCAGTCAAGATTTTCCTGGATTGTATCATTTAAGATGGCAAGTGAAAAGAAGCTCCACCCATATCAAATTCTTCCCACGTATAAAAATATAGCCCATTACAGAGAAATATATGTATGTAATTTTTTTTTTGTTCATGCTAATTTTGCTTTTCTTTTCTTTTTTGTCTTGCACTGGGGATTATTAATACCCATTCAAATGTAACAAAAAGGATAAGGAATTTGTTGCATTTTATCAGTTCTGCCTTAGTTGTGCTATAGGCAGAGAGAACTGAGAATGCTGAAGGTGGCTTGGGGCTGATAGAAAACAAGGGGAAAATTCTCAAAAGAGTCTGCTTCTCCATCTCTGCTTCGAAGACTTCCATGATTTTAACTCTGGGCTTGGAGAAGGCTGCAGTAGATCCAAGTTCATGTCACTTCAGGGAAAAGATTGAAACTAAAAATTCTGGGATTCCCAGTAGGAAGTGGACATAATGAGAAAATTTCTTTCCATGGTCCCCGGCTGGAAGTTGAGGTCCACACATCTTAAAATTGCCAAGACTGAGAAACACTGGCTCGGAGACTGGAGCAAATAATTGTTCTCACAACAGCATAAAGTAGCAAATGAGACCTGGATAGATTTATTTATTTATTTATTATTATTTTTATTTATTTATTTTGTCACACAGTATATATAAGCATAAGCATGAAATAATTATACAATATATAAGCATATATATAAGTATGAGTATGTAACAACTATATTAATTGGATATAACGAAAGGAAACAATAGGACAGGAACAGTAGGCACGCTTGTGCTCTTATGCACGCCCCTTACAGACTTCTTAGAAATGGGGTGAGGGCAATAGTAGACAGTTTTTGGTTAAAGCTTTGGGGATTTTGGGAAGAGACCACAGAGTCAGGTAGTTTATTCCGAGCATTAACAACTCTGTTACTGAAGTCATATTTTCTGCAATCAAGATTGGAGCAGTTAACATTAAGCTTAAATCTATTGTGTACTCGTGTATTGTTGCAATTGAAGCTGAAGTAGTCTTCGACAGGAAGGACATTGTAATAGATAATTCTATGAGTTAAACTCAGGTCATGTCGAAGGCGGCAGAGTTCTAAATTTTCTAAACCCAGGATTTCAAGTCTGGTGGCATAAGGTATTTTGTTGTATTCAGAGGAGCGGAGTACTCTTCTTGTAAAATATTTCTGGACACGTTCAATGTCAGAAATGTGGTATGGGTTCCAGACAGTCAAGCTGTATTCAAGAATTGTATTCAAGATCCCAGTCCTAAATCTTTGGATTCAAGATCCCAGTCCTAAATCTTTGGCTTAATGAAGCATCCTTATTTCTGTATATAACAAAAACTATGTCAGAAGAGGCAATTTTATTTTAAGCTTCTTCTAGTGCCAGAGGGAGATGAGGTTACAAAAATGTCATAAGTATACACCATATACAAACAGCCATTGATGCATCTTCATGCCACATTTAGGGAGGTTTGAAGATTAATCCATAGTCTCCACCATTTAAGTTGGCACCTGGTCACTTAAGGGTATTAAATACAAGTTGCCAACTATAGTTAAGCCAAAATGCACCATAGTCCCCTTCAGATATTCTGGTGTATATGTGGAGTGAAGAAGGTGGGAAGATTCCATTACATATTAAGTTCATCAGGATTACATTTGATGATTTTAACTAATAGGAAAAGATACTCTTTCCTAGAAAGAGTGATAATTTAAAGGATAAAAACAGCTTGTTGAACTAAGGTTAGTAACAGGCATTTATTTGTGTGTGTGTGTGTGTGTGTGTGACAGAGAGAGAGAGAGAGAGAGAGAGAGAGAGAGAGAGAGAGAGAGAGAGAGAGAGAGAATGAATGAATGAATGAATGAATGAATGAATGAATGAATGATGGAGAGATATTTGTTTCTGAACAAAAAATATTAACATGTACTTCATCTAGAATTATACTAAAAATACTCAGCATCTTTATTTTCTTTTTCTCTAAAATTGGTTGCTGTGCATAATCCATTTGTTCAAGAATAGCTCTATTAAAATAATCAGAAATGTGTTAATAGCTGCATATTGTATCCTTTATTTGTTTGGTCAACCCCATTCATGGTGAAGATATTTACCAGTAATCTTTTCACAAACTGGAAGGAATCTTAAACAACTTGTAAATTAAAATCAAACCTGCTGGCTGCTTTGGTTTTGAACACTACTTCTAAAACAGATGGGAATGGTGCAAATAATAGAAAAATATTTCTTATTCTCTCTAGACATCTTTTTTCCCCAGTTTCTGATCTGTTCTTTTCTGTATGCATCAGATCTACGTGCAGAAAACAACAGCATGAAAACTAATTGTAAACTCCTTGCTTAAGGAAAATTGCTGAATAACATCCAGGGAATTGGACATGGGTGGGTTCCAAATTTTTTACTGTGGGTATGGCTTATTTGGTCGGTGTGGCTTGGTGATCATGTGAATGAGTGGGCGTGGCCAACTTGAAGTCACTCAGGGCAAGGTGGGGCTGCACCTTGCTGTGAGTGACATCAAGTTGGCCGCGCCCACTCAGTCACATGACTAATGCTGCAGAGACAGGGCGATTTCTCCCGGGGGACATACAGAGCTTCACCGCCTCCTCTTCCTCAGAGGAGCTGCCTCTAAGTCCTTGCGAAGGGACACACACACACACACACACACACACACACACAAAACACAACACAACACAACAGACTTACACACAGTGTAAAAGCAGCTGCACTTCACCCAAAATGGCCCCTGCAACAAGCAGGAACCGCACACAGCCACAAAAAGCTCAACAACCAACTTTCACACTTTACACACACACAACACAACACAACTGACTCACACAAAATGTAAAAGCAGCTGCACTTCACCCAAAATCGCCTCTGCCACAAGCAGGAATCTCACACAGCCACAAAAAGCTCAAAAACCAACTTTTACACTTTACACACACAAAACACAACACAACACAACTGACTCACACACAATGTAAAAGCAGCTGCACTTCACCCAAAATGGCCCCTGCCACAAGCAGGAATCTCACACAGCCACAAAAAGCTCAAAAACCAACTTTAACACTTTACACACAACACAACACAACACAACACAACACAACTGACTCACACACAATGTAAAAGCAGCTGCACTTCACCCAAAATGGCCCCTGCAACAAGCAGGAACCTCACACAGCTAGAAAAAAGCTCAAAAACCAACTTTCACACTTTACACACACACAACACAACAGACTCACACACAATGTAAAAGCAGCTGCACTTCACCCAAAATGGCCCCTGCAACAAGCAGGAACCTCACACAGCCACAAAAAACTCAAAAACCAACTTTACACACTTTACACACACACAACACAACACAACTGACTCTCACACACACTCATAAAATATGCCACGTACAGCTTTGTGAGATTTTGTGTGTTTGTGTAGTTAGAGTGAAACACTACAGAAACACACCAAATCTCAGAAAGCTGCACAAATGTTTTATTTTATTATTTTATTTATATTTTTTAGATCAGGGGTCTCCAACCTTAGTAACTTTAAGGTTTCTGGACTTCAATTCCCAGATTGAAGTCCAGTTGCTCATTGAGGAGATGGATTCCAGGCAGGCAGATTCAGTTGCTAGCTGATGCAACTGATGTAAAGCATGGCTTTGCCAGCCCGAAAGAAGCTGTAATGAGGTAAGTGAGGAGTGGGGATTGTGTGGGCCAGAAAAAAAGATTTTAAAAGGCTCCTCTGACGATCTCAGCTGAAGTTGCCTAATAGCAGCCCAAAAGTTCTTAACTCAGCTGGGATCGCCAGAGGAGCCTTTTAAAACCTTTTGTTTTAACAACCTCTTTGGCTGTTAAAAAAAAAACTTTTAAAGAGTTCTGATGATCCCTGCTCATCCATTGAATCATCAGAGGGTGTTTTTTTTTACTTTTAAAAGCCTTTTTTTGGCTGAAGAAAAGATGCTTTTAACAGTAAAAAAAGAAAACAAACCTCTGATGATCGGGGAATCGGTTCGGGGGCATGGCCAGCTAGCCATTAGTACTGGTTCTCCAAACGCCAGCAGATTTTTACTACCGGCTCTACAGAACTGGAGCAAACCGGGAGCAACCCACCACTTTATTACGGGGTCTCCAACCTTGGCCACTTTAAGACTTGTGGACTTCAACTCTCAGAATTCAACTCTGGGAGTTGAAATCCACAAGTCTTAAAGTGACCACGGTTGGAGACCCCTGCTTTATTATTAGCAGATCAACTTGAGAAGGAAACTATACTAGATCTAATCTTCCTACCATCTAATGCCAAGGGATATAGTAAATAAATAGATAAATAAATAAAAAGAAAAGTTCACCTTTCCCTTTTTTTCTTTCATTGAATCTACTTCTTGTCAAAAGTTAATGAAGCAGAATAGTAGAGTATATGGACAAACCCAAGTTCTATCCTTCCCTGAAAGTGGCACACTGTAGTAAGAAAGAAAAAAACAGGGAGGCAGAAAAGAGACATTATTTGCTTGCAGAAAGACCTTAGGCACTATAGTGTCCAAATGGAGTAAAATGTGGTTGGCAAGTCTCAGCCAGAACAGCCTGAGACTTAGAATGCTGCATGTTTGAGAGTGTATTCTGATGGACAAGAAATAGCCCTCAGTGTGTCAAAAGCTCACAGCTTACCTCTCAAGATTATATGAGGGAGATTAATGGAAAAAGTTCTAAAGCTAAGCTGTTCTTTTGTTCTCTCTCTTCTGTCTGAGCCTTTATTGCTTTTCCTGGAGAACTTGAGAAGAAAATGAAAGAAAGCACTAAACCTTCAGCCATGGCTCTGACATCTATCAATCTTACAGAAAAATAATATTAACCCAACTCATTGGCTGCTCCAATATGATATCATGAAGCCTGCTATTAAAAGTGGCTATGCCTGTCTAGTACTGTCTGGGAGTCTCTGGAGGCTGGGGACAGCAAAAAATGTCACTTCCTGTCCAACTGGAAGTTGGCAAATGGGCAATTTCTGGCCTCTGGAGGGTCTCCGGGGGGGGGGGAGGTCATTTTCGCCCTCCCCAGACTCATAGAGAGGCTCTAGAGCCAGGTGAGAGAGAAAAACGGTCCTACCAGGCCATCATGTGCCAGGAGCGGAGGGAGTTGGGGAGAGGTCACGCGCGCATGTGCGGGGGCGGGGTGCATAGAATTATGGGTGTGGGCACACACGTGTCCCCCCCACCCCCCCACCTCCTGGCACGCAATGGCAAAAAGGTTAGCCATCACTGGGCTATGGGATCTTCAGGAGTGCAGTGGGTGGGAGGGGAGGTTGTAGTAGCAGCAGCCAGGCCCCACCCCATTTTTTACAGGCATCTGTGTCACACCCACATACAAAGGAGTGGGCTTTGATTGTGCTGCCATCAGTGCTATCTAGCATGCTGTGACTTTCCCTGTGGATGCTGCTGAAAAGGAAGCCCTCTCAAATGGCAGCAGGAAAGCAAACTAATTTTTTTCTCTTCACCACCATCATGACAGAACAAAGCCTCTCCAGGATTCATGGAAATGGAAAGGCCTTATGAAATGAGGAATTAAACATTTTCCATAACCAAATGGAAAACGAAATAATGAGCAGTGGCTTCATAGCATTCATTGTCGATGGTGCCAGTTGTTTGCTGTACCTATCCTGAGATGCAAGCTCACCCAAGTACATTTTGAAACATAATAAAAGCTACACAGGATTTTGCATTGCCACCTCTTATTTTCCTGCATAACCAAATGAACTGCTGGGGTCTTAATCAGTTGTATCTTTAGCAGCCATATTGATGTCCTGGTCACATGTTTGGTGGCATAATTGCAAATTAGTGTTTAAATGTGACAACTACCAGTACATGTTTCTGAATGATATCTCAGATTGTTTGTTCAGAAAATGCAAGCAGTAGTTTTGAGAAAATCAAAATGAAGCATACTGAATTTCACCTGCTCTGTGACAAGAGAGGTTTTAAAGAAACATTTTTTATCCTTCTCTCCTAAATACCAGTTTTCTGTTCAGGGCTACTTCCATTCATCCATTCTGTTTTGCTTTCTCTGTGCTGTAAATTTCCCAGAATCCTTGGACAATGTTGCCCCAAAGTTACTTTTTGTTTCTTACTTTGAAAAAGAAACAGAGAAAGTGGAGGGGATGCCCCTGAACTGACCTTGTGCTGAAAGTCAATATTGGCATTATTGCCTTGGTATGGAGGGGAGGCAGGCAGGGGAAAGGCAGATTTGGGACCATATCTCCTGGATTAGAAGACTGAAGCTAAGATACAGTGCCTGAGCCCAGGGAGAGATTCAGAGCTTTGCTTGTATTGACACATGATTAGAGGACTTTGACTTCTCATGCATTTAGAAAGGTCAATCACTCTGTGATAACAGAGACTGGCACCTCAGACACCAGTTCCCTATTCCAGATTCCTAGGATTTGGCAAAGGCCTACAGTGTATTAGACAACAGAGACTATCCAGCTGACAGCGTCAGCCTCACTCCAATCAGAAAACCTCATATAAGGCCATTTACTTCTCTGCCCAGTAATCATCTTTCATTATTAAACTCATCATTTGCTTATGGTTCTCTTTGTGAATCCTGCTTTCCGTTGCACAAACATCTGGATATGCCCTCTTAATGTTTCAGTCTGGAAACTGCTGCTGATTTTTTTAAAAAATTCAAAACATTTTTTCACACCTAAAAGGAACTAAATAGTGTCTGTATAGCATTTGTCTGGCATTGTCTAAGTACTTCTTATAACAAGTGAGAGAAATCCTTAAAACAACCTTGAAAGATTAACGTTATGATATCTTATTCTATCTGAGCATCCAAGAAAGAGATCAAATGACAGGCTAAAACAGCCCCAAATACAAATTAAGCCATAGCTTAATTCTTGTTCTCTCCACAAAGAAATCTGGCTTTGACCTATAAAGGAAAGAAGAAGAAAAAAACCCACAGAAGCAATTACTTGAGTTAGGGATACCAAAGCTTACTGATTTGAATACAATTAACCAAATACAACTGATTAAACATAAGAATTGTTGACATAAAGCTTTCATTTGCATTCTTACCATTTGGAATCGCACTTCTATTGGAGGTTGGTCCCCAATCCTGCTGTCACCAGATGTGCCAGCTGATAGTCACCAATAAGTACAGTAGCCAGATAACTGATGGTAGTGTGTAACTCATATACTGAAAAACCTTCCTCAGTTGCTTATGGTGTCAAAGTCTCAGCCACTTTGATGGTTTTCATAATCCCAAATTTGGATCTTGCTTATTTAACATAACATAACATAACATCAGAGTTGGAAGGGACCTTGGAGGCCTTCTAGTCCAACCCCCTGCCCAGGCAGGAAACCCTACACCATCTCAGTCAGATGGTTATCCAACATTTTCTTAAAAATTTCCAGTGTTGGAGCATTCACAACTTCTGAAGGCAAGTCGTTCCACTTATTAATTGTTCTAACTGTCAGGAAATTTCTCCTTAGTTCTAAGTTGCTTCTTTCCTTGATCAGTTTCCACCCATTGCTTCTTGTTCTACCCTCAGGTGCTCTGGAGAACAGCCCAACTCCCACTTCTCTGTGGCAGCCCCTGAGATATTGGAACACTGCTATCATGTCTCCCTAGTCCTTCTTTTGTTAAACTAGACATACCCAGTTCCTGCAACCGTTCTTCATATGTTTTATCCTCCAGTCCCTAATCATCTTTGTTGCTCTTCTCTGCACTCTTTCTAGAGTCTCAACATCTTTTTACATCGTGGCGACCAAAACTGGATGCAATATTCCAAGTGTGGCCTTACCAAGGCATTATAAAGTGGTACTAGCACTTCACGTGATCTTGATTCTATCCTCTGTTTATGCAGCCCAGAACTGTGTTGGCTTTTTAACAGCTGCTGCACACTGCTGGCTCATATCTAGATGGTTATCCACTAGGACTCCAAGATCCCTCTCACAGGTACTACTATTGAGCAAGGTACCACATATACGGTACTGGTGCATTTTGTTTTTGGCCTAAATGTAGAACCTTACTTTTTCACTGTTGAATTTCATTTTGTTAGATAGCGCCCAATGTTCAAGTCTGTCAAGATCTTTCTGTAACTTGAGCCTATCTTCTGGAGTGTTGGCTATTCCTGCCAGCTTGGTGTCATCTGCAAATTTGATGAGTTCCCCATCTATCCCCTCGTCCAAGTCATTGATGAAGATGTTGAAGAGTACTGGGCCTAAAACAGAGCCTTGGGGTACTCCACTGCATACTTCCCTCCATGTGGATGTAGTTCCGTTGAGGACTACACGTTGAGTGCGGTTGGTCAGCCAGTTACGAATCCATCTGGTGGTGGTGCTGTCTAACCCACATTTTTCTACTTTATCTAGTAGTAGGTTATGGTCTACTTTATCAAATGCTTTACTGAAGTCCAAGTAAATTATATCAACAGCATTCCTCTGGTCTACTAATTTTGTCATTTTGTCAAAGAATGCGATAAGATTAGTCTGGCATGATCTGTTTTTGACAACTGGAAACTCTCTGCCCCTTAAACTACCATCTTCTGAATTTAGGTTGCATTATTACTCATCCTGGGATGGATGGCTTAAAGATGAAGAAAAGGTGTGTGGGACATCAACAGAAAAGAATAGAGGAAGTGACTTCACATGTGCACTCCAATACCTTGGCCTGCTTACGAGATGGGAGTTGAAAAATGGGTAGGAAAGGAGTCCACAACTCAGACCTGGATATTTTCAACTCTTCTCCATTAGTATTTACCCACTGAATAAAATCTGGAAGAAAGAGTTCCCTCCAGATTCATACTCCTGCAGAGTACTTCTACTAGAGCTCATAGGGAAGAGATTTTTCTATTCCTGCCTCTCTTCTGGAACAGCTTTGCCCCAAAGATCAAACCATCCTCATCCTTATTAGGTTTTTGAAAAATGGTGGAAGCTTGCCCTTTTCAGAGGACCTCTAGTGTTAAACTAATCACTTTATTCTTTCTTGCTGTGGAAATGTCTATTTGCTGCTTTGCTATAATTGATACTATATCATTGTATTGTTTGACTCATTATTAGATTAGTGGATATTAGCTGTTCTATTAGCTGCTCTTGCTCTACTAAAGTGCCTTAAATAATGGTTATTATGAGATTGGTGAATGACAAAGGAATAGAAATGTACCAAAATGCGAGAATCTGGAAGTCTCTGCGGGATAACTTGGCAATAAGACAATATTATTTCAACAAAAAAATGATAGATCAAGGGATTAAAATATCTCAAAAGGTAGCAAAAACACTAGAACTTCTTATTATAAATTCTGTGTACAATTCTGAGAAATTATAGTTTGATCATTTTCTGCTTAGAAAATCAGAGAAGGCCTCTATTCCTTTTCCTTCCTCTTTATTCTCTCCTCACCGACCTCGTCTGTTGGTTTCATGGAGAGCCATGGGAAGATTGCTGAACCAAATAAGCTTTTCAAAATGACCATTCTGGTTTTCTTTAAATTATATCTGCCTTAGAACTGTAGCACCTTGGCTATTGCTAAAAACTGGGGTAGGGCAGACTTCATTAGCAGATGGATAGAAAAGCAACAAAAAATGCCAAAGTTGTAAATTATACTTACATTTTCTGTAAATGAAAAATTTTGAGGAAAATGCTTAAGCTGCCACCGAATGCCTCTCACCGACCCGTGCGCTCTCACAGAGAGGGACTCCTCAGGGTGCCGTCGGCCAGGCAGTGCCGACTGGCGACACCCAGGGGAAGGGCCTTTTCTGTGGGGGCTCCCACCCTCTGGAACGAGCTCCCCCCAGGACTTCGCCAACTTCCTGACCTTCGAACCTTCCGCTGCGAGCTTAAGACACATCTATTTATTTGCGCAGGACTGGACTAGAATTTTTAAATTTTTAAATGTTTAAATTTTAAATCTGGTTTTAATGGGGTTTTATTATTTATATCTCTATTTTAAATATTCGGCCTTATGTAATAAGTTTTTTAAATTAATGTTTTACTCTGTATATATATATGTTTTTATATGGCTGTAAACCGCCCTGAGTCCCTAGGGAGATAGGGCGGTATAAAAGTGTGAACAATAAATAAATAAATAAATAAATGTAGGGTTTACAAATCTGGATTCCAAAAAGGTGGATAACTACTAGCATTAGTAGAGCCATGAGTGATGCAGTAGTTAGAATGCAGTGGTTAGAATGCAGTACTACAGGCAACTTCTACTGACTGACTGCTGTCGGCAGTTTGCCAGTTCGAATCTCAACGGCTCAAGGTTGACTCAGCCTTCCATCCTTTCCAGGTGGGTAAAATGAGGATCCACCCAGATTGTTGGGGGCAGTATGCTGACTCTGTAAACCGCTTAGAAAGGGCTGAAAGGAACTGTGAAGCGGTATATAAATCTAAGTGCTAAGTGCTATTTTGTAGGTCAGTTCTGATAGCCCTACACCAGAAGTCTAGACAGTTGTTTAGTTAATACTTTGCTTCAGACAAGATCCAGCTTTGATTCACTTCAAACTGTGGAGCTTGTCAAAAGTGCTTGCACATCCCCATACAATTTCTTTGTTAGGGATGTCCATCTTCTCATTCTCTTTGTGGGAAATGTCTGTTAAAACATTTCTTGGCAATTATTAAAAGCCTGTGACTGCTGAGCAGAGACTGGTTTTCTTAAACTCCCAACTGATCTCTGCATGGATTCTACTGTATTTATAGATTCATATTTTAATTGTTTTTGTTTTATCTGACTGCCTTGTATTCCTTCAGTTCTGTAAGTTACTACAAGAAGCTGTTGTCAGTAAGAATGACGTTTATTTTTTTACAATAAAAATATATCTTCTGTGGAATTCCCTCTAGCCTATAATTCAGCTGAAAAATTTAGACATTCTTTTAAAAGGGGAAAAAAAACATAGGCTAATGGAGGAGTGAACGTTAGAATGAGAAGTTAGGTGTTCAATCTACAGCCTTTGGAATAATAGGTCTGAAAGGGTTTCTGCCTGAGATTCTAGACTACAGGATGGCCACAAAGAGAAAAGAAGAGACATAAAGATTCAACATTTTATTAAAATTTTATTGGTCCTCTGCAGAGTAAGGCAGCTAGCTCCCAGTGATAAAAGCATGGGAATTCCTTTGTATCACAAAAAAGACACATAACAATTTCAAATGCTAATTTATCTAAATTTGTGCAAATTCAGAAACAATCACTGCAACTTAAATAGAAATATAGTGCACCTCACCATAATAGGAGGACAATGATTACTATATTTTTCAGAGTATAAGATGCATTTCTCCCCCAAAAAAGAGGCTGAAAATTTGGGTGCATCTTATACTCCTAATGTAGCCCCACCCACCCACCGGCCCCCACCCTTTGGCCTTCACACATCCTCTTCCTGGCTGTAGAGATTGCCACAGGCAATAGCTTGCATTTTTGGGCTCCATGCCTCGCATTTCAAGGCTGCAGGGATCACCAAAGCACATTGCTACTGATCACCAGCTCCGTGCATTGTGTTTTTGGCCTCTGTGCATTGCATTTTCGGGCGGTGATCGGCGGCGATATGCTTTGGCAATCCTTGAAGACATGAATGCCTCTCAAATGGAGTTTGGAGGTCAAAAATATGAGACGCAGAGCCCAAAATGGCAACCTGGAACAGCTTCTGCCTCGTCTTACCGCTTCTGCACGTCACCTGCTTTACTCACTGGAGCTCCCTCCAATGATCAGCTGTGCTTTTGAATCTGCTTATCAGCCCCAACGAGGCACTTGTGACCGAAGCAAGCATGCAGACACGCTCACAACCAGCAAGCTAATGTGCTGAAGCTGACCAGGCTAAGGACACTAGTCAGATGAATACCTGATAAGCAGAGGCAGATTTTTCCCCCTTTTTTCCTCCCCAAAAACTAAGGTGCGTCTTGCACTCCAAAAAAAAAAGGTAACTAATCTGACAACTTGCTGACTTTGACCGAAGTTCTTTGATGCAGAACTTCAGAGCTTCTGTTCTTCCTTCAGATAGTTGTTAGTGTTTAAAATGCCTTCTGCAGAGGTCTCCCCTCTGTAAAGTAAGACTGGTGATCACCATTGGTAGATTCTGTAGGTCAGATGATGGCAGGTCTCCTCAAGATGTTTATCTTCGGTTCTCTAGACTAGTCTTTTGTTCACAAATGAGGATGAGGTGGAGGGTAAAGTCCTGATGGCAGTACTGAAATAAGATTCAAATGCTGATCCATTTGGATTTTGTTACATGGGAATGCCAAGCAGGAAGCACAAAGACTGTATTTTGTCTTTGCCTCAAGCACAAAAAGTTTTGAGCTGTGCTTGGGTACTGAGCTCTAGCAAGAAACATAAGTCGCTTAGCGATATGAAAAGCCCAGCATGTTTTGGCAAAATCTTTGGTGGTTGTTATTACTTTGGTAGTTTAAAGGCTGTGTGTGCTTTGAAACAAAGCTCTAATTTTTACACAGTGAATGACTTTGTTCCTAGTAGCCAATTGCTACAAAGCTTTCCTAAGATGTTAAAGACATTTGGGGCTCTACCTCATAGCTTTGTTAAAATGCATCTTCCAATCATTGCCTTGGAAGACAAGAATGCCAGAGTACCACCCCAACAGCCATATCCTATTATGTCTCAGAAACAAGGCAGCAAACTGGTGCTATCTTTGGATTTAATACGAAACAAGTTAAAGAAACTTATTAATGGCTTCCTTTTGCTTCATTTCCCCTCTCACTAAGCATTACCTGTTACTTAGCTAAACATGGAGCAATGGTGGCTTTTAATGGATATCAGATTTCACTTTGGTTTTGTGTAGATACTTTCAAAGGAACTCCAACTGTTGGACTTTCACGGAAAAAATGGCAAACTGAAGATGGTTCCACTAAAACCAGCAGAATGAAGAGCCAATGAGTATGTAATCTGTAGAATTTCTCTCTGGACAAGGGGAGGACTTGATATCGCCCACAAGTGCTTTGTACAGTTGTTCCTTATGATGAGACTGCAGGACAGTCATCTTTGGCAGGTTTAGAGCTCTGGGAGATAAAGGAATAAGCCATCTTCACTCAAATTGCAATCAGAACCTTTTCATGGGACATTGAGATCTTTCCTTTTCTAATCACTTTTGGAAATTGTTTGCTAAATAGCATGAGGAACAGTACTAGGTGAGTTTCTTTCAATCCTTAGCAAGAGAAATCTCAACTACAAGTTTAAGGACTTCTTTAAAAAATATTTTGGAATAAACAGGGGCTAACAGCAGGCCACATATGTATGTATGTATGTATGTTCATCTACAGATCTTTTAAAAGACTGATAAACTTGTGTTGGTGTACAAGTTGCAGAAGACATGATTGGTACTATATAAAAAGTATTGGTACTATATCTGTAGCAACCTAAAGTAGCCAAACCAAGCTAGACAGATCCCAATCCCAAGTGTATCATCGGTTAAATTGTCAATAAAGTATCATAGAGCATTTTGTGTGGCAAGATTCATGTCAGGCAAAGAGGCAAACCATGACTTTAAAACTAGAACAGTTGGGGGGGGGGGGAAATTACTTTCTTACAGTTATGGATCAATTTAAGACAAATGTAGATTGCCTCTGTGTCAAAATAGGACTCAGGCGAAAGTCACATCATAAGGATATGTCCCTTTATACCTTTTTGTATTGACATTAATAGATGAGATTGACCCCTTAGAAGAATTTCATCTCCATAAGTTGCAAGAACAGACAGCCATTCTTAATTTGGCTTCACTTAGACCAGCCAGGATACATTTGTATTGACTGAAAGGCTTTGTCCTCAAGATAACTTTCATTTCACTTCCCTGTTGTGTTTAGGCTGCAATCCAGAGGAGGGTTTCAGCAGGTTCTGACCAGTTCTAGAGAACCAATCTAGAGAAATTTTGAGTAGTTCTGAGAACCAGTAGTAAAAATTCTGACTGGCCCTGCTCCCATCTATTCTCTGCCTCCCAAGTCCCAGCTGATCAGGAGGAAATGGGGATTTTGCAGTATCCTTCCCCTGGAATGGGGAGGGAATGGAGATTTTATAGTATCCTTCCCCTGCCACACCCACCAAGCCACACCCACCAAGCCACACACACAGAACTGGTAGTAAAAAAATTTGAAACCCACCACTGCTACAATCATATAGATTGTTATGTTCTGGAAGTAACGAGGCTGGAGACCAGGGTAGTGACAACAGCTCTTTAATATAGGGTGAACCCAGCAACAGGCTAGGGGAAAAACCTCTCCTTTTATACAGTTCTACTGGCGGCTTCGTCCAATCAGCAACGTGCTGATTTCCCGCCCAAATATTTAAAGGTACATACAAGAATACATAACACTCCTCCCCTCCCAGAAAACACTTTGCCTCTATTTGCATTTTATTTACATGTTATTTTTCGACGTAGTCACGCAAATAACCTGGGCGTCTCCTAGTTCTTTCAGACCTGCGCGGTTCAGTCCTGGGTGGTGTTTTGAGCTGTTCGGAGGGTCTGTTTTCTCCTCCCAGCTCTTTCTCTAGGCCATCGGGCCCTGGATTATTGCAGATTCTTTTCTTGGCCATCCGGCCCTGGATTACTTTGTAATTTTCCTGTCGTTTCCCTCGAACCTGATGGCGTCGCTGGACCTCCGGGACCTCAGCTAAGTCTTGCGCCTCCCGGTCATGGTCAGCTGTGGGTTCAAATAAGGAGGGTCATAATTTGTTTCCTGTGGCTTAGTTTGTTCAGTTATTCGTCTCCTTATCTGATCTATGTGGCGCCTCCATACTCGGTTGTCTTGTAATTCGACCAAGTATGACTTTGGGCCGGTTGCTTTTATTATTTGCCCTGCGAGCCAACTTGGGCCGTCCCCGTAGTTGCGGGCCCACACTCGGTCGCCTATGCCCAATTCCCTTGTTTTGTCTATTTCCCCCTTGTAACCCTCTGGTGTGTAATGGGGACTCAAACGGTCAAGTGGGCACCGGAGTTTCCGTCCCATCAATAATTCGGCTGGGCTTCTGCCTGTAGCAGTGCTTGGGGTTCTGTGCTGAACGGCCAGAAAGAAGTCTATCTTTGTTTGCCAGTCACCTGGCTTGAGCCTGGACAATGCCTCCTTAGCGCTCCGGACGGAACGCTCTGCAAGGCCATTCGATGCAGGGTGGAAAGGCGCAGAGAGGGCATGTCGGATGCCCTCCTCTGCCAAGTATTCTTCGAACTGGGCTGCCGTGAATTGCGGCCCGTTGTCGGACACCAGAGTGTCAGGCAACCCGTGGGTTGCGAATAAGTGGCGCAGGGCTGCGATTACTGCCTCGGCCGTAGTGGATTTCATGAGTATGATCTCCAACCATTTAGAGAATGCGTCGACAACCACTAGGAAAGTTTGGCCATGGAAAGGGCCAGCAAAATCAATGTGGATTCTTGACCAGGGCCCTTGGGGTTTTCCCATTCCTGACTGGGGCCGTTGGGGTAGGGGTCTGGACTCTTGGCAAGCCTGGCATTTCCCCACCCTCTCAGCAATCTCTGAGTCCATGAGTGGCCACCACACATAGCTTCGCTAGCCCCTTCATCTGACGATCCCTGGGTGGCCCTCGTGGAGGAGGTCCAGTACCTTTCCCCTTAGTTTATCGGGGATTACCACACGATCACCCCATAACAGGCACCCCCCTTGAGCCGAGAGCTCATCCCGTTTTTTAACAAATTCCTTAAAGCGTTCGCCCGGCGCATCGGCCACCCTCTTGTACCCAACCGGTACAGTCCTTAACATAATGTCGGTATGATGCCGAGCCACTTCCTTAGATGTGACTGGGCCAGAGTCCAAAGAGTCAATAAGCAGGATGGGCGTCCCCGGCGTAGGGTCTTCGATGGCCCCTGGTAGTGGGCATCTGCTTAACGCGTCTGCATGCCCCACTTCTTTTCCTGGTCGATGCTGCAGCTTGTACGAATAAGCGGCTAAGAAAATAGTCCATCGGGTCAAGCGTGGCGAAAGTGCCACAGGCGTTGGGTGGTCGCCAGCCAGTATCCCTAGTAGCGGTCTGTGGTCAGTCACGATTTCAAAATCCCGCCCAAAAACATATTCGTGGAATTTTTTCACCCCTGACACAATGGCTAGTGCTTCTTTATCTAATTGGCTGTAGTTCCTCTCTGGGAAGGACATCGTTCTAGAGTAAAAAGCTATAGGGGCTTCTGTGCCATTTGGAAGTCTATGGCTGAGTACAGCCCCCACCCCGTAAGGGGAGGCATCGCAAACCAGCACTAGGGGCAATGAGTTATGATATTGGATGAGCAGGCTGTCACTTGAGAGCAGGTTTTTTACTGCTTCGAAAGCCCTATTTTCCGACTTTCCCCAAGACCAAACAGTATTTTTTCCTAAAAGCCTATGCAGCGGTTCAGCAACGGTCGCTTTGTTTTTAAAAGACCGTAAAAATTCACTAGCCCCAGGAATGCCTGTAGCTCTGCTTTGTTTTTGGGGGCTGGAGCCTTTCTAATTGCCTTGACCTTGCTCTCAGTGGGGTGAATTCTTTCTTGTCTATCCGTAGCCCAAGAATTCGACGGATTCGACCCTATCTGGCATTTGTTTACCTTGACTTTTAATCCGCTGTCCGAAAATGCCCAGAACCTTTCTCAACCGCTCCCCAATTCCTCGTTTTCCCTGAAATCAGGACATCATCAGTAGGAACTACCCTGGGAGCCCTTGCAGAAGTCGTTCCATTAGGTTTTGGAACAGCCCTGGTGCCACACTCACCCCAAATTGCAATCGGTGCACTTGAAGGCCCCTGTGCGTTACAATCATTTGGGCTTGGCTGTGCGGGCGTCTACGGGCAGTTGTTGGTAGGCTTGGGCCAAGTCTAACTTTGCAAAGACTTGCCTCGCCCCAAAGAGTGCAGCAAGTGTTGCACCACGGAACCGGTAAGCGCTTTTCTGTAAGGCTTTGTTAGCGTCACCTTGTAGTCAGCACAAATTCTAATTGACCCGTCTGGTTTTATTGGGGTGACGATTGGCGTCTCCCACTTTGCGTGATCGACTGGCACCAAAATCCCCTGATTTATGAGCTTATCTAGCTCCTTGTCAATTTTTGGTTTTAGGGCAAAGGACTCTCCTCGCCTTAAGCCTAATGGGAGCTACCTGGGGTCTAAGTTGAAGGAAATAGGGGTCCCTTGTACTTGCCCAGGCAGTCCTTGAAGACATCTTGAACTCGTTAAAGAGAATGTCTTTCAGGTTACAGTCACTTCTGTAGATGCCAGTCACCCCATGCCCAGGGCACGAAACCAGTCTAGTCCCAACAGACTGGGCAGGGTCCCTCGACGATCGTGATGGGCAGGGTCTTCTTGTGTGGTCCGTACTCGACTCGGACGGAGGTGGTCCTCGAACAGGGATGCGATTCCCTTGGTAGTCGTGGACTCGTAGCCGTTGTGCTTGCAGGTGGCGCTTCGCGACTGACGGCAGTGACTTCGCCAAAGTGTCCCAGGACATGATGGTGATCGCTGATCCCGTGTCTACTTCGAGCCGGCACCGTACTCCCTCTATTTTTGGTTTGGTGAAGATCTTCTTCTCCACTCGGGTCGAGGCGCGGCCTATGACCACAGTCGTTTGGTTTGAATCCGCGCCTTTTTTGTTTGAGCCAATCGCGGGTCGCCTTGCCCATTCCCCGCTCTGATTGGCCGATTTGAATTTTCGGCGGGAAGGTTGGGCCGCTCGACAAACTTGAGCTAGGTGCCCTTTCTTCCCGCACCGCCGACATGTCGCGTCCTTAAACTTGCAGCGTTGGCGCTGGTGTTGACCACCGCAGCTTCCGCATTCGTCTCGGTCCCCTTTGTCGCGTTTCTCGGTTCGGCAGACCCCTTCCTCATCTTCACTGTCGGATTCGGTCTGAACCTCCTCCTGGTGCACTGGAGTTGGCTTCGCGCTCGCCTTTGGTGGGACAGGCTTTTGCAGTGTCTCCGCCGCTTGGGTGGACATTTCATGTGCTCTGGCTTCGTCCAGAGCGTTGGCCAGCGTTAGGTTGCTCTTTGCTAGCAGCCGTCGCAAACGGATGTCTCTGACCCCTCGGATGAGTTGCTCGAGGAGCACCTCGTCTAGGTCGCGTATCCGCAGTCCTTGGACGCTTTCCTTAGGCGGCCATGTAGTCACCGATGGATTCGCCTCCATCTGCCTTCGCTCTCCGAATTCAAACCGCCGCACGTATTTGGACGGCGTTGGTGCAGTGGTTTTAGTAAAGTCTGTAGAGTTGGCCACGACACCGATTGTAACGGCGTTGGCTCTGCCAGGGCTTCCGCGATATCAATGACCTCCGGACCACAGTGGCTTAAGAAATAAGCCCTTTTGCGGTTATCTGGAACTCCTTGCAGTTCGTTGGCTTCTAGAAAACTTTCGAAACGGGTCATATACGTTCCCCATTTCTCTTTAGCCGGGTCAAACGGTGCGGGCGGAGTGTAACTGGCCATCTCCGCTTTTCTGCCCTGTGTTTGCTGGGTTCGGGTCTATCGTGCTTCAGCTCGGTTCTGGTTCTCCTTAGCCTCGAGATCCCACCTTCGTCGCCAGTGTTATGTTCTGGAAGTAACGAGGCTGGAGACCAGGGTAGTGACAACAGCTCTTTAATATAGGGTGAACCCAGCAACAGGCTAGGGGAAAAACCTCTCCTTTTATACAGTTCTACTGGCGGCTTCGTCCAATCAGCAACGTGCTGATTTCCCGCCCAAATATTTAAAGGTACATACAAGAATACATAACATAGATGTATCTTTTTTTCTTTTTAGGAGACAGTCCCATTGAGAACAATGTGGCATACTTTAAGAAGATATACGTAGGATTTTCTTACCATGTATAGTCCATATCTGATAGAGGGTTTCCAAAACTACTTTGGGCTGAGATCTGGAAAGCAACAAGGAACATGTTCTGCGCTATTGACTAGGCAGTGGTAGGTGGACAGAAACACAGCTATTATGTCTCCAGATAATCAGGAACTCTTATGCTACCTAGCAATCATAGACATTAAATGGTTATCTAACCTGGCTTAGCTGCAAAATATGATATTTTGTGTTCAAACTCTAAGGCTCTTGTGCTGGCTGTATCCAAGCTGAATAGTAGATTCCCCCTTCTCTTTCTTTGGGAAAAAAAACAGACTGGAACTCACTTGCTACTGGGCTTAGAAATATCACTGGGAATGTTGAATTCTATTCTCCAGAAAGAGCCTGTATGTGCCTGAAAGTCATCTATTTATATGAAGCTAATGAGCATTCTGAAAAGATAATAGGAAAGGCATGACAGAAGAGGCACATTTCTGTCTTTCAATCTGTTCCAGGCTTGTTTTTTTTAATAATTCCAGAGGGGCTAGCTAGCCATGTCTGTGATACTGCAAGAGCAACGAAGAATCATGTGGCTTTTAAAGACATACAGATTTGCAAAACTATCATGTATAGAGGTTTTTTCAGCAGATGCATGAAATATTATGCTCAGTTGGCAAATTAGGATGCAACAGTAATATATTATATAGTTTTTAAGATACAGCAGAACTCTTTGCATTTCTCCTGTACTTCAATTTATTTGCAAAACACACATACACAAATGCATATATAAGTGCACATGTGTTTCACACATACCCACACAATTGAAGGCATTTATCCCATGTTGATTCTTCTTGTCTACCTTTGATACTAGACAACTAAGGCATGTGTGTTTATTTAAAAAATAGTATAGTCAAATGAACATTTTTCTTTCCCTCTACACATGTTGTTTGGTTTCTTTTTGCTATTATAGGTATGTACACACTTGTAGCCATGGCTGTGTCTATAATTCTATTTAGAAGTTCCTTCACATTTTCTACTAAGCCATGGCTTATTTTGATCATTTTGTTCAGATACTCAAAATGGCAAGGAGGAAAGTGGTCAAAGAGTTGGAATTCTGATATAGCATTAATACCTAAAGATGAACAGAATTTGACTTTAACAAGAAGATATAGGCGATATCATTACTGAATAAATACTACAAGTTGTTCACAACAATTCTAGCTGATAGATTCAAAATAATTTTGAAAAAAATTATTCATGAGGATCAATGGGCCTCTGGTGGCTCAGCAGACTAAGTCTGTCTGTTATTAACACAGCTACTTGCAATTACTGCAATGTCAAGTCCCACCAGGCCCAAGGTTGACTCAGCCTTCCATCCTTTATAAGGTAGGTAAAATGAGGACCCAAATTGTTGGGGGCAATAAAAGTTGACTTTGTATATAATATACAAATGGATGAAGACTATTGCTTAACACAGTGTAAGCCACCCTGAGTCTTTGGAGAAGGGTGGGATATAAATTCAAATTTAAAAAATGTGGGTTTTTACCTAAAAGACAATTAAAGGACAATGTTAGAAATGTTTTGGACATTTGTAATATTTGGAACAAAATAATGAACAAACAAGTTACATTGATCTTTTAAGATGCAGAGAAGACCATTAACAATTTGAACTCAGGTTTCTTGTTCAAGGTTTTGGAAGATTTTTAGAAAAAAACCTTTAATGGGTAAGATTGATTTACACTTCGCAGAAAACACAGATTTAGCAAAAACCTTAAGAAAAACAAAGAGGAAGAAGACTGGGATGCCCATGGTCTCCATTCCTCTTCATTCTGGTTCTTGAACAAAAATATAAGACAAGATGAGAAGATTGTTGAGTAAAGATTAAAAAAGAAACATGTACGTGAAAGGCTTTCATGGATGATTTGGTATTGGTTCTGGAAGATTCTTTAAAGGGAATTGAAATATTAATGGACAAATTAAAAGAATTTGATACATTAGCACCTTTCAAGTTTAATAAAAAGATTTTAAGATGGAGAAGGTGGTAAAATACTTGGATATCACTATGACAAATCACTATTTTATTTCAAAATAACTATGTTAGGACATGGAATGAAGTTTTTAAAAAGAAACGTTAAGATGGGAGAAACTACAACTGTCATTGCTGGGGAGAATTTCTGTGATAAAAATGGATGTCTTGCCTAGAATGATGTTTTTGTTTCAGGCAATACCTGTTTTGACAACTGATGCACCATTTAAACAGTGACAGAAGGCTATATCTAAATTTGTGTGTCAGGGGAAAAACATGAGTTAAGTATAAGGCATTAAAAGATGAAGAGGAAAAAGGAGGACTGAGTTCACCTGATTTGAAATTGTATTTTGTAGCTTTGGTTTGGATGAACAAGCGGGTGCTGCTGAGAAACAGAAGGCTTTTGGACTTAGGCGGGCATCACCTGAGATTTGGGTGGCATGGATATTTGTAGTAGGATAATGTCAAGGTTATTATGGATTTTAAAAATCATTGTTTGACATGCCATATTGAAAATATAGAATAGATACAAATCCAGAGTATTCCTGAAAACATCCTTGTGTATGAATCTCAACAGAAGAAACATTTTAGAGACAAGGAATAATAGGCAAACACAAATGTATAACTTATTTTGAGATACTAGAATTTTGTCAAGGGGAATGTAAAACCAAATCAAGAGAACCAATGGTGGCAGAAGGATATAGTTGTCAATGGTTCTCTTATTTACAATTACTAGAAAGATTTAAAACAGACAAAATAATTTATGATTTTGTATATTATAAGACTGTGAAATGTAATTGTTTTACTTATTTATGTATTGAGAAAACTTATATGGCCACCCAACTCAGTGACTCCAGGCAGCTTACAGGAATAGACTTGTATTGAAATGATGAACATGTAATTGCTTAAATGTATAAATGTTTATTGAAACAGAAGAACAAGTAAAAGAACATATGATAAAGTGGGCTTAAAATTTTGGTTATGATATAAAGGTAGTCCTCACTTTACGATTGGTCACTTAATGACTATTCAAAGTTATAGCAGAACCAGTGGTAGGATTCAAGTAATTTAACAACCAGTTCTCTGCCCTAATTATTTCTTCCAACAACCAGTTTGCCAAACTGCTCAGAAAGTTAACAACCGGTTCTCCCGAAGTGGTGCGAACTGGCTGAATCCCACCACTGAGCAGAACCCCCAGAAGCTACTTACAACTCAGTCCCAAAGTTACAGCCCTCCTTACAACCAACTGCAGGGATGCTGCAGCACCCCTACCCACCCATCTCCCCCTTCCCCCAACCAGATCAGGTCCTTGCAAGCATTTCCACTCCCCAATGGATTCCTGCTTGGCCTAAGGCCTGATTCCCATTCCAACAGTTCCCATACACTGCTCCTCATTTATCCTTTAAAGACCTCTGAAGCCTTCCGTAATTCAGGAACAATTTATCGCTCGGCATCATACACAATTCTAGAAATGGCAGAAAATGGCATCTACTTCTGGGTCATTACCATGTGGCCCAGGGACAAACTGTTCCATTTTTCTGCCTTAACACAGTTTACAAAGCACTGCAGAAGGTTGCTGCAGCTTTCAGAAGTTTGCTGCAGCACTGTGCAATTTCATTAAGTGAAAGAATTACAAGTGGTGTAATTCAGGAAGAGGGAGAGATATCAGAATGCAGTTCAGGCACAGGTAACATGGTGGCTGCTTCTGGAATCATGCCATGCAGCCGAAGGACAAAGTGATCCATTCTGTTTTCCTAATACAGCCTGCACAGCCATTCAGGGCCTGGAGGTTTCCAGTCAGATCAAGAGGATTTATCTAAAAATGACTAAGAGCATTTCATCAAAATTGGATGGAAACATGAAGAGGATTTTGATTGATCAAAATGGAGAGTAAAACAGGTTTGTAGTTTCTCTGAATGTAGCCAAATTCTACTTAAAATTAGGCAAACTTATTTTTATTTTTTACTATTATTATTGTTTTAATGCTTTTGTTTGCTGGTCTGTAACTGTAATAAAAAATTGATTCCTGTTTGGAATTATTCACCCTACACATCCACCTACCTACCCACATATGTTCAGTATGGTAAGAACTCCAGCTGGAGCAACATAATGGTGGGGAAAACAGTTATCTTGTTAGGCCAAATAGCATCCCTAGTAACTTCTGTCTCATTCATTTTATTTCTGAAAACCCTGTGAACTAAGGAAGACCTGTTTTGGTCCATATCAAAAATATTCTTACTGCTGTAATAGATATTTTCCTTTCTCAAACCCTGTGAGAAAAAGGAGCTCTCACTATCATCACTAAATTATCAGGATTCTCTACAAGAAGCTGTTGCCAGTTGAACTGATATATAACCACTGGAAGCATGCAGTTACCAATTATTACTAACCTGCAGTTTCAAACCATTTTTGACTTCTTTGAGAAAATACTCTAGTGCATTTGTGCAGACATTTTATCCCTTGGGGTTACTGGGGCTGTGCATGCTTGAAAAATGATTCAAAATAACTGTTTTGAACCTCAAGTAGCCACAGTAGAGCCTCTGCTGTTCATTATAGGTTTTCCAACAAAATGGAGAAAAAAAATGATACTGCTTTAAGAGCCACATTAACTTTAATGAATGGATTCCTGAAAGCAGCAGAAACCTTTATTCAGGCTCCTGCAGAAGCCTGAAATAAGTCAATCTATTTTAATAATTGGAAGAGAGATGCTATGTTCATACTCATGGCAGGAACCAAAATACAACTCCCAGATTATTTCCAAAGTATGCACAACATTAGTTTGTACATCTGGATCTACTGAAATATTTATTTATTTATTAATTTTATTTATTTATTAAATTTTTATACCGCCCTTCTCCCGAAGGACTCAGGGCGGTATACAGCCAGAGTAAAATACAAAATATATACAATTAAAACGAATTTAAAATATAAAATTACTAAATGGCTCAGAATTAAAATGAATTTAAAATTTAAAATACTACTAAAACCCAATTTAAAATCAATCCATTTATTCCAGTCCCGCTTGAATGAATAAATATGTTTTTAGCTCACGACGGAAGGTCCGAAGATCAGGCACTTGACGTAGACCAGGGGGGAGTTCATTTCAGAGCGTCGATGCTCCCACAGAGAAGGCCCTACTCCTGGGGGCCGCCAGCCGACATTGTTTGGCGGACGGCACCCTGAGGAGACCCTCTCTATGAGAGCGTACGGGTCGGTGGGAGGCATAGGGTAGCAGCAGGCGGTCTCGTAAGTACCCGGGTCCTAAGCCATGGAGCGCTTTAAAGGTGGTGACCAGAATCAGAAATATTGTCATAACCCCACCTTTAATTGGTACACATTGAAGAACAATGGCCATAACAACAGAATAGAATAGAATAGAATAGAATAGAATAGAATAGAATAGAATAGAATAGAATTTTATTGGCCAAGTGTGATTGGACACACAAGGAATTTGTCTTGGTGCATATGCTCTCAGTGTACATAAAAGAAAAGATACGTTCATCAAGGTGCAACATTTACAACACAAATGATGGTCAATATATCAATATAAATCATAAGGATTGCCAGCAACAAAGTTACAGTCATACAGTCATAAGTGGAAAGAGATTGGTGATGGGAATGATGAGAAGATTAATAGGAGTGCAGATTTAGTAAATAGTTTGACAGTGTTGAGGGAATTAATTGTTTAGCAGAGTGATGGCCTTCGGGGAAAAACTGTTCTTGTGTCTAGTTGTTCTGGTGTGCAGTGCTCTATAGTGTCATTTTGAGGGTAGGAGTTGAAACAGTTTATGTCCTGGATGTGAGGGATCTGTAAATATTTTCACGGCCCTCTTCTTGATTCGTGCAGTATACAGGTCCTCAGTGGAAGGCAGGTTGGTAGCAATTATTTTTTCTGCAGTTCTAATTATTCTCTGAAGTCTGTGTCTTTCCTGTTGGGTTGCAGAACCAAACCAGACAGTTATAGAGGTGCAAATGAGAGACTCAATAATTCCTCTGTAGAACTGAATCAGCAGCTCCTTGGGCAGTTTGAGCTTACTGAGTTGGCGCAGAAAGAACATTTCTTTCTTTAGGTGCTTGTACACACCTAAAGTCTCATGGGACTGAAACAATCAATAAATGTAGTAAATTAAATGAATAAACAGCTTCTAGAAGGACAAAGTCAGTAGAACATCATTACTGAATCAAGACATATCAGAGGTCAACAAACAGGAAAGATTTGGCAGAATTACAACATAAGGGCTCCTCTCCATTGTTGTTCACCCTTGTTGAGAACATTGTAGTGTTTTTGACATTAGTTATCTTAATCATTCTTATGCAAACTCTGTAGAACATAAGAATACACCTACAATGAGGATCAAAATCCTGAAGCTGGCAAAGTACAACTCGCCTTATGCCATCTGGTGAGCTGATAGACAGAATTTTTCACCAACTATTCACATTGCTGGAGATGTATTTGAATGATGCCTTTTCAGAATCAGGTAATTTGCAGCTTCTCAATCAACAACACCTCAACAACATTACCAATAATAGATGGATGGATGCTAATATTTACTGATCTTAAACAACTATGGGCAAGTGGCCATCCAGTTTGGATCTAATGTAAAACATGATTTTTTTCCCTAAAAGATTAAATTAATTTATTTTTTAAACTATGGAGGCTTCAGTCTGATAAGGATGGGGTGCAGTGGTGGGATTCAGCCAGTTTGCACCACTTCGGGAGAACCGGTTGTTAACATTCTGAGCAGTTTGATGAACTGGTTGTTGGAAGAAATCATTAGGGCAGAGAACCGGTTGTTAAATTACTTGAATCCCACCACTGATGTGGTGCCCCTTGTAGATGGGCATTTCAAACACATGAGGGCAACATCATTTGCAGTGCTGGCTCATTTGGAGCTGAAGAGTGGAGAATCGCCCCTCCTGACCATCTCTGTTATTAGACAACACTATATTGCGAACACCCTGAACTACTCCTTGCAGAAAGGTGTGCTTCATTTTATCAATAATTGTACAGTTAAGTCAGAAGCAGTCAATTGCTTTGTGTCTCCAGTGAAATGTCTTAATATTTATCAGGATGCTGTTGATGGCCAGAGTGCGGTTAATTGTGGGAAGTTAGTGGTGTCATTGAAGATTGCAAAGGATGAAGTGTGGGGTTTTTTTAGGTTCTTTTCACTCTTTTCCATTTAAAATATAGTTGGTTTTTTAGGTTATTGTTATTAGACCTATACTAAGGAGATTGGCCTGCCCTAACAAGATGACCCAATTCAGCCTGAATTTTCACCACTTAGGAGAGACTTCATCATCCATCCATAGCTGTTGGAACTTCCAAAGGAGTGAGGCAAAGCAACTCCCTGCTTCACTTCCCTCCTTAGAAGCAGGAGTCTGTTGCTTCATAAAACAGCTCTGAAGAAGAACCTTGTTAAACTACTTCAAAATGAAACCCCCCTTCAAAGATCTATCTAGGCATGATATGTTTCTTTTTAGAATCACAGGCAGCTCCCAAAACAGTACAGGTCAATTAACCATCTCATTTCTCCAGAAGTTGAAGTGCATTAATATTCACATGAAACCAGATATTTTTCTTATGGAAAGTCAACCAAAACAAGCTAATGAATGATTGTTTTTATACCGTATATGCTAAATGCAATGAGCCTATTATATGCAAGAAGATGGAAGAATGCAGAAATGCCTATAATGGAGGAATGGGACATGAAGATGGCAGCTCTTGCAAAAATGGCTATAATTGACTTGCTTGATTAAGGGGGGGAGCAACAATTACTTTTATAAAACACTGGAAACCCATTATGGACCTTTTACTGAAAATGGATAAAATGATTTTGGGATTTATTTATTTATAAGATTTGTTTACGGGAAGAAGAAACAAATGATATGCAATTTGGGAGGGTGGAAATGGTAATTACTATGTTTGTAACTATTGCAAAGAAAATTGGAAGTAGCTTCTTTAGATTTTCTTTTCTCTTTTTTCGTTATCTTTGACTTTTTCTTTTATACTTTCATATTTCTTTCCCTTTTGCTACTTTTCTTTTTATGTTTCTGTTATGTCTATATTAAAAATAGAAATGCATAAGTTTCCAAATTTTGCAACACTGGGCTTTTATTTATTCATGTTATTTTTCTGAAAGATTTTTAGTTTCAGTCTTAAAATAAGGTGGATATTTTCTGAGATGAATTTACTAACCTTCCAGCCACAACCTTAGAACACATTGGGTGATTATTGGAAAGAGGAAAAACAAAAATGTTCTTTTGAGATGAGAGTGATCAAAATATAGCATCAAGTGTTCAAATGGAGTCATGGAAATATTGGTCAATAAATAGAAGTCCTCCTGACCACAGGCCAGATGAGTTTAGGGCAGATTGTCAGAAGTATGATGGCATTTACTCCAAATGTGCAAATGTGTGCCTGAACTTCGATGTGAACATGATTTGCTAGACAAAGATGCTTTGTTCCTTTGGTTTCACATAGTTTCCATATCAGTAGTTCTTACTTCTATTTTTAAAATAAAGTATTAGGCTTTCTCTGGTATATGTGCCACATCCAAAAAGGTTTGTTTGAAGGTCTTGAACCTTCAAACAAAAACAAAATAACTAACCAGTGTTTTGAATTCAATTTCAAATTCTGAAAATAAGTCATTCTTCTCTCCAGCTCCCTTCCCTTGGTTCTTAATCTCCATGTTTATATTATTGCTAGGTTTTGTTTTTAAATCGTAGCGCGTAGATGGCTTAATATTAGCTAATTTCTTGCACACACTCACACACAGAAAATGGCACTTTGTTACAAAAGGACTGCAAATTTATTGAACAGTATTATTGACAAGAATATTATCAATATAATATTAATATATCACATTATTCTTGAAAGCTTTTTAAAAGTCTGCATATGAAATGTACATAAAATCATTATTTCTACAGACAGAATCAAACAGAAATAATGTTAAGTAGTTCAAAATTACTCTTCTTTCCCTTTAAAGTAACTAATACTTTAAAAAAAAACTTTTCCTGAATTGTGACTGTGCATATCGTCTACATACACACACATCTGGGCATATCATTCCTTTCAGTGATTGGCTCAGGTGTCCTAATGTCTCATTGGGGAAAATGTCCTCAGGCCCTGTTTGCTACACTGGTCAGCTCCTAGAGAGGTATCCCATCTTCCTGGTAATCTGGTTGCAAACTCTAATGGACTCAAAATATGAAAATTCTTTGGACTGAACCAAGAGTTGGACTGGCAACCAACTCTGTTGTCAAGCTTCTGTTACTGAGTTGGAATAAAACGGGGATACTCACTGTAGCATCATGATCCCATTAAGGATTTCCACTAATAGGATACAAAGTGAAGCTTTTCCAGTCCCCATTCTTCCCACAACCATTTTGCCATTTCAAGACATTCCAGGATGTTCCAATACTCTGCAGTAACTGAGGAGGCAATCCACCCTGTTGCTCTGAATCCAAGTCACTGCTTCTTCTTTCTTTTGTTGCCCACAGTCATAATTTGTTTAGCACTGATGAAGTAATAAATTCAATCCAAGAGTGCCTGCTCAACTTTCAGTAAGTGTTCCATGGAACTTTTACAGGAAAACTGGTTGGTGGACTGTAAGTAGATGAGTCATCCCTCCACATTCTAGATGGAAATATTTTATTCATATTCAGGGCAGAATTAAACGATGCCATTGGATTAACAAATTCGCTTTAAGAAAATGTCTGTTAAAGCCAGAGGTTAGAGAAAATTTTTTTTTTTTTTTTTTTTTTTTTTTGTTTACATTTATACCCCGCCCTTCTCCGAAGACTCAGGGCGGCTTACAATGTATAGGGCAATAGTCTCATTCTATTTGTATATATTTACAAAGTCAACTTATTGCCCCCCCAACAATCTGGGTCCTCATTTTACCTACCTTATAAAGGATGGAAGGCTGAGTCAACCTTGGGCCGGGCTCGAACCTGCAGTAATTGCAGGCTTTGTGTTCTTAATAACAGGCCTTACCAGGCAGAGCTAAACCGGATGAATAACACAAAATAGAAAACAGGCTCTTTGGCTTCAGTGAATCTTAGACTCTTCCAAATGCTGTCAAGGAAGCTCACTATAAACCAGAAGTTTGACTGTGGTTCCCTTAACCTCTGGTGACGTAAACTGGTTCAAGCATATTTCTCCCCAATTGTGGAACTGGAGTCTGGTTTGAAAAATAAATATTAATCACAGGCAATTCAATGACACTTTGCATGCATGAATGTCATCAAAGACACAGATCAACTTCACATCATTTACATTAAAAATTGTATGATTCATGCATTATAATTTTAGTTGCTGAGTAGGTGATTTACATCCATGCATAATCTGCCTTGTATGCCTGGCAAAACTGACTGTGAGAACTAAAAGTGCACCATCTCCAATGAGTTGACTTCATGGTGGCTTCTGCAATATCACCCTATAGGTTTCTTGAAAAAAATATGGAAGGGGTTTTGCTCCTGCATTCTTCAAGGATTTCCTAAGCTGTTTTTGATGCTCTCTCAAAATTAACTTCACAGAAAATCAGTGTTTTGTGGTAGTCTGGATATTCACATATAATATGATGATTCAGAATGAAAGCTTGCAGCTCTGAGATAGGTATCTGATTGGGGAAAATCCTATTTTATTTATTCCTATTGTACATAAAGTGAAAAATGAAGGCAGTTCAAATCTTAGTGTGAGTAGTAGAAACCTTATTATCTCAACCTTCTTTCATAAATGAAGTGAGGCAGGGAAAATTACAACCACAAGATGGAGTTGAAGAGAACTGAAGGAGAGCAACACAACCAAACTTTAAATAATAATAAAATATTTATTTAAAACAAAAATACATTATTGTAAGCAATGTAAAAATAACAATGCATACAGCTGTTGAAGTAGCTATACCTATATAGCTAGCTATTACTATAGTTACCTATAACTAGTATGCATGTGATAAGCATTATGGAAGTCATAATCCAACATGTCTGGAGATGAGTCAGTTGGGCTGGTTGTCTTAGACAAATCACTTTGTGGATTTTTAAGCTTGTTTACATTTGTTTTTCACCATCCAGAATTGTATGTCAAGTTAGATATTTTAGAAATTGAATAAATAGCTAAATAAACAAAACTATCCACATTGAGCTGATCTCTATTGAAAATGAGAATCTTTGCATCCATTTGGTAGTAAAATGATGATTTTAAATAATAGGATTTGGCACGTCTTTTTTTAAGCAGCTAAAGGGTAAAATACTTGCATTAAAACTCCACTAGACTTAACGCAATAACTTATCTTGGGGTGGGGGTGAAATCCCCAATTCCTTCCCCCAAGTCTCCTTGCCACTCTCCAACACCATGTTTAAATAAATAAACAAACAAACAAACAAACAAACAAACAAACAAGCAAGCAAGCAAGCAATAAATATGCCCAAGCAAGCAAAACGGTGTTCTCTCCCCTGATGAGACGAATCTCTGGAACCACCATGACATATGGGAAGCTGAAGGGAGGTGTGCTGGAAGCTGAGTGAGGCCTCAAAGCTGAGTTAAGCACTGAGAAGATTTTGACATAGAGGCTCTATATGCGTAATTGCTCCATAAGCTTAAAATGTCCAATACCAGAGGAAGAAAATCAAGATGCTCTTTTGAGATCTTCTTCAGGCAGGCATGATATAGACAGAACGGCAGTGGCAAGGATATGTTGGAGTGAGGCCATAATTTTGTAATGTGAATCAGCAAAGGCATAAATACAAGTAGTGTAACAGCTATGAGGATGTAATTTATTAAAGGGTTTGTATAAAAGAACATTTAATTTTAATGATTTCTAAAGTGCCAAATGTTTAAGGACTTGTCAGTCATACCGCGGCTTTTGTTCTCCATTTTAGCTGGAATGCTTAAAAGCCAGAAACCAATTGACTTCTTCCAGGAAAATCAGGGCCAATACCCTCTGGGTATTTTTTTCCCCCTTCCATTTCTGTAATAAAAAGGACTGGATGCTCTGTTTTTTTTGTAAATGAAAGTAAAGCCTGGAGAAAAATGACAACCACAACATGGCAAGATGAATCCACATTAACTAAAGTCTGAAGGGAATGCCAGATATGCTGGAAGGCTTACCAAAGTTCAGGCCTGGCCCCTGGTTTGAATGCCAAGATCCAACCCTCGGCCCATTTGTGTTCTCAGAGGTTAAACTGCCTTTCCCTCCCATCCTTACAGTCCTGTCTCAAAACCCATCCCCAGCACTCCTCTGCTTTTCCTGGAGCTGGATTTGAGGTAAGAATCCCAGCAGCTTGCAGTTAATTCACCCAGGACAGCCTTCCTGGCTCACGAGCATCTGCCAAGGAGGGGGCCAAGAAACTGTCAGTAAGCAAACATCGCCAATCCAAGGAATTGATTAAGGCAACTTCTCCTGACTCTTTGCTTATGGTTGTGAAAGCAGAAATTGTTTCAGCGTTACTGTTTCCAAAAGATTAATAAAGATGTTCAGGAGGCTGAAGTGCTGGGAGATTTGTTTAATTATTCCCCACAGTCCTGCCCCAGCAATCTGCTGACATTTCGCCCCGACCTTGCAAATCCTCAGCAAATATTAATATATCAACTCAAACAGGGGCTCTTGTTTTATTGGTTCATGGAGCTCAGAAAAATTCGCCACAGCAGTGAAAAAATAATGTGCAGAACTGAGGGGAAACGGCTCCTTTGATATCACCTTCTGCTACACACATGTGCTTGCAGCATCAACAAAATGGAAATACCGCTCCTTTGCCACAGCTGTGGAGTGACACTTCAGATGCCTCGGCTTTCTTTTGTGCAGCCCATTGGAATAGACCCAAAAACTGTGGCGGCAAGAGAATAGAAAACACATAGACACAGAGAGACAGGAAGAAATTACATTTGATTATCAGACATGGCAGAATGTTTTTTTAACAATGGAGAAGTTCTCGACTTGCAGCTTATGGCCTAGAATACGGTAATCAGAAAAACTAAGGGCTGGGTTCGCAGACATGTACCTTCATCACTGACATCAAGGGGTGACTTGTAAGTGTGAAGGAGGCATCGCAGATGAATTGCTACGGAGAGTGTTTTCCCATCGCCCAATGTCACTATCAATTCATTACAGAGCCATTAACAGATTACACACCTCAGATAGGATCTTCATATCAGCTGAAATTGGCTCTGCAAACACCCTGTGTTTCAGCTGAGACTTCATCCATTTAGTTGAAAACTATCCAGTATATTCACTGCATTTTGATTCAAGAATACAAGGGATGATTTAAATGTTGGTGAACCATCATGGGTTAAGAACAAAACAACTGCCTTGTTACATCAGACTAAGCATTCATTTACCTCAGCATTCTGGATTCAGAATCAGCACGCATGCTGGTGTCTATAAGAAGGCACAGGACATAATCATCCCATTTATCTCCATTTATTATTACAAAGAAAAATGTTTTTATACACAGGAGTTAATTTAATGGCTAACGCCTGAACACAGACCTTTCTTCCTAATTCCTAATATCAAATTAGGCAAAGTTTCTCTTAACAGCTTGAAGCTGAATGTGAAACTTTGGAGCCAATCTGGTGTGGTGGTTAAGTTGTTGGCACTGGGAAAAATAATTTACCATCAACCACTGAAGCTCATGGAGTGACACTCCTTCACCTATTTTCTTCACAGGGTTTTCTTATGGGGAAAATAGTAAGCAGGGGAGTTAGATATACCACCTTGAGCTTCTATGTGAAAGGTAAAATATAAATCTAATAAACAAAAATAGCAACTCTTTCCCCTGCTTTCCCCTTCATTTATCTATACAGCTTTAATTGAATTATTGATTGCTTAAAAGCTTACATTTTCCCCCCTGCACCTTGAATAAGCTTAGGAGAATCATTGCCTCCATAATAAGTAGTGATGAGAATGTGGTGGGCAATGATATGGAATAATGAGGGTGGGACAGTGAGTAGAATACTTCACTGTCCCACTGTAATATTTCAATTACAGCTTCTTTGTTGTCCTAAGTCATCAAAGAGAAAACAAATGATATACATCTTAGCAATTTAATGGGCAAGGTGTCGAACTAAATACCCAAGTTCAAACCCTCAGCCATGGAAAGTCACTCATGAAGGGCTTATTACTCTCTCTCAGGCCAACCTACCTCACAGAATTGTAATGTGGTAAAATGTTGGAGGCGGGAAAGTTCTTTTTACCATCTTATGGTTGTGCAGAAACTATGATACACAAATCTTTTTAAAGAAATAAACTCTTCCCAACTATTAATTTGATCAAATGAAATTTACTTTAGATATTTCAGGATGATGTTTCTTCCTTCCTCTCCGACCTTCTCCTTCTCTTTCAGCCTTTATCCCTCTTTGATGGAGCTTCTAATATTTATGTCAAGCAACTTTCAAGACCCAGGCACAAAAAGAAAAGAAAACAAAGCTTGTGGGGACAGCTCTTCCTCCCCCCCCCCAGAAAAATGTAAGCCTAACCATTAACCTACATCAAACCATGTTGTTTAGAGTGTCAGAGGGAGAAAATGCCTGCCTGCCTTCCATTCCTGGCATTCACTTGCACTGAGCCAGAGAGTTAATGTGTGATTAATTTGATTCATAAACATGTTAATCACTTCACTGTGTGAACTGGTTAACATGCCCCACAGCTAGCACCTTTATTTAAAATGCTTCTGTTTTTCTCTTTCATATCCCCCCCCCCCCCCCCCCACACACACACTGCTCAAATGTATTTAACGTTTTAAGCCAGTTTCTGAGAACAAGCCTTTAAGCCTGGGCTTTAGCTGTGCTGCTGCTCCTGAAGGCTGAGCCTTGGAATTGAGTTTCAGGGCTAGCTGCCTCACCCTACAGTCTGCTTACTGTTTATATTACATCACCAGGAATATGGTGCTTTACAGAGTTAAATGGGAAGCCCCATCAGGTCCCTGCTTGCAAACAGCTTACAATCTAAGTCAGAGGGCCTTGGGAAAATAGCAGCAGGAAAGATAGGAGGGAAGAAAAACATGTGAGCCAATGCATACTTTACACTGGGGAAATGAATAAATGCACGGAAGGGTGTTTTGGTTTTTTTTGCCATGTACTCATGATATTTTCATCTCATCCCCAACTGATATCTGAAGCAGCTTGTCCTTAGCTACTCTAAATTAAACTGGTGTTTTGCCCCTAAAACTTATGGGACTTTGTGGGTGAATTCTGACGTGGTTCACCAACCAATCTGTTCAGCATTGCAGTCAGGTGACTCTGAAAGTCTGGCACCTATTGGCCATTTCAGGCTAATGTGGGCACACCCCCTCCTCCCTCAGCCTTGAGCGCTCTCTTCCAAAGCTCTTATGTTTTGAACAGTAGGAAAGTCCAGTGTTGTTATTTTTTTAATTGGATTATCCATGCATACCTGCCAATCCCTGACACAAATTAGCTGGAACAGTAGCTATAGCATTGGGGATAAGTATGAAGGTGAAGGTGAAGTGAGCAAACCAGAACTCTGCTTATGTACCCATGAACTTGTCAGCTATCACTCAAGACAATTTTGGACACAGGTTTAGAACTTTATGGAATAGCACTAAACCATGTCCAAAGAAGCCCAATTATCAATTCTGTTCTGCCCGTGTGTTCTGTAGGGATGAGTTATAAAGGATCCTGATGACTGACTGAAATCAGTCGGTCATCAAACTAATTTTGGATATGGGTTTAGCACTATTCCAGAAGAGTCTAAAACTCGGGTTCAGAATGCACCTGTGCAAAAACAACCCAGCCACTTGCACCAAACTTAAGCCACAACTTTTCAAAGATTTCACAAAATTTGCTGCTTTGATAGCCCTAGCCCCACTAGGAGGAAAATAAAGCCATGGAGCCACCAATCAATATGATCATATGTCTGCTGGCTTATGAGATCAGTGGAAGCAGCAAAGTTTATGTGGTACAGTATTCTGGCATCTCAGAAGAGTCTCCTATCAACGTAATGCTAATTTGCAGTACAAAACATTGATACAATCATAATTGTCTCTGTATTAAAAGCAGGGCTAACACTTCCAGTAAGTAGAATGAGGCAACAGTAGCCTCACACACACTCCTGGTTCTTCTACTAGAGAACTGTTGTGACTTCTGATATGGTGGTGGAGGAGGAGGATGCTCCATTACTGGTGTCAAAGTTAAAATTCAGCTTCCAATAAGATGGGCTTCTATAAATGGGAAAGTAATGCCATTTTTTCTCCAGTTCAGGAGGCAGAATATCCAGGGTCAGTGACTTCAAACAAACAGGTTTAATTCCCTGCAGAAGAGCCAATATAAGGAAAATCGGATAGATGGTTATGGAGTGACCATCCATCTCATTACCAATTCCTTATCATTATTTTTAATGTATATCTGTCCTGAGAAGTTTAGTCTGTGTACCACTTTGAATGTCCCTTCGATTTCAGGCATATCTTTAATCTTCTTGATCAATAAGACAAACAAGGATTTTACTTAGCATAGTAAAATTTGGGAGTAGAACCAAGAAAGGAGCAGAAGGAAGCTGCATTTTTCCTTGATACTTTACTTGATAAAATCCAATTAAACAAATTATCTACTCAAAAGTAAATAATTGGGACTTTTTTTTACAAATAAGATTAAAGAATTTTCACCACCACCCCAAATACTCTTCATAAAAATAGGTTGAATTTGGTGCTTCTAAAGGGTTCTTAAAAATAAAAAACACAGAGTTTGGATTTTGTTTTGTTTTAAAAGGCGGCACTGTTGAACTGGTAGATAGTTTTAAAAGAAGGCACTTTCTACTGGTAGGTAAAAAGATATGTTTAGTTTCAGAGTTATTTTGCTGTTTTCTGTGTTCATAGCAGAATGGAATCACTAGGAGTGGTCAAGGGTCAATTTTGATTATGGCAGTATATAAATAAAATAATCAAAAGTGAACAGAAAGCAGTGAAGCAGTCAAAACCCACTTCAGACATATTGAACCCAAACCGTTGATTTTGGCAGTTTAGAATTAAAATCAGCTTATTATTTATGTGGTCAATATTACGGTCATTATGATGTAGTTAGACACAAATCCTGCCATAATACATTGGAAATATATCAAGCAAAAAAAATATCCAAGTTTTCTTCCATCGTGGTTGCTAAGGAGGAATTGACTTAGGTAAACTTGTGACAACTCTGTTGCCCTGAAAGCTGAAGTGTGTCTCACATTTACATGGCGTTAATTAATCTGAAATCAAAATTTCAATAAATCTTGGTCATTAACATTCATGGGAATCACTACTTCCCATGTAAGTGGCAAACAGTAAAATATTGAGCAGAGAAAATTCACCTTTTACTATTTTTATTGTGCTTTTTGTGTGCACAGAGATACAGAGACACAAATGTTTATGTAAAAATAAAAGAACCAATGGAGCAGTAGTCCTGTGATAGGTATGTTTAAATAAATAAGATTGTAGTTATGCATTTATTCATATTCATAGGTAGAAATAAGTCTAATTTCTCAAATGAGAAAATGGGCAATTGAGCATACAAATAGAAAAGCACAGCCTGCAAAAGGATACTTTTCACCACATAGATAAGGCCCACGCGCAGAGAGAAAGAGGATTTGTAATTCAATAAATGAAGTGAGATTTGGAAGTTTAAGTGTATGTTAAATTGAATCAGATTTATTCTCATGGTTTAAGCAAGATCTACACTAAATAAAAAGGCATGATTAAGTAAAAAGTATTAAAAATTATCCAACCCATCAGACTTATTTTACTCAATAAAATCAAGATTGTCAAACATTTTTCCTATAAAGTTGAAGATGTCGCTGCAAATATATTTGCATACTATTATTAAAAAGAAGCTACCTTGAATGAAAAAAATATATATGTACGTTTGAGTAGCAAACCATACAGATCTCCTTTATTCTATAGGTGTGGCTGTCATCTGAAACTGAACAGGATTAATAGCCGAACTCTACTGTATATGAACAAAACATTGCATGTAAGTGAAAAAAAAATCTAATAAACTGATACAACCTGTTTGCAATCTATGCAAAGTCACTTGATGATGTTATCAGACTTTGGAAAAACTCTGTAAATTCTCTTCTACTATTTTACTGCTAAAAATGCAATAATAGCAGGAAACTTCCATGCCCTTTTCAATGCTTGAGTTTGAAGGCAGAGGATAGGCTACTGTTGAAGGCAGAGGATAGAAAAACACACACATACGCACATGCACACACATTTTTCTCTTGATGTATAAAAAACATGGTATCAGGAAGAGTCCTTTAATTCTTGTTTGCAACTCTCCCATTACTCTGACTATGGAAAGAACTAATCCAGAGTTGCATGTTCTTCATATGAGAACTGCAACTCCAAGTTGAGATTTGTATGTTGCAGAAAAGAGCCATGTCTTCTCTGTGTCCTATTTTTATATACCGGTATATACATGTACATCTACATGTACATCTACATATACAGCATTAAAAATTAAAATTAAAAATTAAGCATGTAATAAATTTTGATTATTTATAGCATTCTTTCAGATGAAGGGATGATCACTGAGTTCAGCTTTCTATGATGCAAAAAAAATGTACACCTTCCAAGACCAAAAATCCAGGCTTTTATATACTGTATAAATAATCCTCATTTAGCTAATATAATAATAATTATATAATAATTATTTAATAATCCTCATTTGCCTCATGTAGTGACTGCTGGTAGTCACAGTTACAGTAACTTTGTGACCAATCCTTGCATTTATAATCTTTGTAAAGCAAGTGAAAACTAGTAATATCATAAGCAATATTGTGGATTTCTCTTAATGACTGAATTGCCAATCCCAACTGTGGTTACTCAACAAGGACCTGTAATCTCAAAATGCAGTTGTATGTGAGCTAAAATAATACTTTGGGTGGGGTGGATTTAAGCCTAGTATGGCTGAGATGAGGACAAGTAGCCTTGCAAGATGCTCCTGTTCTGGAAGTGGATGCATTTGGGAGGCTTTTGACATAAAAGTCAGAACCTAAATCACCCTTCCCCAAACAGATGTGCTCCAGGTGCCTTTTACCATAACCCCCACAGTTCCCAGTCATCACTGGCAACATTACAGGAGAGGTAATTAAACATACAGAGTAGGGAAGAAAGAACAACAGAATCAACTATATAGCATCAGTCCTTTATCTCAACAACTCACAAGATCAACCTGTGGCTCCCCAGTTGTAGAAGAACAATTCTTATAAACCTGTATTACTACCAGAGCTGGTTGTGAATCAGGTGGCATCAAAAATCAAATGAATAAATAGCAAAATTAGCTAGGGTTCACAGGAGCTGGAGCCCAACTAACACAAGTTGTTTTTATCTTGATTACTCGTACAAGCTCTAAACCTTAAAAGAGAGAGACCGCCACTTGGTTTTTAAAAGCCCCATATGATTTGCTGGACAGGGAACTGGAACACACATTTATTTCTTATGGAACTGGACATGAGTTCTGAAATTCCTCCAAATATTCAAATTATAAAGCTAAAGAAAGGTAAGAAGGGATAAATATACCGTCCTTTCTCAAAAGAGCCAGGGTAGTGAACTGGTTATAATGTTCAGCTTCACTTTCTGTGGCTCCAAACTCACTTTGGAGCCATCACACTCAACTAAATCAATTCAGAAGGCTGTTTATGGAGACAAATGACTGGATGGCATTTTTCCAGAATGGTAGGAGGATTCCTACATTTGGCAAGAGGTTGGACAAGAAGACTTGCAAGCATCTTTCCTACCCTTTGATTCTACAGTATCATGGTGGGACCCAGGAGTGGATGAAGGAGTTACTCAATGAACTTCAATGGGGACAAGAACAGGAAAAGAATTTTTCACACAACATACCTTAGTAACTTACATCCAACATATCATCCTGTCTGTGGTTTGCTGCCCCCCCCCCATCTTTTACTCAACCTTAAAATTGGGAGAGCAGAGAACTGTCATGATCCATTAATCATCACAGCTGCATCATATGGAGCCTCCATCTTCAAATGCAGCATACCTTAATTGCAGGAATTGGGACAAGACAGAGAAAACTGTACACCAACTTCTGAGAAACATTTGCTGGAAATCCAAAAGCTTGTGGATTTTAAGCTAATCAGATAGACTTCTTTCCCCTTTTTACAGAGTGGGCAGAAACCTGCAGAGTTGGTAAATAAGGTCTCCTCCGAATGGGGAACCACTTCTTTTTAAGAATAGAAGCCTGGAAGAACAAGGCCCATTTCTCTTTCTCTCTTCTCTTCCCTCTCCATGTCCCCCGCTTCCCTCCACCCCTTGCCCACTGTCTTTGTAGCAGTCTCTCATCCAACAAGGACGATTGAAACTTTATAGCGCATGATTCATAGGCCGGATCTGTTTCTGGAGCCAGGGGGGGTGCATATTACATTAATCAGTGTCAGCCCACTAAAAGAGAGACGTGCATATGAATTCTCCATATTGCCTGGCACTGGGGAGAGATAAATGTGCTTGGAAGCCAATGGACCGGCGCGCTATAGGAAAAAATAAAGCAAATACGATTCTCTGACACAGTCATTCACACAGAGAGATTCGACTGGTTCTCCAAGCTAAAAATACTAGATCCATTTGTCCTGCAGTAAGATCGCGGAACTTAAATGGGACTCCATTCGCAACAAGCAAGAGGCTCGAATTTCTTAGACTTGATTCCTCTCCAACCCCACTCCCACCCGTGCAAACGCAGGAGGGGGTTTGGACTCCTTTAAGGGCCAGAGACCGCGGGACGAGAGCGAATTCGGGCGGATGGCAAAAGGCGCGCCTAGGCCTTGTCCGAAGTAGCCGGCCATCTCCCTTCCCCACCCACTCCCTGAACCATAAATCAACGAAAGGCAGCAGCTGTCCCGCAAATAAAAACGTCGCGAATAGAGGCCGAACCGGGGAAAAAGCGCCCTCCTTTTCTGGAAAGCGAGGATTAAGCGCGTCGCTCGTTTCTAACCGACAAAAATAAATGGCTTGGCGCTGGTAAAGATCGATCGCATAAAGTTCAATTAAAATGAAAAGGGGATAGTAGGAGAGCAGGGCAGCCGCGGAAGAAGAGACCCGTTTCACTGGGCTCCTCAAGCCGGCTCAACGCTTCTTCTGGACGCGGCAATCGAGGCTTCGGATTGCCTTTTCTCTTCCCAGCCTTGACCTTTCAGCAGGTACCTTGCCAGACTGAGTGGGACGAGCACTTCCCTACTTCCCACTCAGCAAAGCTATGGTGTCCGCGACGCATGGGGTATGTAGTCTAGCATTCCCAGGGCGCACCGAATTGAGGACTACCGAATTTAATTATGGCAAGAGCAAAGGGCCGCTGAGGTTGCCCAGCTTGCCTGAGGTTTTCTACAAAGCGTTGCCTACGAGATCGAAGTGCTACACTTCCTGCTACCCACATTCGATGACAAGAAGGCAATTAAATCCCAAAATACTATTTCCGCGTAAATCTGCCGCAGATTAAGATTTAGTTGTTGCATACCCTCCCAAACCCCTCTGTGAAGCCAAGTTCCTAAGTAACGTCGGCGGCAGTCTTTACTTCGAGTCAAAGCTCTCTTAATAGCACCGCGTTGTTCTGCACCAACCTTCCCCAATCTTGAGCCCCCCAGATGTCCAGGACTATCTCCCACCCTCTCTTCCCGGATTGGAAGGAGTGACCCAACAACACTAAGGGGGGGGGGGGCAGGCCAACCCAACCCAACCCAACCCAACCCAACCCAAGTAACCAGGTTCTCTCTTCAAGCAGGGCCTTCTTCACCGGCTGGCTCTCCTAGCTTCTTAAAAGAAGTCAGCCCTCTGTCAGTGAGAGGGAGCTCTGCCGTGCTCCGGGAGAGGCTTCTGTCTGCGGGACTCGCGTCTGGCGTTCCCCGCGGTAGAGGACGCTGCAGCCCGCTTTTTTGCCAGAACCCGGACGGACGCGTTTGCTCTTCCTTTTTCCCTGCTTGCTTTTGAAAGAAAAGAACAACTCAAAAGAAGCCGAGAACTTTTTCTGACAGGCAGCGGGAGAACAGGACTGCACCTATCGAAACAAACCATACGGCGTTTTGCACTGCCGCCCGATTTCAGGAGGAGGAACCGTTAGGGGACGGCAGCCGGGCTCCTTCCCCGCTCGAGCTAGTGGAAGGCCCAGACGGTTCCCCGACAGAGCGAGAACTCTGACCGGGGCCGAGGAATCCTGGGGATTCTCCATCGCGGGGGAACGCAACACATTCCTCGGGCCGCTGCCGCTCTTGAAGACAAGAGCGCAGCAGACGAGGCCGCTGGACTTCCCGCGGTTCTCGTGTTTTTGCGGCGTAGCTGCCCAGCTTGATTGAGCGGGCTACAAATGGAGCCGGAAAATTCGGAAGCTGTTGCCCTGCCTGGGAGGGACTCGATTCCGGGGGAGCCATAATGCGCAAGCGTTCCGAGCCCCGAGATTGAGGAGAATTTTACGCACGCGCTTAAATCGTTTCCACTGGAATAACTGAGACAGCACTTGGATTGAGAAAACATGACGAAGAGTAGTGACAAGCACAGCTTCGTATACGCCTCTCTTCTGCCAGGGATGATTTCATAACTAAACATTTTTTTAAAAAAACACCATAGTTTTGCATCTCCTACATTCTAAAACCCAAGGGTCTGTCTGTACTATTTTCCAATAGAAGACTCCTCCCTGCCCCACGAGGTCGCCGCTTGATCTGCATACAGACTCTCCATACAGTAGACTACCGGTAGTTGCCACCACCATCACCCGTTTCTGACCTTATAATAACCTTGCAGAGTAATCGGAATGACTCTTGTGGTAACGTATAGACCTTCTAAACCTCAGATCGATGTATTTTAGAACTTGCGATGCAGCCCTTTGAACAGGGGCGGAGAAGGCAGCCATCCTGAACTCAGTGGGGTTTACTTCTAAGGAACCTACAAAGGATCAAACTACTTCGCTCCCTTCGCCTTTGAAATCAATGGAACATGTTTTAAAGCGTCTCCCTTTTGCATTGCAGGCCGTTCTGTTCAGCACAGGCTCCGCCTGAACGGGAGGCGGCCTAAAAGAACCTGCTGTTGACTTGCATGTATTTCAAGGCTGGATTTGAATTTTGTAAAGCTGAGGAACCCTTCCCACATTTAATACAAAGAGATGCGAGCAGGTCTTCCCCGGGGTCGAGAGCACGAAAGGGGGCGAAAGTTTTCTTTTACGGATCTGTGTCGCTTGAAGGCTGCTGGGCAAGGCGACGGACGTTAATAATGCGAGACAACGTTTAAATTAGAGCAAGTGGCGGTTTTCCGTTTCCTATTTTCCCAGGACCCAGGGAAGAAAATGATTCCGCTTCAGGCCTATAGAGGGCGCTGCGAGCTTTGCTAAAGAGATTAGCTGCTTCAGAGCTCCCTTCATGTCCCGAATCTCAAGTACTTAGGTTGAAGGAGCGCGCGCCTGTGTGCGCGCGCCCAAAGCTCTTGCCCGGAATGCACTTTTGCTTTCACCCGCGGAGCAAACTATCCCCTTTTCTATCTACGGCTTCGCAGCGGGGACCCAAGTTCCCTGCTGCTCGGACTGCTTTCTTCGGGGAGTGAGCAATGTCCGATTTGGGACGGTAGTCGTTAAGCGAAAGAGTTGCTCGTGCTTGAGGAGAGCGAAATCTCACTTGCTGAGCAAGAGGGAGGAGACGCAGCGAGCAGGCACACTCTTCGCTAGATTCTCTCAATCCCGGGCGGACTGGGAATTTTCTCGCGGCTACTTCCTCGTTTCTTGGCTTCTAGAAATAGTTATTTCTCCCCCCCGCGTTCACCCGTAACATTGGTACTTCAAAGCCTCCAATTGCTAGAGATTTTGAGAGAGAGAGAAGGGAACGAAATTTAGAAATACGTATGAGAGAAAAGGATAGTCGGGCGAGCCAGAAAAACTGTGGAGATTGCCCTTCTGTTTAACGCGAACTCAGGACGCTGCACGAATCTCTCTCGCTCTCTCTTTGACAAAAACTATCAGCAATTCAAGAGCAGAGGAACTTGTGTTTAGCAGACTTCATGCTCTTAACTAACCGGAGAAATAAATGCCACCGCTTGCTGCCACGATCGCACCCTGCTTCAAGCACACCACAGGCTGCGCTTCTGAGCCAGCTTACTAGGAAGTGCGCCTTGTTGCACGCAGGGGCTCTTACACCCAAGAAAGCAGTCCCTGTGAAGTGGGTAAACCTGCTGCACCCACACACCCTATTCAGAAGCCTGGCTTCCTAAATAAAGTACGTAGATTACGGTTAGACTGTCTTGGAAATAGGGCTATTTGAAGTTCAGTTTCTGAAAAATTACGGCTACGGGAAGTCAAACTTCGGCTGGTTCTTAAGGACGCGCACTCGCTCCCGGTCTCCAGCCTCCTAGGTGCAGATCCCGGACAGCAGAGAAAAAACCTACCGTGTATTTCGTTTCTCCCGCTACAAAGATCCATCCATGCTTCCCTCCCACTCACCCACCCCTTTTTCTTTCTTGCTAGAGGGAAGGATGGAAGGAAAGGAAGAAGGGATCCACAAAGCACCCAACAAATTTTCTCAAAGGGAGAAAAATCTCTCTTTCTTTTTTCTTTTTTACATGCAGTGCTCTCGCATGCAAGGGGAAAACGGGAAGAAAAAAAACCCCAGATCAATATTGTCACCCCTGATGGGGAATTTATTAATATTTGATTTCAAATCTCGTTCTGATTTCCGACAAGTCCTGCTCCGAGGATGGCACAGTTCGGATAGGCTGTCTCCAGCATGATTTTTTAATGACTTTCCCAGCTGCTTCTTTCCATTTTCCACCGTCAACAACCATCTGGTATCTGATTAGCACCTCAATGCTCATTTAGCATTCTCATTTAGGAAAAAGAGAAAACTGGGGGGGGAGGGGGGTCTGAAGAGAGAGAGAGAATCAGTGGAGAGGTTGGAGCCTCTGGAAAAATATTGCACCTTTTTCAAGGGCTAACCTTTGGGAGATTAGCCAAGTTTGAGGGAACTTGCCTCTTCCTCTCATTCCTTTCCTTGTTAACAAGGCCAATGATTTACAGTTCCTTTTTTCTTTTGCTACAAAGATTGCAAGCTAAAATTCCACAAAGTGGAGAGGGAGACTTCCAAAGACACTTCTCCATCTCAAAACTCAATCTTGACATCCCAGTTTTATTTTCTCCACCTCTTGTTTTCCTATCTCACTGCTCAACCTTGGAGTAAACTAGTGCTGCAGTCAACTCAACGTAGAGAGCCACTTAATACCCGTACAGAGGCCTCTATTGAATCTGGCGCTTGGATTAGAAAAGAATTGTACAGCAGCCTTTCCCCCTATCAAAGAAGAATTAATTTATCTAGCACAAAAAAAGCAACACATTAGCAAGTTGTTTCCAAGCAAGGGCCATATGCACCCCCTCAAATAAAGCATACTTTGATTTAGGTGAGAAAGCTCACAATCATGAAAAAGTACACAATGTGAGTTACTCTGAGGTGCCATTTGCTGTGGAAATTGTCATAAGTATTTAATGTTGACCATGTAGAGTTTAAATAATTTATCCATCAACTGCCATTTTAACCCAGGATTGCAGTTCTAAATATAGCACCTGAGGGTGACATTCATTTAGTTCAATAGGATTTACGTCTGAGTAGACTAGGCAGTACAATAATTACTTATTGATTAAACTTAAATCAATTCAACTTGCATACTACTAATATTCCAGAACCAATATAATTTTTAAAGTACATTTGGAAATTTAAAATAGCTAAAAAAATGTTGGTGCAAAATTTTTAGAAGAAAAAAAAAACCTTTTTCTTTGTTAAATATTTTTTTAGGCAGTTTTTTGGCTAATTACTTAAAGTGTGCCCGTTCTGTTATATTCATAATTAGTCACCCAAGCTTTAGTCAATTAATCTATCAACTAAACGATTAGTGCTTAAAGCCCTACTAATATTGGATGGAAAACAATAAAAGCCTTGAGTTTTCCAAATGCAAAACCAAAAGTCACTTATAAAGGGCAAAGTCATAATTTCATTTTTGTTTATTAGGCAAAAATATATGATTTAGACAAGTTTTTGCTGTGGCGCTATTTACAATTTGAAACCACTTTATATACAGAATAACACAATCACATGAGAAACCTTTAGCAAAAACAATTTACCCAATCAAAGTTAGAATTACACTTTCTTAAAATGGAATAATGAAAACCGGGAGAGTCCAGTTAAAGGGCCAGATTTTTTTCTTAAATGAATTGGTACTACCTTATTGCAAAAAGAGATTGGTAGGAATCATTTAAATCATTTCCATTTTTGTTTTGTTCTTTAGACCAGTCTGTGAAATTTTCTTTTCCAGCAAAAAATAAAAATAAAAAAAAACAAAACAAAACAAAAACCCAAAAAACATTTAATCAAGCAGAAGGGAGAGTTGTTAAAATTCACGATGTTCCCTCTTGCTGAGTCAAAGAGCTGTTGGGAAGAAAAGACAGAACCATCTATCAGTGAAAGCTCAGCTACTTCTCGCCCATCTGCATTAGGGAACAGGCTGCATTTCTTTTTTAAAAAAAGGATGCACTCTCACACACACACACACAATAGAAATGCAATGTGACATTGGTGTTGGGGGGAGTCAGTTTTTAAACACACACACACACATACAACTTCCAGGCGAAAGTATATAGTTTGTAAGTTTATACCACTTTGAAAAGCTTTACTGAATTGCTTGATTGTTGCTTTGATTTATGATAATGAGGGTGTGCTTGGATTAGTCTGTATTATCCAAGCACTTTCTTTCCTTTAAGTAAATTTCACTGAACAAGAACTCACTTGTCCCGAACAGGCTGAAAGGGAGATTTTAACTGCTGAGGCGGAGAGTCGGTTCTTGCTACATTTTCTCTTTCTGCAGAAGAAAAAAAGAAAGGAAAAGAAAAAAACTTTAGCAAAATTTACTTACATGGGCACATAGAGCCAAAGCTAGATAAGGTACACAATGAATAATAATATTCCACCACCTCACCTATATATATATTATAGTATATATATAGGTGAGGTGAGATAATATTCCACCATCTCTCATATATACATATACATGTATACATGTATACATGTATACATGTATACATGTATACATATATACATATATACATACATACATACATACATACATACATACATATATATACTTACTATATATATATCATATAGTCTATTGTGGGAATGACTAATATATGAATCTAGAAACCCAATTCAAGTTTTGTGTCTGCCAGGAAATTTCCCAGTGACTTTAACCAAAATGTACAGTATCACTTCCCCATCAGCTGTGTGATGAGAATAACATTGCCTTATTTTTGCAATACTACAATGTGATACATTTTTTTTATTAAGCTAACACTTATATCAGTAATTTTAATACTAGAAGTGCAGTGGAAAGTTTTGGTTTTTGATAGGTCTCACCATTTTTTCCCTCCAAAGCCAGCTCAATATGTTTTATGCACACTTCATGTTTTTCAGAAGTCCAAAAGAGAATAATTTGGACTATCACAGTTTTCTTAGCCTCCCCCCCCCCCCCGCTTTTTTTTTTTAATCCACTTGGGCTGTGCATGGCAGCTTCCCTGTCATAGGACAATCTACCAGTTATGGCTCTATTCAAGAGAGACCAAGGGGGAGAGACCAAAAATTACAGCATGGAGGTGGCTGAATACCAGTTCAGTGGGACTTATCCCCAAGTGTAAATGGGCTGTGAAAATAACCTTGAGAGACAGAAGGAAGAGTTGTAGCCTGAACCACAGTCTGAAAAGAGAAATCTGAGTCCAAAATTGACACTCCCCAGTTCTCTGGAACATAAAGGCGGGGGAGGGGGGGAAGGATGGTACTGTAAACTTATAATAAAGTTAGTATTCTTGGTTTTGGTTTCCTGGTCTGGACTACCTTGAAAGCTTCAAACCAACCCGCTTGCAAGAAGCCTTTTTATCTGCTTCTTTCAAACATTACCTATGTGTTTGGGGCTGGTCCTCTCAGAAGGCTTTTCAGTGCTGAGTGCTGTTAACACTGAAGGTTGCTGCTGGGCTTGAAGGTGATGGTTGTGATGGGCAGCTTGGTGGTGGCTAACTCCCAAAAAGGACCTCACATTTAGCAAGGAGCCTTGGGTGAGAAACGCCCCATTTGTCCAGTTGTGAAACTTGCCAATCTGGCAGGTGTAAAGTCCATGGCTGGGTAGGAAAGCTGGATGCTGGAGCTGGGGGGAAGTGTGGTTCACTTGGGCAGGAGGTGAAGGAGGAGCTGGCTTGCTGACGGCCCCATCTGGACTGGTTGCAGTCTCTGCCAAAGACCAGATCTTGGGCTTGTTGTGCATTGGGCCTTGCAGGGGGTTTTGTCTGCTGGGGCTCAAGATCCGAGTAGGGTTATCTGAGGCCTCCTTGCCCAATGGCAAGGTTTCCTTGGGTTTAAGTCCTTCAGTGCCTGGGATTGGCAAGATCTTGTTTTTCTCCAAGTGGACATCTTCTCTCCTTTGCCTCAAGAGCTCAACTTTCTCTTCCTCTTCCTCATTACTCTGCTCTCCATCATTCTCATCAATTTTGTCAATGTCAATACTCTCCAGGTCAATCTCTTCATCGTCTTCATTTTTTTCAGGGTCCCCCTCATTATCACTTCCGAAGAGATTGCCATCATCTTGATCTTTGCTCCTGGATCCCCAGGTGACCTTGTTCTCCTTCTTCAGCCTCCTCCTGGCATTGGCAAACCAGGTGGAAACCTGTGTGAGGGTCATCTTAGTGATGATGGCCAACATGATCTTCTCACCCTTGGTTGGGTAGGGATTCTTGCGGTGTTCATTCAGCCAGGCTTTTAAGGTGCTGGTGCTCTCTCGGGTGGCATTCTTAGGTCTTCCTGGGTCCCCATATTGGAATTGCCCATAAGGATAATAACCAGGTGTGGTGTGAGCAGCAAACGTAGCAGGGTGGACTCCAGGGTTGTCCTTCAGTTCATACTGGGAACCCTAGAAGACATTCAGAGAAGGTGGGGGGTGAGGAAGTTATTCAATTATTTCCTTTCCACAAGCTCTCCCCAGTCTCTTCAGCAATGCTTTTCCAAATTATTTTTCTTTCAGATAAAAAGAATGGGAAAGCTGTCCCATTCTCTCCCTCCCTCCCTTCAGTCTCCATCAAATCCCACCAGCATCATTTCTGAAAACCAGATTCAGGAGGCAATATTTATTGTGCTATTAAAATTAAGCAGACATCCTGAAAAGAGTGCCGACCCACATCGAGAGAGATAATATCAGGGCATCATCGTAGGCTGCTGGGGCATGTCCAGTGCAACAGACGGCCAGGCAGATTCTTGCTCAGCCCTGGCAGCAGTTTAAAGAGAGATAGGGAAGAGAATGGAGTTGTGCTGAATCTACCACAGAAGGACAATGATAAGGCACAAATCAATCCTGCCAGAGTTAAACACACGGAAGTCACACTAATTTTGGTGGAGAAAAAAATTAAGCAAGTGCATAAATCTCTCATAGGGGCTTAGCAGTATGATATGGCATGCCTACTCACAAGTAATTTCCAGAGTTCAAGGGCCTTACTCACAGGAAATTGGAAATAAGATTTTGGCTTATAATAGGATGTCTTTGTCCCTCCATTTCAGTCACTTCAAGCTTTTAGCAGCATAAAAATAGTGCATTCAGAGAGGCACTCTTTCTATAGCCATATAGTTATTTCTCAGAAATTATTTCATCTACGTGGAACAAAACATCCCTCCCCAACTTTGAACGCCTTTAGTAAAAGTGATTTATTTTCAATCAATATATTATCAGCAGTAAAGCAGGGAAATCAAATTAGCCCATCAAGCCTTTGGTATATAACATTTTATCTTCCAACAACCTCATTAGGCCTCATTATTACCACCAATTGCACATTTAAGCAAGTGCACATGAACACACACTATTTTATGCCTGTTCCTCAAGCTTCAGGGAGGAACCTGTTCAAGCCTAGCTCTGGTTTCTAGGAATCAAGTATACGCTGAGGAGAAACAAGACTTTTTATTCCCCTTTGCTTCCTATCAGTGTCAAAGTTCTCCTCCTCTGTGCGTTTGTGTGTGTGTGTGTGTGTTTGTGTTTTAAATAGAATACCAAGCTTTTTAAAAATGTTTAAAAACCATCCGGGTGGAAAAGCCGAAGATTCCTTTGCAAAGACATTGATTTTTCCAAAGCAGGTTTGCAAAAGCAATTGTAAAATGAAAATACAGACATACACTCTATGAAAAAACAAAATGTAATTTTTAATAATAACAACTCTATTTGAGCCTACTCACTATATTCCCTTATCTCACTGAGCTATTTTTGTTCTGGTTGTCCAAATGATAAATTCTGTATTCCCCTGTTGGGAATTCTTTTGAAGTAGCCACTTGAAAATCATTACTGCTTCTACTTATCATTTACTGGTGGACAGTAAGTGAAAATAGATAGTCTTTTTCAGCCGCTGCCTGCTGTATACAGTTGAATAAAGGTGCTTTTAAAAGGATTTCTTATTTTTACAAAAAATATAGTTCATTTTTCATTGCTTATTTTTGTCAAAGTAAGGTATGACATTACCTTACTAAATATATTTACTTCTTTCTGCTCAATTTAAATAAACCTTAAACACCACAACATAATAACGGACAACAAATCTATAAAGGACAAGCTTATAATTGTTTCATATCTGTTAGCATTTAAGTGTGAATCACAAAAATATGAAACAATAAATCTAAAAGAGAAAATCCGTTTCTTTTTGAAAACATCCTAAAAATGTCAACATCAAAGAGCAAGAACAATAAGCAGCTAATTTCATTTAAATTAAATTCCAGATATATCGTCACAAATGTGCCATTTTGAACAGGGGGAGGGGGTTCAAAGGGATTTGTAACCGTGGTTAAACGAGGACTCGAATTAACACTACAAGTTAATTCCTTCATTTCGAGAAGCGGGAGTAATTTTATGAAATTAGGACAAGACCTGGGAAAGGCAGCGGCGCGGGAAGGAAGGAAGGGGAGGGGGAAGGCCGGCCTGATTTTCTTCGGAGATGTTTACGGGACCCTGCGATCTCGTGGCTAGCACGTCTCGGATCCCGGCTGCGATTTGCCGGCCACAAACCAAGGAAATCTCTGAAGTTCCAACCGCACCGGCAAGGCGGAGAAGCCCAGGAAGGGCGCCCCGGATCGAAAGAGTTCTAGCCGTTCCGGATGGACCTGTCAAAGCGGAGCCGAAAACTGGCCCGGGGATGCTCCGAAGACCCATCGCCAGACCGGACGAGGAAGGAAAATGCCGGAAGGAGCCCCGGCTGGACAGCCGGAGGAGCATGACCAAAGCAAACGGCCCGGACAAGGGTGGTGACCTTCGCTTGTCAAAGTCGCCCCAAAGAGTTGGGAGCCGATCGCGAACTTTCCCGAGCTCCTGGTCGCGCGCCCCCCCACCACCCTCCGCTCCGCTTCCGATCGAGGCCCGACTCACCATCTGCGAGAAGAGGGTCAGGTCGGCGGTGTAGGGTAGGAAGGCGCTGTAGTTGGCCGTGCTGTAGGGTCCGGCGGCGGCGGCGGCGGCGTACATGCCCAGGACTGAGGTGACGGCGGCGGTGGAGCCGCTGCTCAGCTCAGCACCTCCTGGACGGCCTGAGGCGGCGGCGGCTGCTGCTGCGGCGGCCGCGGCGGCCAGCACCCCCGGGCGGTCGCTGCCGCCGTAGACGGCCTGGCTGGCGCTCAGGTACTGCGGGTAGCCCAGCTGCGGGAAGGACATCCCGGGCGCGCGGGCAGGGAGGGACCGGACGCACCACCGACGGGGCAAGAGCGAGCCAGGAGTCGGCGGCGGAGCGAGGCGGGCAGCAGGCGGAGAGCGGAGAGGCGGCCAGGCCGGGTTCTCCTGACTGGTTTGGGCGGCAGGCAGGGCAGGCAGAGAGAAGACCCGTCCGAGTTCGTTTTCTTTTTGGGTCTGCGATCGGTCCCGTTTCTCCCGCTCAGACGGATCGGAGAATTTGCATGTGGAAGAGGGGAGGAGGGGGAGGAGGAGGTGGTGGTGGTGGAAAGAGGAGGAGGAGGAGGAAGAGGAGGCGGCGGCGGCGGCCGCAGTGCGTGTGGGTAAACTCGGTGGGGCGTCTTCCCTCAAATCTCGGCTCGTCTGCGCTCCTAAATCCCTTAGATGTGATCTGATCAACAATTGAGCTCCGACTGATGCGCCTGCCCTAAGGTCCTCGGCTGATCTTTCAGATACAATTTGAAGTTGATGCTTTGATTGGCACCCACTTGAGCTCCAAGCACCGCCTACCCGACCCCGTTCCCCCCTCCGCGGAGCACGTGGTTTAACAATCCTGCCAGGACCACTTCGTCCTGATGTGTGTGTGTGTGTGTGTGTGAGAGAGAGAGAGTGTGTATGCGTGCCTGCGCGCAGCTGCTGTGCGGTGCGGGGTGTGCGTGCGTGCGTATTTAAAGCCCCCGTTGCTGTATGACAACCTGTCTACACGATTTTACAGCTGTCCAACATTGGGGTTTCGCTGTTTTCCAGCCTTAGTGTGTCCCCTTCAGAACAAAACAAAACAAAACAAAAACGGGGTCGGGTTTTTTTTCCAGCGCTTATACTGACTCCTTGCAATTCGGCTCAGAGTCGGCTGAAAGCGAACGGGCCAGTGAGGAAGTTAGACTTTTTGGAGGGTGGAGCTGCCGTTTACTTTCCATTGACTTTCATTTTTGTTTGGATAGTCTATAATCGAAGCAGTAAGCGCAAATACAGAATTAAACCTCCCAGCTGCTCTTCCCAGAAACCTCTTCCCTGCAATACTAAACAAGTGAGTACTGTACGGCGAAAAATGTAAGACTCTCTTTCTCCCCCTCATCTGCCTTCGCAGCAAAATAAACTTTTAAAAGATCCCCGGGTTTTTGTATGGGAGTAAAGGTGGAAGCCCGCCAGTTTTGAAGAGGGGAATCTTTTTGTTGCTTTCTGAAACCTCCAGAAGAAAAAGGCAGGAGCGGGGAGCGCACCGTTTTCTTCGTTTTAAGAAATTGCCGCCTAGCGGTGCACAATTTGTTGCCTTTTGTACGACCGTAGCGTGGCCTTGGCGTCGCTTCTCTGCTCTCCGGTTTCCATCCGCTGCCTTGTTCCAGGTCTCTGCCCTTCTTGCTCGGGCCCTAAAGCCAGGCCGCGGAGCTCCTGCCCCCGGGTGGAGTGGAAGGCGCCTTTGTATCTGCTGGGCAAGGTAGCAGAGACCGCAGGAGCTCCGCCCGTCCTCCTGGACAGCTCGTCATGGGGTGCCTAATTCCCGCCAACCAGCATCAAGAGAAGCGAGACCACCCCGTTTCCAAACCGAGGAAGAGACGGTGCAAGTGCCGACCGTCTGAAGGTTTTACAGCTAGTAATTCTCGCTGAATCCCATCCAGGAGGCTCGTTCTCGTGGCTTTCCAAGCTCTGCGGAAGGTAGACGGCGCACCACACAATCAGGCTTAGTAGTCTTCCTTCATGGGACATCAGAAGTCAGATTACTTCCCCGTGGCCTTTTGGGCTAATAATGTGTTTCAAAAGTAGCTGTAACCTATACAAGTTTACAGCCACAAAGTAATCGCCTTTACAATACCCGCTAAAGCAGAAGTAGCCGTCCATCGGGTTTACTTCTTTGCAACTAATAGACAATTCCTGAAAGTCACTTAAATCACTTTTAGGCCCACTAACTACAGGAAGGCAGGAAACAGAAATATGTGAATGTTGACTATTATCCTGCTTCTTTGGATTAATTCATATTTCAGGTGCTTATTTCTTTCTTCTGCTTCTGCTTCAGACACAGATTATTTTTTTCTACTTGAATTAGAACTTGACCTCAAGTCTTCCCCATATCTCGCTTTTTAAAAAATTGAAATGATCCGGTCATGTGTATCTAAATAGTAAAGTATGAATGCAATAAACAGATCTAGACTTAAACCATGCATGGTACACCTTCACTGAACTGACTACACACCCAACCACGAATATGTAGTTGTTGCATTGTGTAAAAGTCAGCAATGGTTTACTGACTTCACTGGATTCGTGCTTAATACTTCTTAATACTTCTTAATTTGTTCCTTAATTTGTCTCCTTAATTTTTTCTTAGGAGTCTGGTGGCATCTTGCTTCTTATTCACCACTCCATTGCCAAAGTCCAAGGGTGGGGGGAGGAAATAAAATAAAAGATTTGGGTCACAACCCAGCCACCTATGAAGTTCTTCTAACTCAAATCAGTGGAACTTGTAACTATTATCTGGAACCAGTCAAAAAAAGACGTAGTCCTAGGACAACTTCCTTCCTTCCTTCCTCCCTCCCTCCACTGCAGGAATCACTCAAGTCATACAGATCGGTTTGCTCCCTCGGAAAGAATTTGGCTTGGTGACCCTTAAGTTAGGTGGCCACCTAATTCAGGACAGGCATCACTGGAGCCGTGGGGAGTGATCCTGTTTTAAAAAGGAAGCTACAAGGTGGAAGAAGGGAAGAGTTCACCCCACCCACCCACCGACAACCTTTCCAAGTAACAATGGAGTGAAAGGGAGGCAGGGGAATAGAGAGGAGGAGGAAGAGGCAATGGTGGCAAATAGGTATTCGGTTTTCGCAAAAGACAAAAGGGGGAGAAGAGCTAGCTAGACGCTTGCTACTTGCCTAGTTCTAAGTAGAAGTTAGCCTTCCCTTCTACTCTTTGCAGCCGCTGATGCTGAGTTCTTGATTTCATTTGTAGTTCCAAGGCCCATTGCGCTTCTCTCTCTTTCTCTTTCTCTCCCTCTCTCTCTGACATTGCAGCCGCCCCATTTGTTCAAGTTTTACCTGTGGATCTCAACTGGCCCTTAAATGATACTGCCCCTGTGACACCTTCCTTTTCCCATGCCTTCCATTAAGTAAAGTTACACACATACACACACACACTTTGGGGACAAGCATATCTCCCCCCCCCATTCAATGACACAGGCTTCCATAGGACTTTGAAGCCCTCCGTTGAAGGGTATATACAGTCTACTACACCTTTGCAACCTCTTTTATGAAGTAGCGCTTTTCTTCGAGGTAAGTAAATATAAAAGTGCAACATAAATCGATTTTGAGAAAGCCGGGAAAAATCTGGACTTCAGCCTTAAGAAAGCTGAAGCCCCCCCCCTCTTATCCCTTCCCGAAATAGGCATAATGTCAGAAAAAGCCACTCTGAATTCTGGATCGTATTCAGGATTTTCTTTTGTGGGTTTTGTGACACAAAGTTAGTCGGAGCTGTATAAAGTTTCCTTTTCTACCTTTTCTTTCAAATTATATTCTCTCTCTCTCTCCTTCCCTCCCTCTTTCTCTCTCCCCCCTTCCTCCCTCCCTCCCTCCTTCTCTCTCTCCCCCTCCCTCTCTCTGTCTCACACACAATATCTTTCTACAATCATAGAATTAAATTTCTGAATAGCCACCTTTACAAAGAAGTGCAAGTGAGGCTACCAATCTATTGGTTGAAACGCTTAGTTATTTTATTTATTTTTAAAACAAGGCGCCCTATCAACCGACGGAGGAAGAAAGAAGGCCTGGATTAAGGTGCTAAGGAGCAGGCGAAGGCAACGAGCTGGGACAAAAATTGAAAGTGTCTGAAAAGAGTGACCCGCCTAGACAGAAGACGCCATCCAGCCGAAGTGGATCATATGCCTATTTGTTGGAAAATAAAAGCCTCCCATTGAACAGAACGGGACTTGGTCCCTTGTTAAGGACTGCAGTTCGGGGCGCTTCTCTCCCCCATTTCAGACCTTACATTTCCCCATGAAATAAATGCGACTTCTGAATTTTTGGACTGTGACCGAAGTGTTCCCCTCTTTCCCACGAAGTGGGCCCTTTCAAAAAGCCTTCTCCATATTAAGAAATCCACAACTGGAAGCCATGACGATTGTTGGTTGTTCATGACGCGGGTGGTGATGCTGGGAGAAACTGGTTTTGCTGGGAACGTCTCAGATCGCGCACCCACCCACCCACCCCCGCCCGCAAAAAACCTGGCCGAATCCAAGGACTTTTCCAGCTGACAGGATTTGGGCAGAGGTTCTCTTGCAAAAAGCAGTGACAACGGCAGGCCTACAAGCCGCTACTCGACGAGGGTTAACCTTGGGTGGGCAGCTGCGGGGCTGCTTGGGAAGAATTTGGGGCGACAAATAGGGGAAAGGGAGTTTATCGGGTTGTCTTGTAAGAGACCACACTTGCCCAAATAAAGGCCGAGGTTCCGAACTTCTCAGACGGTTCCTCGGCTATTGCTGAGCGCAGCTGGCTGTTCCTTTCTCCAAGAGCAGCGAAAGTCCCCGGCGTGGCTGCCGAAGTGTAAGGCTGGAGGTGGCAGTGGCAAACCGTTGAGAGAGAGATATTTTTTTTATTTTTTTTTTGCTGGGGCGGAGGGGAGCAATGATAGCCAGACGGGGACGCACCAGCGTGCTTTGCTGCTCGCCTGCCTCCCGGGGGACTTGAGGGGCAATCCGGCTCCAGGCAAGCCTTCCCAAGTCCCACCGCCGGCGAGGGAAGGCGTGGGGGGCGGGGGGGAGGAGAGCAAAGCCCAACCTGCAATCACAATCAACCGAAAAGGCTCCTCTCCCTTTCCCCTCGGCTCCTCGATCGCTCGGGCCGGAGATGGTCGTACTTTCCTTTCCTTGACATTTTTTCTTCTTCTTCCTGTTCGGTTGAACTCCGTGAATGTACAGCTGTTTTGATTCCTCGTTTTCCCTGCCCATCCCTGGCCTCCCATGTCTCGGGCTTTTCCTGTGAAAAGGAGTAAGGGGCGTCCAGGCAAACCGTTTGCAAAGCGCTCTCGAAACCGACCTCCAGTCGGTTTTAAGTTACTGCTCATATGCACAGATTTAGGATGTCACCCATGTATTTACATCCCACTGAAGCGAATTCCATAATAATATCCCTATTATTACCAAGGTCCATAGGTCGGCGCCTGTCTCTCAAAAGAGCGATTCCTCGTGGCCCCTACAGAAGGTTAAATCTGATCGAAGGTCGGCACTGTTACGCGTCGTCTTCATTTCGCCACGGGATAAATAATCGCCGTGGGATGCCACCCGGGACAGCGGAGAGGAAAGCCTGTCCCAGTTTCTCGGTTGGGGCAGGAATCTCTACCAGGGTGTATTTTGGGAGAGCTTATTTGCTATTTTGTTTGCTGTCGAAGCATGTTTCTTTATGGGGGATATGGATTTTTCAGAGCATGGCAAGGAAGAAACTCAGTGGCAGTTAGAAGTTGGGTTTAATTAGCTTCATTTATTTTCTCGCCCCAAATTAAATTGGTAGGAACTAACCAAGCTCCTTTCTTAGCTAACTAAGCCTTTCGCAGGAGTTCCAGAGAATTTAACGGAACGGATTTTTGCAGTAAGCATTTAAGTGCCTCTTTTTTAATGCATTACAAGAACGAACCCGGCGTTTCCCAACCTGTCCCAATGGCGCTTAAATGTAACGGCGAGATCCAAGTTTAAAGAGTGTGGCGCATATTTAACTCTTCATCTTAAAGGTTCTGTGTAACCATTGTTTCGGCAGGGGAAACGGGGGTTCCTCTTTCGTCCGAGCCTGGAGGGGGGCGGGGGCGGGAGGGACGCCTCTCAACAAGTTCGGATTTATGAGGCTTGTTAAACACGCGTTACCGTATTACTTATCACTCTCCCCACTTCGAGGAGGCTGGGAAACAATCCCCTCTTTCCTTCAGCCCCTTCACACACGTCGGAGCAACACGGCGTGTGTCCAACAATTACCAGTGGCCGGGAGATCCATCTCCGTGCTGTCATTACCACTTTCCCCCCACTACCCTCCCCGCCCCTATTTTTTAAGCCCCGGAGCGGGCGTCTTTCAACCCAAACCAACCCGTTTCTATGAAACTCCCGGACTTTAGCTACAGCACAGAAACTTTCAGAATGTTGGATGTAGTAGGAGAACTTGCGCCAACAAACTTAAAAGCTGCTGCAACAGCCCACCTGCCAGGGGCCTGGGTGTCGCCTGTCGTTTTGGGACAAGGCGTCTAATTTGGGAAGGGGAACAACTGAATACAGACAGCGAAGATTTGAATCCTCCATTCCACCGCCGACTTGAAAAAATTGCAAGCAGGAAAAATACCGAGTGTGGAGCGGGGCTTGGGGTTGGGTGAGCGATGATGGTCGGGATAGCACGTGAGGGAAGAGGGGACACGACCCAACCGAATTTGACACTTTTTACCGTTCTTTATGTTTGAAACACCTCCCTTTCAGAGCCACAGTCCGTTTAAAGGAACAAACCTGGATCCAAAGCTGGAAATAGAGAGATCAAATCTGAATCCAAACAAACGAATATGAATCCGCCTTTTACATTATAAAGATCAATGTTCTAAACATGTATTTCTGGGCGAGGGAGGTTTTTTTTTTAATCTTTCCTTAATGCCCATGCGTTAAGACATTGCTAATTAATTTCTTTGCTGCCGCTGGATATGTCTTGTATTTTAAGGGGCGTTATTTATTCACTGCATGCTACAAATTACTAGATTATTACGTTAATCGCGTTAAAGACACACGGGGACTCGATCTATCTATTCTCTCCAGCCACCATTATTTACAGAGCCTGCCTTAATTAACATAATCATTTCCATTCTGCCTCTGCAAAGATCTTGGATCTTGAAGAGGCGACTTTGAAGGTCCTCTCGCTCGTTTTCTGTGTCCCCGCTCCCAACCTCATGTTGTGTCTCCGGGGAGGAGAAGTGTGCGTTGGTGGGAAGGGAAGATTTCCCCCCACCTCCCCCGCCCCCCTCCCACTCCGATTGCTACACTGCGGCGCTTCGGTTGGCTTTCTTCCTTCTACTGCCTGGTTCCTGCGGGGTTGCGCTGGGCTGGGCTTTTAAGCCTGATCTCGCTGCTTCCAGGAGGCCTCGCCTAGCAGCCGTCCCGTTGCAAAGCTGCCCGGTGCCGAGCCACGTCCATTCCTGCATTTTGGGACGGAGAGAGCTCCGCCCGCGGCGGAGAAACCCCACGCGCCCGGCTGAGGACGAGAGGTCTTAGGCTAAGTTTGCGCCTAAAGACTCGCCGGAAGAGCCGTGAGGCGGGCTTGGAAAGGCAGGGGCGCAGATGGCAACTCCCTTCTGCACGGGTGGGTAGGAAGCCGGATACGGGAAAGCTGAGCTAGGGGAAGAAGGCGTCTGAGCTCCGGGGAGCTCAGGGACCGGAGAAGCTTCTCCTTGCCTTCATAGAAGCCCGCTCTTAGCGAGCTCAGTTCTCTGTCACGGCCAGCGGCATTTCCCCAGTTCACTTCCAGTTCTGCTGACCTTGCTGCTTCCTTCCTCTTCTTAGTATGAAAGGAGAAACGCAAGCTCTTCGGGGCAGAGGTGGGTCTTTTGGGCCTCTGGTACCAAGCAATCTGTAAAAGGGTTCCTTCCTTCCTCCCTCCTTCCTTCTCTCCCTCCTTCCTTCCTTCCTTCCTTCCATCCATCCCTTTCCTTGATTAAAAAGAACACAGTGTTTTAAAACCTATGCCTTCCAAAGCACACTCACTAGGTGCAATTCCTCAAAAGAACCTCCAGATCTGTACAGTGTTAGGTTCTTTTCTTGAAAAGAAGCCTTTGGACTACACTATTGCCTTTCTTTGATAGATTCTCACCAGGATCTGGCTGAAGACGATGGGAAAACAAATTGCTGAGCTACACAGATTCTTAGGCTCACCCAATTTGATATTTTAGCAGCATGACGTTTGCAATGAGGTTTTAAAAAATGACATAGTGCCATTGTTTAATGGAACATCAAAACCTGTCATTAAATCCCTCCTCCCTGCTGGAATTTTAGCTGCACAAGAGAAATATTTGAGCAGGTGGGCTTTCTATCATCCCTGAACTCAAATGGCTGTTCAGAAATTTAGTAAGATTTGGTTTTCTGTAATTGATATAATTTAGTTATACAAATAAGTTCTGCACATTGTCCATGTATGATACATGCTTAAATACATGCACATTCTCCAAGAATTATATCCTGAACTCATTGTATGAAATAATTTGTGTTCTCATGGTGTTCTTTTTTTTTTTTTAATGTTTCCTTATTTTCAGCAAAAACAACAACAACATGGTCTACGTGATGGGCTTCTGGGTGCACAGAAGCAGAAAATCATAGAGTATTGTAACTGCAACATACTTGCACATAGGAAGATAGGCTAAAAGTAACATGACAAAAGAACTTACCTACTTTGAAAGAGGCACCCAGAGTTTGCTGCATATTTCTGTCCATTATTTTTCAGGAGCATAGTCAAAGCATTATCTCTCTGGTCTTAACTACCTCTTTTGGGTAGAGTTGGGCTACTAGGACTTTGTAAAACCAATCTTGGGGTTGACAGGAGATAGCATTTCAGCCTCAAGTCCGAAAGCAGCTTGAGTTGTGCTACTTTGTTGTTGTTGTTAGTTGCGAAGTCGTGTCCAACCCATCACAACCCTATGGACAACGTTCCTCCAGGCTGTCCTCTACCATCCTCTGCTCACGCCTAATGCTTTAGTGACTCCATCCAGCCACCTCATTCTCTGTGGTCCCCTTCTTCTTTTGCCCTCATTCTTTCCCAGCATTAGGCTCTTCTCCAATGAGTCCTTCCTTCTCATTAGGTGGTCAAAGTATTTGAGTTTCTTCAGGATCTGGCCTTCTAAAGAGCAGTAGGGTTGATCTCCTCTAGGACTGACCAGTTTGATCACCTAGTACTAGGACTTTGCAAAATCAATCTTGTGACTTGTAGGACATAGAGTTTCAGCCTCAAGACCAAAAACAGAAGTTGGGATGACTGCCCATGTTTAGCTGGCAATAGGGCCTGATGGCAATTCACAAGAAATGATGTTTTCCCCAGGATGGTTACTGTTGCCTGAACATCAGAGAGCCTGCTTCAGCTTGAGTCTGGACATTGCAGATGCAGGGATTTCCCCAAAATGTTGGCAGTGGTCAAAAATATGCCACAGAAATGATGACGTGTCCAAATTGACTTGGCATGTTGGAATTTGTTTTGAGTTTTGAGCATTTCAAAAGAAAAAGAAAAAAAGCTCATCCACTGGCATAGCTGGATATCTTTCTACTGATCCATTGCTATAATTTCAGGCGGTCTGTCTCAGCGTTGAAATCCGGCCGGATCTATCTGGCTTGAGCGAACTGGTAGTGCCGGCAGTGGGAGGCTCCACCCACCTGCCGGGACATCCTTACATCCCATTTTTTACCCTCTGTGCATGCCCAAAAGGCTCCATGCACATGCAGAAAAGGTGCACACATGCATAGCACATGCACTCCCATGCGCTCCCGTTCTGGAACCAGTAGTGAAAGTAAGTGGATTTCACCACTGGTCTGTCCCTTGTTTGCTTCACAGAATCGTTAGTTTTGCGTTTTCATCAGGGCTTCATGCAAACTATCGATTGTTGCATGTTTTTTTTTTCCCTAGAAGAGAGCACCTACAATTTGGTCAACTATTTAACCAGAATATTTGGCTATGTTACTTTTATCTGTTTCACAATGTTTGCATCAAGAAGGATGTATATAGCAGAGACTCTCCTGTCTGTGAATCAATCTGTTAGCAAATTAACAAATTTTATTAGACAGTGTAAGCTTTTATGAACTATATCTCTTTTCATCAGGGACATAAAATGGTCATATTTTTGGTTCCCATAGAGTATCGTGCAGTTTCTCTTATAATGTTCTGTTATAACAAACAATGACTCCTGTTGCAAGGAATTCTCATTCATCTGCCAGTTTTTGGGTTTTATATATATTAGTGGCCAAAATTGTGGAAACCTTTTGTGAAAAGTGTATTTTCTAGAACTAGCTAATAGCACCATTTTTTTTGAAGTAGTACCATAAAATTATAGATCAATGGAAAGATAATTTAATCAAGAATGTAATGCAATAACTTTTATGAAGGATTTGCTATTAGAATAGCAGTTACAGTATAAAGAAGAAAAGTGAAATACGGTGAAAAAACGAGATATACAAAAATTATCACCATGTCAGTTAATAGCTTGATAATCTTTTGCATGAATTACGGCCTTACAACATCTTCCCATGGAGTGAACCAAGTCTGTTAGTTCTGAAGCTGTTAGAATATGAAACCAAGATTGAATAATTGCTTCTATTAACTGGGTTTTATTACTGGGTCGCTTCTGACTAATAGATTTTTAATTGGGTTAAGGTCTGGGCTATTCCAGCAGTGGAATATGATTATCTTGAAGCTCCCCCGCCCCCCCAAAAAAGTGGTGTTATTAGCCGTCAAACCTCAGAAATACACTTTTCCCAAAACGCTTCCACAATTTTGGCCACTACTGTATATGGTGCAATAGTTTCCAATTACATTTCTCCAAAGTCGTTTTTAGCACTGTTCATGTTTACTAGAATTATGCTAAAGTGTATGAAAAGATCCTCCATTGCTACTTCACATTCTTCTTACAGAGTTTTATAGTAGTTGAAATGGAAGTCTTAGTAGAAGTAGCTTGACTGTACATTCTATATCCAAAGAACAGATCTTTCTATTACAGGAATAAATTACTATGGTACATTCCTTGATATATTTTCAGAAATAAATCTAACTCTTTTAAGTCTGAGTAGCTGAAGAAGTAAAACTATGGCAATCTATGATTAAAATTGTTGAGAACAATTTTAATCAGCAATAGCCAACAGTCTCAGGAATTATGAGTTAAAGACACCTGTTTTGGAGAGTTTAAAAATTATTTTGGCACATTAAGACCCAGAATGAAAAATAAAACTATAAAATGTGGTCTGTTTGTTTATAAAATTCCAAATTTTCAATATCTAATAATTCCTTTTTAAAAAAAGGCACATATCAAAATTTGTGTTTCAACATATAGTCTTCAGTTTAACTGGGTGAGATTTGCTTCCAAATAAATCAGATTTAGTTCAAGTTCAAAGTTCAAAGTCTTTATTGTCATTGTACATCATGTATACAACAAAATTGGTTTAGCCTCTACTGCTGCAGTCCATACAAGAATACAAGACATGAATAATATAAAGAATAATCCTTACACAAGTAGTTAGGGGAAAAAGATAGTCATACGTTTCCATATATACGTCATATTCTGTGCAACATATATATTACTCTGGTATATGATCATATATCATGGTATAAACATATTTCACACTACACTGGCACCTGTTGTGACTCCGGCTCCCGAGCCTGTCCTCATGGAGGAAGATGACTCTGAAGTGATGGGGAGGAGCTGGCAAGGCCTCCCTCTCCAGGACCCTCCTTCCTGGCAATGCCTCAGGTTCCAGCTGAAGGCCAGGAGGAAGGCATTTTGGAGCAGTGATGAAGATCAATCTTGGATTGATCCCAGGCAGCGTCGGAGGGAGAGGCGTGCGCAGCAAAGGAAGAGGTGTGGATGGACCAGAGATTGCTGAGTCACTGAGCCATGCCCCACAGGGGATAAAAGTGGGTGGGGTTGCTCTGCAGGCTCTGTGATGGACAAAAACTGCACATCGTGAGCTTCGGATATTTCTTGGACTTAAGGCTTGAACTTCTGAATATTCTTGGAACTCTTAGTTGTCCCAGCAATGGACTGCAGCTACGCTGACTCCTGGAGGTGATAAGAAACTTGGCAGGCATTTGGAGAGTAGCTGCCAGAACTTTTATCGGCCAAAGGAAACCAGGTCGGCTTGTAAGAATAAATTACTGGCAGACGTCATTCGTTCGTGTTTTTTTCCTGGGTGAGGTGGGGGGACAGAACAGCACCAGTGAAATTTGTCATATTCGTTTGTTTGTGGTACTATATTGTGTTTAGGAGTCTGACAGCCCATGGATAAAGGTAAAGGTTCCCCTCGCACATACGTGCTAGTCGTTCCCGACTCTAGGGGGCAGTGCTCATCTCCATTTCAAAGCTGAAGAGCCAGCTTTCCGAAGACATCTCTGTGGTCATGTGGCCAGCATGACTCAATGCAAAAGACGTACGGAATGCTGTTACCTTCCCACTAAAGGTGGTTCCTATTTTTTTACTTGCATTTATTACGTGCTTTCGAACTGCTAGGTTGGCAGAAGCTGGGACAAGTAACGGGAGTTCACCCTGTTACGCAGCACTAGAGATTCAAACTGCTGAACTGCCGACCTTTCGATTGACAAGCTCAGCATCTTGCCCACTAAGCCACCGCGTAGCCCATGGATAGAAGCTGTTTGCCCAGCTGGCTATACTTCTGTGCCTTCTGTCTGACGGTAAAAGTGAAAAGAGACACTGGTGAATCATCCCTAAGTATCTTCCTTACTCTGCTGAAACAGTGAGACCTGGTGATATCACCCAGTTGTGTTATAGAGGCAACCAATGGTTTCTTTAGGGATGTGATTTTAATAATTTTATTTATTAGTTAACAATGTAAGTGACTGATCAATTATTTTTGAAACAGGCATACATTTTATTTCCTCACTATGAGTATTAACTTGTTTGAAATTATTTTAGGGAGAAATTAGAATAAATAGCCAACTGAATGTTTCACTGGAAAGGTTACTTTGTTTACTTTAAATCTAATTGTATTACTTATTACCATAGGAAAACATTTTTGTACACACATAAACATTTATTTTCAAATAAAGCATTGTTTTTAGGGATGCAGTGGCTTAGTGGAAAAGATGCTGAGCTTGTCAATTGAAAGGTCGGCAGTTCAGCGGTTCAATTCCCCAATGCATCATAACAGGGTGAGTTCCCGTTACTTGTCCCAGCTTCTGCTAACCTAGCAATTTGAAAGCACGTAAAAAATGCAAGTAGAAAAATAGGGACCACCTTTGATGGGAAGGTAACAGCATTACGTGTGCCTTTGGTGTTTAGTCATGCCAGCCACATGACCACGGAGACATCTTCAGACAGCACTGGCTCTTCAGCTTTGAAATGGAGATGAGCACTGCCCCCTAGAGTCAGGAACAACTAGCACATATGTGCAAGGGGACCTTTACCTTTACCTTTTAAGGCATTTTTTATTCATATGAGGCATCTTCATTCACACTCAGAGATAGCATTAGAGAGTCCATTTTCTATGACACGATTCCTTGTTCAATATGCTTATATTTATATCGCTAATTTAGGACAGTGAAAAGATGGGGGGAAGTCCCAGGGAAAACATAAGAGTGAAGAAGTAGCAAATTTTTAAAAAATGATATCAGATAAGATGGAAAACATTCAGTCCAAGAGCTTTTCCGGACCACCAACCCATCTGTTTTTCAAGACTTTATAACACACATTTAAGTGAAATGGGAATACTTTTGAGCTGTTTTCATATGCTTTATTGCATTATTTTCTCTCTCTCTCTCTTTCAGAAGAAAATAAACCACCAGTATTCACCTTGCTGGCTCCAAATGGCCAAGAGTTGAATGTCCTTTGCATCCAGGGCATCTAAATAAATGTCCCACCATTATAGATAATAGATAGACAGTGCATCTAAATACACATCCCACCATTGCATCTAAATAAACACCCAGTGCATCCATTAGACATCCCATAGTTATAGATGATAGATAGAAATAATAATTTGCTAATACCCTATCCCCTATATAGATACCCAGATACCCTATATCTGTTTACCTAGGTAAAGGGAGGGGAATCAACTCAACTCTTCTTTATGATGGAAGATAGAAGATAGATGGTGAAAGTATGAAAATGGAATTTCTGCATAGTCAAGGTGATATCACAATAAATCTGCGTACAGAAATGAATGGCCCAGGATGCACCAGGGCAGCAAATGTGCATCTGTTTTCAGACCTGGTAGTATCATGCTAAGCTTCAGTTACAAAAGCACTTCAGAGCTGTTGGGTGTGGGTGTTGGGTGGGGGGGTTAGAGTGGAAGATGATGAGTTGTGAATTATCACCCCAGAAACTTCACATTAGAAGCTTCACACACAAGACCCTGAATCTCCATGGGGCAAAAAGAAAGAAACAAAAATCAATGCAGATGGCCATAATGGTTTAATGTCAGATGGAGAGAAGATGCTGAAGCTGAACACAGGTGGGGGGGAGTGTAGGTATGTGGGATGTTGATAAGAAGTCACTCCCATTAAAAATGTCCCCAGGGACTGCAGAAATGCTCCTCATATTCCCCATATATACTGCTAACATTGCTGATTTCAAAGAGAAAATAGGCTTTTATTTAAGAGAGTGAGGAGAAGAGCATCTTGTCAGAAGTGGAAGATTTTTACAACCTGTGAACTGCAGGTAGGTGGGACATTCTGAAGAAGGACTAAGAAAAAACCCCAAATTTGTCCTGAGTAATGGAAAAGATGAAGTAGGACAGAAATGCAATAATTAAGAAAATTAAGAAATGTTGATAAGTGTCTATGCCTGCAATCTAAAAATCAGAACTTGAGAAAATGTGTTGCCGTACTAGTTTCAGCTATTTTAATAGGATTTAGACAAGGCTTTCTGTGTGTAGATATGGACTATCCCCTCCTTCCTTTCCTCTGTTTTGTAGCATTTGGGGGCACATTAGAATATCATTTCTTAGTAAATATGAAAAAAAAGGTATATAACAAAAAAGGCATAACAGAGGATGTCTCTTTTTTAGGGTTATAATATAATGAGAGAATAAGATGTAATTCTGCTCACAGTAACAAACCGATCATTTTAAAAGTGGAGTACAGTAGAACCTCTGGTCATGACCATAATTCATTCCATAACTTTGGTCACAATCCAATTGGGTTGTGACCCAAACCTAATTTTGGCAGGAGTGGAATCTACTTACCTTCCTTACCGGTTTGGAAGTGCATGTGCCGCATGCATGTCACATGAGTAATGATGCCCCGGGCAGGTGGGCGGAGCTTTGATCCTCCATCACTACCAGACTGCCGAACTATGGGCCACAATAGCTACCGGATTGCATGATCTGGTCCGATCCGGGAGCATTTCACCCCTGAATTTTGGAAATTTGGCACTTACAAAAAAAATGGTGTGAAAGGGGAAATCGGCCGCGAAAAAAAAAAGTGAAATTTCTGGTCAGAACCTGATTTGGTTGTGGTCAGAAACATTCATGACCAGAGATTCTACTGTATTTGTACAGTGTATTCAGTAATAGTCAAAGCCAGAGATTCCTATTTTTTATTTATTTATTTATTTATTTTTGTCACAACAGTATATACAATTATCAACATAAAAATAACTCATCATGAGAGAAAAGTATATATAAGTAAAAGTATAAGTAAAAGTATGCATATAATATTATAATGAAGAGAACAATAGGACAGGAACGGTAGGCACTTTTGTGCTCTTATGCACGCCCCTTATAGTCCTTTTAGGAATGGAGTGAGGTCAATAGTAGACAGTTTTTGGTTGAAGATTTTGGGGTTTTGAGTAGAGACTATAGAGTCAGGTAGTGAGTTCCAAGCGTTAACAACTCTGTTACAAAAGTCATATTTTCTGCAATCAAGTCTGAAGCGGTTGACATTAAGTTTGAATCTATTGTTTGCTCTTGTATTGTTGCGATTGAAGCTGAAGTTGTCTTTTACAGGAAGGATATTACAATAGATGATTCTGTGCGTTAAACACAGATCATGTCGGAGTCGGCGGAGTTCTAAGTTTTCTAAACCCAGAATTTCAAGCCTGGTGGTATAAGGTATTTTGTTGATTTCGGAGGAGCGAAGAACTCTTCTAGTAAAATATTTTTGGACGCGTTCGATAGTATTAATGTCAGAGATGTGGTATGGGTTCCAAACGGATGAGCTGTATTCAAGAATAGGTCTGGCAAATGTTTTGTATGCTCTGGTTAGTAGTGTAGAGTTTTTGGAAAAGAAGCTACGTAAAATTAAGTTTACAACTCTTAGATCTTTTTTTGTTATGTAGTTGCAGTGGGCTTTGGCATTTAGGTCATTTGATATAAAAACTCCAAGGTCTTTGACAGGGAGGGGGTCGTCAGTGAGGTAATGACCATCAAGCTTGTACTTGATATTAGGGTTCTTTTTACCAATATGTAAGACTGAGCATTTGCTGGTTGATATTTGAAGTTGCCAAGTTTTAGACCAATCGGAAACAAAGTCGAAGTCATTTTGAAGGGTAGAAGTATTGTTAGTGGTATTTGAATAGTTTGACGTCGTCAGCGACGTCATAGTTTCCTGGGTAAGACATGGATGGGAGACTTAGAGGGAATTTTACGGCCATACTCTGGATTGGAAAAATCAGGTTCTTGAAGAAACAATGGCAAAATACTTCCATATTGTTGCCAAAAAACCTTGTATGGACACAGGGAACTTATCATTCATTCATTCATTTTCATTCCTTTTTTGAACTGCCCATCTCCCTCAGAGAGGGACTCTGGGTGGTGTATAATAAAAATAAAAACTTTTAATGCAATGTGGGGGATGCTGGACTATTTTAGGTTATTTTGATTTATGGGATTTGTGAACCCCCATTTTTTCATAATAGAGATTGTAGCAAACAATTCCAGGCTGGAGGGTTATGGATTTCTTCAACTCTCACATTCTTCTTAGAATGTTCCTGGAAACCAGAAAGATATTTAGGTCAGTTAATGATCTGTAAATATTGAAAAGCTTTTTTTATTACTGTGATATAATATTCTACCATCAGCAGTCCTCAAAGGCAGATTTAGGAACATATCCTATGCAGAAATCGCTTGTGTGGATTGAGCGTTGTGGATTCCTTACTCCATGTACTGCTATATTGAAACTTTTAGGAAGATTTTTAGAAACTTTGTTGGGTTTCTTTTCCTTAAAGCACTATTCAGGCATCCTGAATTTTATGTGCCATGTCCATATTCAATATTTTTACAAAATAAATTTATTTATTCAGTTTATATGGCTGTCCTTGTCAAATACATTACTCTGAGTGACTAATAATGCTAATAATGCTTAAAGACAAACTAATAATAAATAGTAAAAACAAAGAGATAAGAAATAACAAACAGCAGCTGAGATAAAATACCAGTCAAGCCACATTGTGCATTAACAATGTGCAACATTCACAAGCAATTAGTTAACATAATATAGTTATGAATAACTAATTTTACTGCTGCAATCTAATGATAACTCATTTTTATATTGGACTGCTATTTTATATTACATTTTGGTTTAAAATTGTTGGGCTATGGTAATTATATCATACAGAGTTAACATCTGTATACTTTTATTTTAGTTGTTATAATATACTTTATTATTACTCTTAATCCTGTATGTATGCATTGTGTAATATTAAGTAATAGTATGTATGTTTGCATCTGTATCTATAGTTATAAATATAGATAATCACCCCATATAAAACCACTGTACAATAGAACTCTCTTCACTGAAAGTTATGAACTATAATCCACCATGGTGGCCCTGGAAATATTGGTAGGTAGGTAGTCATCCAGCCAGCTGCCATTCTCAAGGAAGGAGTAGAGATTAGATTTCCACACTCCTAATCCACATCTTAACCTCTAGACAACAATTATTTATTTAGTGATATATTAGTGATGTATTTTAATTGGGTTTTTAAATATTTTTTAACTTCTTAATTTAAATTTTAATTATCAGCCTTTAAAATTTGCTCTTTTTAATTGTTGTTTTAAATTGTATACATTTTTGTTTTATTTTGGCTGTACACCGCCCTGAGTCCTTCGGAAGAAGGGCGGTATAAAAATTTAATAAATAAATAAATAAATAAATAAAAAATTATTTATTTATTTATTTATTATTCATATTTGTATACCGCCCTATCTCCTGAAGGACTCAGGGCGGTTCACAGGCACATAAAACATTTATATACAAATTAAGATAATCATTAAAAAACTTATTCTAATGCCAAATTATTAAAAAATATAAATATAAATATTAAAACCAATTTAAAACCCCTATAAATTTAAAATCTAAGCCAGTCCTGCACAGATGAATAAATGTGTCTTGAGCTCGTGACGGAAGGTTCGGAGGTCCGGAAGTTGACGGAGTCCTGGGGGGAGTTCGTTCCAATATTATTCCATTTTGTAATTTTAATATAGATTCTAGCATAATGAGTTCATAACTTGTGCCAATAATTCTAATCTAACTACTACTTCCATAGTTTATAGGTTAAATTGTTTCTATTAAGTTGAACGCTACTTTATGCTTTTTAAAGATCAAAATAAAGAATCTGTTTTGACATACTTGTTTTTGTTCCCATGTGGTGTTTTCATGTCTTTTAAACAAAACAGTTCTATTTATCTTTGGGATTAAGTAAGAATATATGCGCACTTAATGTTTAACTGCTCCTGTTCAGTGTTAATGCTGGTTTGACTCTAAACTGATTTAAGAAGATCCTGTCCAGACTTTGGCAACAACTTGCAAGGTATTCAGTCCCAATTACAAACACTTCTTTCCTTCAATTGGACAGTTCCCCTGCTGCTTTGTCTTTCCATTTTTGTGTTCTGGAAAGTAATATGTAATCACTTTCCATTTATATATCTGTATATCTGTCTGTCTGTCTGTCTGTGTATTAATATGTTTGTGTGTATGTGCATTTTATGTATACAAATTTAAAGCATCAAAACACAAGCTTACAATCAGTAAGCACTGATTCACCTTTTTCACTTTTTGAAATGAAAATATATGCAATTCAAGCATATTTAATTTATTTAAAGACCTGGAATATGTCTTTGGTTTTTGATTTTAATGAGCTCTATGAGAATTCTTAGTTAAATTGTGTCCAAGATCAGGAAGATCCAGTTGTGATATTAAATTCAATAAGTATCAGTTAAAATGAATCGTGAAGCATTCATTCTGGTTTTTTTTATATCTTGCAGTGACTTCCCTTTAAAGATTTGTTTTTGTATATCAGCTTTAGGATGAAATTAAAATAACTATTGAAGGTGCACCCATATGTTGGTTGTCCAGGAAATTCTAATCACTTTTTGCTTTCAACGCAGAGTTCTAAGCAAAGCTGGCTGAAGAACTCTGGGAGTTGAAGTCTACAAGTCTTAAAAGAGCCAAGTTTGCAGACCCCTGTCCTAAATGGTTTTAGAGCTTTGTGTGGTTGACATTTATCATATGGATCTATCTGAGGTACACAAATTCAGTATCCCTCTTATGTGGATTAATAAATAGCTTTGTTTTTTTCCTAAGTCTAGAACTTTAAAATATACATTTCATAACAGGCGTTTTAGCTATGCAAGCATTTATATTCCAAATATTCTTTGGTGTTCTAAAAGTGATACTTATGACAATTTAATATGACGAGAGACAGATTGACTCATCTCTGCTTCCAATTGAAGCAAATATGTGGTCTTTAAAATGATAAAGGAAGTGTATACTACTTTTAAAGTAAATGTAATCTCAAGTACTAAAGAGCCAAAACAGTAGATTATGAGTCTCACCCAAAGTAAATTTAACTCAAAGCTATAAGGACTTTAAATTTGTCACATTTTTAAATTTTATACTATAATCTTGAGATCCAACAAATGGACTCAAATGAAACACACACACATACACACACACTTAATCAATGCAATACAACAGACTTTTTTTTAAAAAAGTCCTAGAATTGAACAGGTTAACTCTTTCCATAGTATTAATTAGTGTAGGCAAGCCATATTGTAACTGTTTCTATTAAATAAAATCTGACCTTTACTGTAAATCACATAGAGGTCTACTCATTAATTAAGATTTTTTCTTTTGCCCACTCCTGATTATCTACAACATTCTTTACAAAAAGTTCTATAATCAGCAGATCCACTGGAAGTTGGCTAGTGATTTACCAGTTCACTACAGTACTCTTTCCAGTACATCGTTATCGTCTACATATTGGAAAAGTATAAGAAGAATTGCTATCTAAAGGTCACCTAGCCAACAATATGATTAAAAACATTTCCCTGCATTATTCAAGAGATTAGATTATACTGTTCACATTTCCAATACAGTCAGGATGTATTTGACTTTCTTTAAATGGTGACTTTCATCCTAGTCCATGCTTCCTATATACATACATACATACATACATACATACATACATACATATATGTGTGTGTGTGTGTGTGTGTGTGTGTGTGTAGGTCTTTGGTTATTCGGGTTTTCTCCCACGTAAAATTGGAAGTGTCTTGGCGACGTTTCGACGAAGTCTCATTTGTCATCTTCAGGCTGGTTGTTTACAGCTTCATGCTTCTAGGAGATATAGATATACATACATACATATATATATATATATATATATATATATATATATATATATATATATATATATATAGGTCTTTGGTTGTTCGGGTTTTCTCCCGTGTAAAATTGGAAGTGTCTTGGTGACGTTTCGACGAAGTCTCATTCGTCACTTTCGTTAGAAAGTGTTTCAGCAAAGTTTCTAGTTTGGGTTAGAAATGAATAGTAATGAAAAAGGCATAGTATCTGCTTCTTTAATGAAATATTAATATATTACTCAAAAACAAATACTTTGGGCCAACTTATATAATATATGCCAGTAAACATACGTAATGTATATCAGTAAAAAAAAAATTCTGGCCCAAAACACTCCAGGGATTTTTGTGAAAGAGGATGAACTAAAAGCTAGATCTCCCCACTCCATACCCATCATATTCACTACTACATCACTCTTGCTCTGATATAAAGAAGATCACAACTTGGAATGTAAGAAGAGTGAATTATAAAGAACATAAATGGCAAACAAATGAAAGAAAGTAAATAACCTTTTGTGTGCCAGTGAAATTAAAAAAAAAAAGGAAGGATAGCATTAGATCTGAATGAAAATAGTCTGATCTTGTGGAGTGAAATTGAATACATGCACCAAAGTAAAAGTGTTGTTTTAATTACAAATAAAAGGGTAAAAGTGTATATCAGACAATATATTCTGGGTGGTCATTTAATCAGTTATGGGTGAATATGAAAGTAGGAATCCACAGGCTGATGATAGTAGCATGTTAGCCTTCAGCACTCACAATCTCTGAGGGCAAGCTGTTCCATTGGTTGATTGTTCTGAGAAAATTGTCAGAAAATTATCTCCTTATTTCTAGGTTGAATCTCCCCTTGATCAGTTTCCATTCATTGTTCCTTGTCTGGTCTTCGGCTACTTTGGAAAATAGGTTGATCTCCTCTCTGTGACAGCTCCTCAAATGAGGAGGAAAAGGTACAATATTCTGGATGAATGTGATCGAGAGGGGAAAAAACATTCTACTAGATCATATTATTGAACAGGAATAAAATGATAGAAGGGGACAGAGCCATTTAAAGACTCCAGAATTAATGGGAACATTTGGTAAGGATCTACTTAGAAAAAATATTGTTGGCTCTGAATATGTTGCTTAAGTTTATTCATGTGTATACATATCATAATTTGTTAGATTCTTTATGGAGAAAAATGAGAGAATTAGAAAAGATACAATGGTGGCGAGAGATTTTGAATGGGATATATTTCTTTCTAATGTCAAAAGTGGATATTGGGAAAAGCTGACATAGAAGAAAAGGAGAAAAAGTAAAAGAAATAAGAATAAAAATAGAATGTAGGAACCCTGTATGGAAAAGTATCAGAAGATGGATTAAACTCAAAAATGAATGAGCAGAAAATAGATATGGAAGCTGCTTGAAAAATAAAAAGAATTATGTCACAGAGAGTTATTGAAATTATGCTGGGACAGTAAAAAAAAGAATGCTTTGTGGAATGATGAAGTGAAAGAGGCTGTGGTTGATAAAATGCAAATAAAAGAATAATTGCTACAAAATGAGAATGAAAGATATTTAGAGTACGAATAGAGAGGAAAAGTGTAAGGAAAGCAAGAAATGGATACAATGAAAAGAGGTAGAGTAAATGCAGAGCAATTTTGGTAGAAATAAAAATAAAATTTGGAAGCCACTGAAGAAGGCAGAAGAAGGAAGATCCAGTAGAATGAATGGAATTAAAAGTAAAAGTAGTGAAATATTTTGGGATGAAATTGAAATAAGGAAAAAACGGAAGCAATGTTTCAGAGATTTATATAGAAATGTTACTCGGAATAGTGAAATTAAAAAAATATCTATAAATATTATGTCAAAGACCAAATAAAAAACCAATCATACATGCTGTGGGAAGATTGAAAAGTAACATGACTGCAAGTGTTACAACTGGAGAAATACTAAAACACGGAAACAGTTTGATGAAGGAGTGGCTGTGCAACTTATTTAATGTATGAAGACAGCGAGTATTCTTGAAGGCTGAAAGAATGCTGATACTGTTTTTCTCTAGAAAGGAAAAGGAAGCAAGAGTGAATGCATGCAACAATTATGAGGGATTCATTCGTTAAATTCCTATGAAAAGCATTTGGCACAATGCTGCTTAAATAGGTATATGAAGTGAGAATGAATAACATTTGATAAATGCGATGTGGTTTTATGACTGGCAGGGGGCATGCAGACTGTGGATGGTCACAGAAAAATGAATAGATGTGATAAAGAAGGTTTATTGAATGTCTCTTCATTGAGGGAAAGTGTGCAATAAAATAAATAGTCTTGAATTATGGGCTGTTTTATGTGAACATGCTTGCTCAATGTGATAAGAACGATATATAAGGAAAGTAAAGCACATACAAGAATAAATGGGATGCTTAGTGAATGGTTCAATATTGAGCAGGGAGTAAGATTAAGATGTGCAATGTCTCCTTAGTTGTTTAATGTATTTATAGACAAATGCTTAAGGAATATTTCTGGTGTCATTAGAGATCTAGTGGTTTGGAACATAAATATAGGGTACACTTTTGTTGCAGAAGATTCTGTAATTATTGGCAGAAAAATATTCACCAAGCTAATCCAAAAGAACCCCCCACTAAAATCCAAGACAGAGAACAAGAAAACGGCACAGCCCTCCTCCCATATATAAAAGGCACCACAGACAGAATCAGCAAGATCCTCCACAAACACAACATCAAGACAGCATTCTGCACAAACAGAAAAATATCCACCATCCTAAGAAACCCCAAAGACAAAATTGAGTTAGAAAATCAAGGAGTATATGAAATCCCATGCACCGCCTGCCCCACCACATACATTGGACAAACCAACAGAAGAATAAGTGCACGATTGAAGAACACAAGAACTCATTCAAAAAGAGGAACCAACTTCTTCCCTGGTCCAACACTTTAAAGTCACAGGACATGATATTGACTTTAAAAGACCAGAACTATCGCCAAAACTGAACACTTTAACAACAGAATAATCAGAGAAGCCATTGAGATAGAAAACGCCCACACAGCATGAACAAACGAGATGACACCTCCGCCTACCAGCCATTTGGAAACCCGCCTTATTGACAAACGAGTCCCTAACACGAGGAATGACACCAGACCCACACTCACAAGGTCCACACAGGATGTCACCACCGCACATCCACTCAGAAAGCAGACCCAAACCCACACTGATCATGAAGCACGACCAAGGACCAGAAGCCAGACCGCAGCTGCAACATTAGCCATTTCAAACCCCTCCAATCCATTCATGCAGCAGACTGACACCCACTATGAAGATGTAGCACGACCACAAAGCCAAACAACAGCTATGCAGCTCACCAGCTCAAATCCCCTGCAGCACAGACTAGACTGAGCACAACCAAGCCCCCACCAACACAGGACACACCCCAGCCAATCAGAGCACAGAAAACCCCATCCAATCAGAGCACAGCCAAGCTCCTGAAAGATATTTAGAGTACGAATAGAGAGGAAAAGTGTAAGGAAAGCAAGAAATGGATACAATGAAAAGAGGTAGAGTAAATGCAGAGCAATTTTGGTAGAAATAAAATAAAATTTGGAAGCCACTGAAGAAGGCAGAAGAAGGAAGATCCAGTAGAATGAATGGAATTAAAAGTAAAAGAAATAAGAATAAAAATAGAATGTAGGAACCCTGTATGGAAAAGTATCAGAAGATGGATTAAACTCAAAAATGAATGAGCAGAAAATAGATATGGAAGCTGCTTGAAAACATAAAAGAATTATGTCACAGAGAGTTATTGAAATTATGCTGGGACAGTAAAAAAGAATGCTTTGTGGAATGATGAAGTGTGGTCATATGCAGATTATTAGTGAGGATTACATTGCAAAACAAACCCATGAAGAAAGAATGACTGAGTTGAGATAAAGGAGAAGATCCAGAAAGATATTTAGAGTACGAATAGAGAGGAAAAGTGTAAGGAAAGCAAGAAATGGATACAATGAAAAGAGGTAGGGTAAATGCAGAGCAATTTTGGTAGAAATAACAATAAAATTTGGAAGCCACTGAAGAAGGCAGAAGAAGGAAGATCCAGTAGAATGAATGGAATTAAAAGTAAAAGTAGTGAAATATTTTGGGATGAAATTGAAATAAGGAAAAAACGGAAGCAATGTTTCAGAGATTTATATAGAAATGTTACTCGGAATAGTGAAATTTAAAAAATATCTATAAATATTATGTCAAAGACCAAATAAAAAACCAATCATACATGCCGTGGGAAGATTGAAAAGTAACATGACTGCAAGTGTTACAACTGGAGAAATACTAAAACACGGAAACAATTTGATGAAGGAGTGGCTGTGCAACTTATTTAATGTATGAAGACAGCGAGTATTCTTGAAGGCTGAAAGAATGCTGATACTGTTTTTCTCTAGAAAGGAAAAGGAAGCAAGAGTGAATGCATGCAACAATTATGAGGGATTCATTCGTTAAATTCCTATGAAAAGCATTTGGCACAATGCTGCTTAAATAGGTATATGAAGTGAGAATGAATAACATTTGATAAAATGCAAATAAAAGAATAATTGCTACAAAATGAGAATGAAAGATATTTAGAGTACGAATAGAGAGGAAAAGTGTAAGGAAAGCAAGAAATGGATACAATGAAAAGAGGTAGGGTAAATGCAGAGCAATTTTGGTAGAAATAACAATAAAATTTGGAAGCCACTGAAGAAGGCAGAAGAAGGAAGATCCAGTAGAATGAATGGAATTAAAAGTAAAAGTAGTGAAATATTTTGGGATGAAATTGAAATAAGGAAAAAACGGAAGCAATGTTTCAGAGATTTATATAGAAATGTTACTCGGAATAGTGAAATTTAAAAAATATCTATAAATATTATGTCAAAGACCAAATAAAAAACCAATCATACATGCCGTGGGAAGATTGAAAAGTAACATGACTGCAAGTGTTACAACTGGAGAAATACTAAAACACGGAAACAATTTGATGAAGGAGTGGCTGTGCAACTTATTTAATGTATGAAGACAGCGAGTATTCTTGAAGGCTGAAAGAATGCTGATACTGTTTTTCTCTAGAAAGGAAAAGGAAGGAAGAGTGAATGCATGCAACAATTATGAGGATTCATTCGTTAAATTCCTATGAAAAGCATTTGGCACAATGCTGCTTAAATAGGTATATGAAGTGAGAATGAATAACATTTGATAAATGCGATGTGGTTTTATGACTGGCAGGGGGCATGCAGACTGTGGATGGTCACAGAAAAATGAATAGATGTGATAAAGAAGGTTTATTGAATGTCTCTTCATTGAGGGAAAGTGTGCAATAAAATAAATAGTCTTGAATTATGGGCTGTTTTATGTGAACATGCTTGCTCAATGTGATAAGAACGATATATAAGGAAAGTAAAGCACATACAAGAATAAATGGGATGCTTAGTGAATGGTTCAATATTGAGCAGGGAGTAAGATTAAGATGTGCAATGTCTCCTTAGTTGTTTAATGTATTTATAGACAAATGCTTAAGGAATATTTCTGGTGTCATTAGAGATCTAGTGGTTTGGAACATAAATATAGGGTACACTTTTGTTGCAGAAGATTCTGTAATTATTGGCAGAAAAAAATATTCACAACTGTTGGATATTTTATATGATGCAATAAGATATATTGATCTGAAAAGTCATATATCAAACACCATGGTAAGAAACGGAGTTAACAATGATATTCATAACTGGCAAAAATTAAACCAAGCAGATAAATTTGTATACCTTGGCAGAAAGGGTGGGAGGTAATTTGTAATTGGCATCATGTGATTTATATTGCAAGGAATTAATATTTGTTATAAGAAAAGCAAAAATGTCTGTTTTTGCCTACTTTGTTATAGGAAAAAAAGAGTTGAGTATGTCAGAAGGAAGAAAAAGTAGGTTAAAATAATCTTAAGAGATAAGCCCTGAACTGAACACCAAAATGAGTGATTGGTATAAAAGATGATGAAGTGTGGTCATATGCAGATTATTAGTGAGGATTACATTGCAAAACAAACCCATGAAGAAAGAATGACTGAGTTGAGATAAAGGAGAAGATCCAGAAAGATATAAGTGGGGTGGGGTTAAAAGAGAGAAGTGAAAATAAGAGAAGATATTGTGGGAAGTGATATCTGGCTATTGGTGGAAACGAGTGTTTTGCAAGAATAGAAACGTATAAAGAGGTATCATGAATGGTATTGGGGTGAGCTAATTTTAGCTATGCTCTCATTCTTTTTTCTTATTTCAGGCCTTTAATTACTTTCTTGGTATTTCTTTAAATTCTTTTTTGGAGCACTGCCTAATGGTATTTACCCCAAAAGGGAATAGTGTGATGGGCATGTATGTATATATTAAGCAGCTAAAAATTATTTAATCCATGAATACTCTTATAGCTGTTTACCTATAAATATTTTATAGATCTGATCTTAACTCACAAAGTAATTTTCATCCTGTCTCTAAAGTGATCATCTGATATGTTTAGGCTGCTTTACATTTTTTTTAAAATTCAAGTGATGTCCCCAAAGAATTTATCTGGTTTGTGCCAGAAATATACAACAGCCTCAAATTGCAGTGAATTTTTTGCTTGGTTGCTCTTTTTTTCTCTCCTATTTTTGACTGGATTTTTGTTATTCCCCCCCCACACCTTCTCTCTCTCTCTCTCCCTCCCACTCTCTCTGTAATTAGTTTGCACTGCCATTGCAGCCTTCCAAATCAATGCATTGTAGAAGCAATATGACACAGATTTCTGCAGTACAGGTGTAGCTTCTAGGAAGCTGCCAAACACTACAAGACTCATGTCTTACACATGGATGGGAGAATGCCATTCAGCCAATCTGTCAGCTTGAAACAGCCAAGAGGAAGGAGATCAAAGCCTAGAGCTGAACTTTTTCTCTCCTGATTAAAGTCTTTATGGTTTGAACTCCTAATGCTATTAAAGGGAACAGGGACATAGAGCGCATCGCCGGCTCTAAAATTCTAATTTTGTTAAAAGTCCTGGTGTATTTTGGCTAATATAAGCTTTCCAAACATTTCAAGATGTGCTGTTTTCTCTAAGGCCTAGTTAGCTATTGCTTGGAAATTACGCAGAACTAATACCTTCAGAGATGCATTTCTGTTTGTGGGCATATTTATTTAACTTATCAGCTCTAGAGAGATAATTTTGATTTTCACAAGGTCTTTTAATAGGAGAGAGAGAGAGAGAGAGAGAGAGAGAGAGAGAATAAAAATAAAACCACACAAGAAACCTGAAATTCTAGTATCTCCAGACATGAAAAGTCTCTTTATGTTACGTTTGGTGTGTCTCCTTTCTTGTAGTGACCTCTGCACATTGGTGTATAAATCTATTATTCCAGTCACTGGGGAATTCTTTTAAAGCTTTCTTTCTCTCTCTCTCTCTCTCTCTCTCTCTCGCTCTCTTTTTTGTCAGGAATAAGAGATTGTTCATCTTTAACTAGGCCACATATAAATTATGATTCTGCTGCAGTGTATATTTAATTAGAGTAATCTCACTTGAATTTAATTACCTAATGAATTATTTGTTTAAAAGGTAGAAAGGCTTGTTTGCCAAGTACAGTGCAACGCACAGATAAGAACTTCTACCACAAGAATATTATTGTTCAAAAATATAATTTTATGGTTCCATATTTTTAACTCTTTGGTTATCTTTACATATGAGGCCTGCAGTTATTCAGGTTTGATTTTTTCCCCCCAGTGTCAGTAATGGAACACAAATAACTTCAGTACTATTCTTGATTATTCAGATTATTTTCAAGAATCTCACTGAAACCATCAAGGATGGAGTCCAATCGTCCTGATGATATTGGAATGGTTAGGGTCTAAGCCCACCTTTTCTTACCTTGTAACCATCAGGTGCATTTTATTTTTATGGGAGTCATACAGGTAGTCCTCACTTAATAATCATTACTTAGTGACCATTATGATGAACTCTTCCCCAAAAGATTCTTACAACCTAGAGTTCTGATGGCATGCCCCGCTGTCACATGACTACATTTTGGGTGCTTGGAAGCCAGCTCACTTTTATGGCTGGTTGTCATGTGACCACAATTTATGAACTTCCTTGTTTTTTTGGGGGAGGGGGCTTCTTAGCCAGCTTCCTGCAAATAACACCTATAGGAATGAATGAACTCATTTTATAATCACCGTGTTTGCTTTCTGATTTCTGCATTCCCTTTGCAACTGCTGCATTCCCTTAATGGCCATCACAAAAAAGGTAAAATTGGATCATCAAGTGGGTGCCTCAGCTTTTGACCATCATGACTTATGATGTAAATGCCGATTATAATTTGAGGACTAGCTGTAGTCTAATATATCAATCAGATTGAGAAAAGCTGCTCTGAACCATATTGCTGAGCTATGAAAGCATAGCATAGCAATATTTTTAGTCAGAAAAGTCAGATATGATACTGGATTGTAAACCAGGGGTTAAGTGCATATGTTCGTATGTGTGCCAATAGACAGAAACTAGATAGACATACAAAGCTCTGGATGAGATTGCAACAGGAAAAAAAAGTACGGCTTCCCTAACAATTCCTGACTTACCAATTTTGGAACTGCAATGTGCCATTTTTTGGCAAACTTTAGGAATATAAAGCACTCTGAGAATAGAGATAGAAGTATGAGACTATTGTTTGTTGTGCTCTCCAGAATTAGGGCCAGGGGAAAAAATCTACAGTGCCAATGATAGACCATAAAGAGGCAAGCAAGTAGATCATTTCCAAAGGTCTGCCTCAAATGCTCTGAAATCTTCAGCCAGCCCACAGGCTACAAGTTATTTGTTGATTCCTAAAGCATACAGTACTAGGCAGGGAGCTAAACAAGAGTATTATAGTCTGTCTTCATATGACTCAATTTAGTCAGTTCAGTTTAACTATTTATTTGCTTTTAATTTATTTGGAATACTATTTTTTTTCTCTTTTTCTATTCTCAACATAATGTTGCTTATCCTAAAAAGGGTACATATTTACGCATGCCTGTATGCATATATATGAGAAGCAGGGGTATGTGTATACATACAATTCCTCAATGATATTTTTTCTTTAAAAATAGGTAATTCTAGGTATGGAATATGTGTAGAAGCTTTCCATATGGAAACCTAGGTATTCAGCAACACTCTCTTTTGAAGGTTCTGAATATCCTCAGTTACTGAGCTCTTGGCCATTCTCAATGCATAAGAAGCCAACAAGTTTAACCAGATTAAAAAAAAAGAATACCATATAAGTCAGGACTAGTTTTATTATAACAGCTATAACAATAGAATATTGAAGTCTGAATCTGCTTCTTCCTCTCTCATTTTAGAATAGAATAGAATAGAATAGAATAGAATTTTTTATTGGCCAAGTGCAATTGGACACACAAGGAATTTGTCTTGGTGCATACTCTCTCAGTATCTTTAAAAGAAAAGATACGTTCATCAAGAATCATAAGGTACAACACTTAATGGTAGTCATAGGGTACAAATAAGCAATCAGGAAACTACCAATGAAAATCGTAAGGCTACAAGCAATAAAGTTACAGTCATACAGTCATAAGTGGAAAGAGATGGATGATGGGAACGTTGAGAAGATTAATAGTAGTGCAGACTTAGTAAATAGTTTGACAGTGTTAAGGGAATTTTTGTTTAGCAGAGTGACGGCATTTGGGAAAAAACTGTTCTTGTGTCTAGTTGTTCTGGTGTGCAGTGCTCTATAGCATTATTTTGAGGGTAGGAGTTGAAACAGTTTATGTCCACGATGTGAGGGGTCCTTTAATTTTAATTTAATTTTAATTTCATGTGAACTAAGGAGGGACCTGTCTGAAACATTTTTTTTCCAAATTAGTTTCTTCAGCAGGACTATCCCTTCCCTCCTCTGCCCCCCCACCCCATATTCCGAGGTCACTCTTACATTCCATTACAACAATGTGCCAGGGCTAAAACTGACATAAAGCAACGTATTAAACAATGACATTCTGAATATGACGTCCAACATTCACTAGATATTCACTAGTCATTCAATCTGATATTCTTGTTACCTCTTTAAAATTCATCTCAGTATTCGGTATTTGATTTCATTATCTGAACATTGGCTTGTAATGATATTTAATATAGATGCCCTCAATCTTTCTGGGCCTTTGGAATACTTGACATTTTGAGAAAGTGTCATCAACCCCTTTATTAAATGATTTGCTTACAAAATGTTAGATATTCTTTCTCTTCTTCTCTCTTTGCATGTTCTCTCTTTAGCTTTTGCTGGAACTTTGTCCGTGGGCTTGGGTGCACTACTTCTTTCTGCTCTCTGTCTCTCTTTCCTGTAGTGACTTCACTCACTTTTGACCTTGGTGATGCTTTGTTTTCTTCCTGTAGGAACCCTAGTTTATTAGCTTGTCTTTTTTGAGACATGAAGATGACAGCTGATATGCCCATTTGTCCTTTTCTTTTAACAGTTTACATTAATTTTCTTAAGCCTACAAATCATTGTACATAAACATGTGTGGAAGGGAATCAGTCAGGTAGTCTATATCCAAAGCCCCTTGTATGTGTACACATTTCTGATTTTATATAGTTTATCTGAATCACAATTTAGCAACGTATTAATATCTTTAAAAGACAACTTCCTCCCAATATTCTGATTCACCACAATAAGGACATGTGATTAAAAAGAACTATCAGTGGTCATAACAATAAAATATTTTCAAATTCATTATAACTGCAACATAAGGATAGCCAACTTGCCATGGGACAACTAGATGTGGGACAAGAGTTACACTAATATTGAAGAAATGGTGGAATAGAGTCATTAAGGAAAGGATGCAAAAGTAGGGACAACGTGAAATGTGAATGACAAGTAATAAAATATCTTTAAAATTATTTTAAATTACTAAATTGAATTGTTAAATTGTCTTGCGATAAGTTGTCCTATGGCAAATTGGCTGTGGTGAGTTGTCCTGCAATAAGTTAGCCATGGCGAATTGTCTGTGGTGAGTTGGCCATGGTGAGTTGTCCCATTCCGATTTTAAACATCCATTGGAGAGTGCAACAGACTTGATTTTTTTAAAAGTCAAATTGAATTTTGAATCATAAGACATACAAATAATGTGAGACCACTGGTTTTGTAAAATAAGAAATGTCAGTTGTTTTCCATATCAGGGGTCTCCAACCGTGGCAACTTTAAGACTTGTGGACTTCAACTCCCAGAATTCCTCAGCCAGCTTTGCTGGCTGAGGAATTCTGGGAGTTGAAGTCTACAAGTCTTAAAGTTGCCAAGGTTGGAGACCCTTGTTCCATATCATCTGAATTTGGCAATACTGACTTATTGCCTCAATGTCTATAAAATCTATTCCAATACATTCAAAACTACAGTATCAGCTTCAGCAGTTGGTAAGGAGTTGAACCAGGGGTGAAATGCTTCCGGTTCACACAGGCTCACCCGATTAGGTAGCGATGGCAGCTGCTGGTTCGGAGAACCGGTAGCAAAAATCCCTGGCCCCACCCCCTGCCTCTGCTGAGCCACACCATCAGCAGAGGTTTTTTTTTTTTTACTTTTAAAAGTTTTTCTTCAGCCGAAACATGCCTTTAAAAGTAAAAAAAAAAAACTCTGATGATTGCGGGGCTGAGCAGAGATCAAAATCCTTTAAAACCCTCTTCAGCCGAAGGGGAAAAAAAAACAAGAAAAAAAACCCAGGATTTAAAAGCCTCCTTTGGCGATCCCAGAGGAGTTTCCTGATCCTCATAGGCTTTTAAACTCACTTTTTAACAGCCCCCACTTACAAGAGCCCCCACCCATGCCCAGCCAATTCCCCCTCATCACTTACCTATAATTACTGCTTCTTTCCGGCTGCAACTGCATGCTTTTCTTCAGCTACTGAAGAAGAAAAAAAGCTTGCTTTGACTTCCTGCTTTGCTGGCTGAGAAACTCTGGGATTTGAAGTCCACAATAAAATAAAATAAAATAAAATAAAATAATAAAATAAAATATTTGTGCAGCTTTCTGAGATTTGGTGTGTTTCTGTAGTGTTTCACTCTAACTACACAAACACACAAAATCTCAGAAAGCTGTATGTGGCATTGTGTGTGTGTGTGTGTGTGTGTGTGTGTGAGGTGTGTGTGTGTGCCCATAATGGCACATATTCAGTATCAATATATTTTCTTTTCAAAACATCCCTGAAGTTAATAAATGAGCCCTATAGAGGTCAGGAAAATTAAAACTGCCATTAGAACATGAAAGCCTTAGGTTTAAAAGAGAAATCTTTGGTCTTTGACCAACTCCATTTTCCATAAGAAATTAATTATTAATGTATCATTGCTGATTCTCCCAATGCATACATCAATCTTGAAACCATTTCACTACATTTATGATTTCTCCCCGGCACATGGGTGCTTTCATCTGCTTCGTAATATTGCCCTTTAATTGTGCTGTATGCAGTGGTGAAATCCAATTTTTTTTACTACTAGTTCTGTGGGCGTGACTTGGTGGGTGTGGTATGGCTTGGTGGGCATGGCTTGGTGGGCGCAGCAGCGGAAAGATACTGCAAAATCCCCATTCCCACCCCACTCTGGGGCCAGCCAGAGGTGGCATTTGCCTGTTCTCCAAACTACTCAAAATTTCCGCTACCGGTTCTCCGAACTGCTCAAAATTTCCACTATCAGTTCTCCAGAACCTATCAGAACCTGCTGGATTTCACCCCTGACTGTATGGCTTGAGATAGTCATAATGTTCACACATATCCATTCTCCTAGGAAAAATTACTCTCAGGTACTTAATAAACTCAAATCTCACTTCTTACATACTACATTGGTATAGTATTATCAATTGATAAAATAATAGTTTTATTCCAGTTTAGTGTATACCAATCTGGAAAAATAACTATAGTTATACCAATCTGGAAAAATAACTTTGATAATTATTTTTCAAAATGCAAGATGATATCATTTTAATAATAATTTATATTCAGTATTCATTTCCTACTACTAAACACCCTGAATTTCACCCAGTTGTGTTATTAAACATGCCAAAGGTTCCAACTCCAAATTAAATATTAAAAGGAGATAAGGGACATTCTTGATGAGTTTCATACTGCATTTTAATTACAGGGGATATAATCCCATTGGCAATTACCTGAGCAGAAAGATTATAATAATACATTTTTATCCATGATATACAATTTGATGGAAGTTCATTTTTTTTTCATAACTTGTTCCAGAAACATAATTTGCCCCCTATCAAAAGCTTTCTCCACATCTGAAGAAGCCATTATGCCTATGTTATTCCAATATAGTGTTTGAGAATAATGCTAAAATGCCCACCAATAATTTAATATTGTCAAAACTTGATGTCCATTCATGAAACCAGATTGAGCTGGATGAATTATTGACACTAATACCTTCTGTAATCTTTGTGCCAAGGTAGCTGTCAAAAACTTGGCATCTAAATTCAGCAAGGATGACAATCATTTGCACAATTGATAGAGTCCTTAGCTTTTTCCAGAATAACTGTTATGTAACCCTCATATTACCATAAGTGTAGACCTATTACAGACATGTTTTGAAGATTTAGTCCATTTAGAAAGCCATCCATCTGCTCAATATATTTGGAATATATAAACAGTAAAAGTCCATAAATGTTGAATTAATTTTAATTTTTAATAAATCCTAAATTCTCATTTCTCAGCTAATTGTAGGTTGACACATTAAAAATAGACTATCTGAGAACACGTGCCACATCAGATTGATTAAAAAACTTTCTTATTTAGTTAGTTTCATTTCATTGCCACCAAATATCTGAATAAATTGAATTTTTAAACCTATTATTGTATCCAAGATTGAAATAAAATCTCCCACCACTACAGAAGTTGTGCCCATTTGTGAACTAAAAAGATTTGCTAATTAGTTATATGGCATGCAATATCTGGATTGTATCCAGATAGATAATAAACCTTTATCCAAACCATGCAGTTACTTCTATTATTAGAATAAAATACTTTATTGGTCAAGTGTGACTGGACACAAAGAATTTATCTCCGGTGCATAAGCTCTTAGTGTACATAAAAACAAGGTAATATAATAAGTGTGCATATGAACATAAAAACAACATGTACGTAAAAACAACAAAGGTTAGAACAAAGGTACTAATCATTAGGTTTAATAATATCTACATATGTATTGCTTAACTAAACCTTCACGATTCCTTAATTAACATTGCTATTCCTCTAGCCATTTTTTAATTTCCATTCATATGAGTGCTTGTGTCAGTTAGAGTTGGGTGGCATTCACATTGAAAAATAAATAAATATCCCTATATTTATAAAAGCATTTATCCTCTTTGATAAACATCATAGCCCTTCAATAAATAACATTCTAAACAAGAAAAGAAGGCAAAAAAGACAAATTTATTCTATCTATCTATCTATCTATCTATCTATCTATCTATCTATCTATCTATCTATCTATCTATCTATCTATCTATCTCCTTATACAGAAAAAACATATCTCCTGGATCATTGTCAAACAACCAACATTTAAAGATTCAAAAAGAAAAAAAAGTATTTTTAGCTAACAAATTAATTTCTGTAAGAGGAAGGATCAATTAATAACAAAAAAGCTCCATATTGAAGTGGGGCTGAATGGAAATGGCAGCTTTAACACTGAGCAGCCATGGCTGGCTGGGCCAGGAAATAGCTCATGGAGTAAGCAAAATGGGAAAATGGCAACTTCCCTCTAATAATAGAAACTGAAAAAATATAGCCATTTAAAACTCCTAATAATGGAAACAGTAATTTGTGTATTGGTAATAGAATCAGCTACATATGGAGGAGGTGTGGCCAGCGTCGCGATGAGACGGATGTGAACCCCGGGAGCTCCAGGGTGAGCGCCAAAAATCCCCTCGTTATGGGGGTCCAGGTTGGACCATAGCTGCCCTGCAGGGGCAGCAAAGAAAGAGGGAGCCACTGGAGAGAACAGGGAAGTTGCACATTCCCTGCAGCTCTGGCTTTTTTTCCCCTCCACCCAGCGAGGTGGACCGCAGCCATTACAAGCTGCTAAAAGTCAGGATGGCCACTTAAGAGTGTGCAGGAGGTTGAAGTGGTGAATTGGACTGGACATTAAATTCGGGTGAGTGAACACCAACTCACGAGAGGCACTTAAATGATTTTAGCATCAAGACCTTTAAACAATTTTGGAATAGCGGCTGAATTGAAAAGACTGTAACACAATTGGAAGGAAGGAAGAAATGGAAATAATACCTAAACCCTGACAAAAATTTGGCTTGGAATTGAAATCCAGAGCCTTCAAACAAATAGAGAAAATTAGAACTTTTAATTAAAAATGGAATGTTGGACAATCTTGGAAGTTCTTAATAATTGATTAAGGACTACAAACAGGAAATAAGAAAATAAAGGTGGATTTAAAATGGAACTTAAATGGAGTACCACTGAGCTCCTCTATTTTTTACAGATTTTGATTAATTAAGATATTAAATTGGAACCGTTCTTTTAAATTAGTTAAAAAGGGAAAATAAACCGAAACAATTGAGGTGTGGCTCTAACCAAAAGAAACAAAATGGATACTTTGTTAACCATGAATTTCAACTGTGGACTAAAGAGTGACATCTAAAGGTGGAATTGTAACGGCAAGCATTTGGTCATCATTGAAGTTTATATGGCTACAAACTGTGATAATTTTAAAGGAGGCTTCTATCAACAAGCTGTTTGACTTTCAAATGAATATGACTTACAACTACAAAGAATAAAGCAGAGAACAACTGATAATGTGAGAAATACACAAAAGATTGTTAAGCAAGGAACACAAGAAACAACTATAGGACTGGACTAATAAGAAAAAAAAAGAGAATAAGAGTTGCTTCTTACAGTAACAGTGAACAAAGAATCTAAGATGTTGGATCATATACTTAAAAGAATATACTGAGGTGTTAGAGTGATATAAGAAGGGGGGGAAAAGGAAAGGAGAGTTAATAGATAATTTAAGAAAATATGGAATTTTTAAGCGTATACAACTAAACTGTAATAATTTGAGATTAATACTTCTAAGAGAATATATAAGCATAAGCATGAAACTTTTTGAAATAAGAGAAATGTTGGGTCCTTTTCACTTTGGTTTTTGTTTATTAAGAATAGATAACTCTAAATAAGGCTGAAATATTAAAGAGATGAAAACTAAATATACAAGAGATTTTTTTTTTTGAAATACTAAAAAGTGAGAATTAAATGAATGAGAGATTTCTTGAAATAATGCATGTCAGTTGATACTATTTTGTTTTTTCTTTCTTGCTACTGTTTTCTCTTTTTTGATAAAATTAAGAATAACTATCTTTATGTTTAATGAAATGTATGAGTAGAAATTATTGAAATACAAGAATAAAAGGTTTTAAAGCAAGGAATTTTAAAATGTAACAAGAAGGGAATTAACACCAGATTGAAATTGAAATATTAAAGAGATGAAAATTAAATACATAAGATATTTCTTTTTCTTTTTTTTAATACTAAAATGAGAATTAAGCATATGAGAGATTTTTTGAAATAAGGAATGCTAGTTGGTATTACTTTGTTTTTTATTTTTGTTATCCCCCCCCTCTTTTTTGGCAGTAGAAGGGAGAGAAGCAAAAGTGGGCAAATGGTGGGGGACTAGATTTGATTTAAGAGTTAAATTCAGGGTAGAGGGGTAAAATAATTTTATGTTAGGGGTATGCAAACAATGAAATTTAAAGGTAAGGGAAATATATTGGATAAAATATACAATGAGGGTGGTGGGAAATGGAATTTGGGTTGACTATGTACCTGATTGATGTTTTGTGCAAAAATAATGCTGTATGTGGTTTGTTCAAAAGAAAAAGAAAGAAAGAAAGAAAGAAAGAAAGAAAGAAAGAAAAGAATCAGTTATATATGGGCTATAGCAAAGCTCCAGATCTTTCCCAGTTTAAATAAACCTTCTCTGCAGCACAGAACTCCCCGCTTAATGCCAATAATTGAAACTGGCAACTTCTTTGTGATCTTCTGCTGTCTTCCCCAATGAGTTTGCTTGAAATCTATATTGTTTTAAGAGTTGAAAAATATTCTTAACCACAATTTTAAATATTTAAATATAACGGCTTAGGTAGGCCTTAGGTAGGCATAATTATTTTTCCCCCTCTTACTAGGTAAGGAACCAAATATCCTAAACTCTTCAACTTCATGATGAAAACAAGGCCAAACTTTAGAGCAAGTTATTAATACCTCTGGAATTTAAAAGTATTTTCTTCTGAAACTTTAGATTCTTCTGACTCAGATTCTCAGTTGCATGTGTAGTTGTTAGTTGCGAAGTCGTGTCCGACCCATCGTGACCCCATGGACAACTTTCCTCCAGACCTTCCTATCCTCTACCATCCTCTGGAGTCCATTTAAGCTCACACCTACTGCTTCAGTGACTCCATCCAGCCACCTCATTCTCTGTCGTCCCCTTCTTCTTTTGCCCTCATTCTTTCCCAGCATTAGGCTCTTCTCCAGTGAGTTCTTCCTTCTCATTAGGTGGCCAAAGTATTTCTGTTTCATCTTCAAGATCTGGCCTTCTAAAGAGCAGTCAGGGTTGATCTCCTCTAGGACTGACTTGTTGCATGTATTCAGTGAGTTTATTTTCTTTCCACAAAGTATACTATTCTTTTTGTAAAAATGCTTATTTAGGCTCCAAGAACCAGGACAGATCTTTTGCCATCACAGAGGGCAGAGTTTTTTTTTAAAGAAGAGGGGTTTGGAAAGAAGTTTAAGAGTTTTTCAGGGGCAAAACAGTCATCTTAAGTCTCATAGAGATTTATCATACCAATTTTATCTTTGTTAAAATAAACAGCAACAAATAACCTAAAAGCTCATGCCTTTGTAAATTAGCATTTTTGCCCATTTCAGTGGTGAGATCTCTGGAAGCTTTAGGAGTCACAAACTAGGAATTGGAGGGGCCTACCATAAAAATTTATTGCAGATCGATCAACATGTATTTGGCAAATTGATTAACTCATTGATTTATTACAGATCCTTCAAACTTCAGACAATCCCATGGTATTTGTCACCACCAACCCATTCTCTGCCTGGCTTTCCAAATTTATAATATCCTGATTATCCTCAAGTAGTGTCTTAATTCCATTCTCCAAATCATGGTGCAGTCTAATGCAATCTCCATTCCTAACAGCATATTTGAGAGTTGCATGTAAATTTTATGTGAATGCAAAGATGCAAATTTATATAACCATGGGATTATGCAAATTAGGCCTCTACCTGAAGCTTGGCATATAATAGTTGTGGTCCTTGAACCATTGCTGGCTATTTTAGGTACAATTTTTAATCACTGAAATCAAGGAGAACATTTTGTATTAACTTCAGCACCTTTATTGACCCTAAACAGATTGATTATGTGGGATATAATCTACTTCTTTGAAATAGAAATACGGAATACAGTTTGATATTTACTCAGTCTAAGATCACTTGATAGTGCTTTCCCATATAACAGTAAAGATCTGAATCACAGACTTTTCTGAAATATTAAAATACAGATAGCCACCTGAACACCATCTTTCAGTTATGTGTGCACTAGCTGTTTTTTGTTTCCTGGGAATAATTTATGACACAAGTTAAAATCTTTGGAACTTTAAAGATATAACTACAGAACTACAGAGGACAAGGCAATTTTGGGGGTTCCTGAAGCCACATCTATCTTTGTTTTTTAAATTAAACATTACACACACACACACACACACACACACACACACACACACACACACACACACACCCATATATATGTATGTATAAATATAAAGGAAGATTGGGGAGTGCAGACAAGAAGAAAAAAATAAACTATAGAAAAAATAACTTTCAGTTGCCTTTGGTAAAGATAGAAGCATAACATACAATGTTCTTTTGAGTTAGAATAAACTATACACATAGTACTTCTATAACCGTAAACAAATCTAATCATTATTTCCCAAGATTAAGATTTCATTTCTTTATTTCCAAGTGAAAATAAAATTAGTCAAAAAAAATTCTTTAATCAAAGCAATCAATTTTGCCATTTCCACCAACTTCATCCATTCCTCCATTGTAGAAATTTGTGAGTCCTTCCACTACTGTGCAGTGCATAAAGAAGCCTTGTTGCCATTGTCATATAAAAGAACAAGGTTGCATGTTTTTTTAATCTATCCAACAAACCTAAAAGAAAAGCCTCTTGGGAATTATCTGAATTAAAATACTTATCTAAGTCCAGTATTTCTTAGCTTTCCACCAGAAATGACAAAAATGCCTTCAGATTGTTCCATCAAACATTAGGCACAGCCTTTTATGTCTCTGACAATTTATCAGGTGTTAAACACCAATGATATATAGTCTTATAAAAATTATCTTTTAAACTGTAACTTAATGTAAACTTCCGTCTTTTATTCCACATATTCTTCCATTGACAAATATTTTATCAGAAATCAGGAAGTACAGGCAGTTATAAAGGTTTAATTGCAAATTTATGCTCTCTACAAGAATCTGAACTACTAATTGTCAAAGCAAATTGCTCATAGATGAGTCAATGGAATTAAAGGTGGACTGGACTTAGATTTCTTGTGGCCATGGAGGGACTTGAAATTGATGATGTGTTGACTCCCTCCTCTGGTTCAGCTTGGTTTTCTCCTACAATATCTAATATATAATCTTTAACATATTCATTTTCCATATTAATTTTCAATAATAATTTATACATCTTAGCAACACACATGATCACCATTTGTATATAGATGAAATTCAAAATCAATTTTCTCATTGATAGAAACAGTTATTTTTCTCACCTAGTTTAAATCTCTCTGCTAACTGAGCATAGGCAAATCATTGAGAAATATGACCTTTTCTTACCAATTGTTCTCTGGTTAGGTTCTCCATCAGAGAAAGTCAATAAATTAGCATACATTAACTGCATACGTTAGCATACAATGAAAAAGCAACTTTATGATCAAGTCCCACATTTGTGACAGTTCCAAGACTGTAGAGCAAAGGAAAGCTGAAGTAAGATCATAAGAACAGTCTTGGTTTCACTTAGCCACTGCTTCATTTAACAACCACATTGCTGGTCCCAATTATGATTGATAAACAAGGACTACCTGCATTTTGTCAACACTAGGCATCATCATGGTTCAGCTTCTCATCAGGAACAAAAGTGAAATATGGATTCAATGGCAACTGAATAGACATTTGGCAAAATTAGAAAATGTGAAGCCATATGTGTCTGGAGGGATGGCTGTGCAAACATATTGGGATTATGACACAGTATTTAGGCCAAATAAGACTATTAAATTTGGGATTACTATCAAGCAACTGTGGAAATGCTTCGACTAAGAAAATGTTAAATATTTCAAGTTTTGGATTCTAAATGGCTTTTTAATTCCACTGTAGGAGCCATCTCATGTATCACTTTACAGTTTGGAAAGTTGGGATAATATTTGTAGACATCATTCTAAGTGAATGAAAAGATAAATTTCAGATAACTGGGTGAGTTTTATACTATAGTTTTTATATCTAGTACATACCTACAATGTCTGTCTGTATATTAAGAACTTTGATTTTTAATTTCTTGGCAAAATTGTGTGGAATTGTCACGTACTTATTGGTTCTTTGCAAAGAATGTAAATTTCAAAAGCAAATGTGAGAAGGTTGACAGAGATGGTAAATGTGTGAAGAACATTGGTCTCTTGCATCCAGGACATTGCAAGGCAAAGAAAGGTGTTAGGGAAGAAGGAAACAAGTCTGTTGATGTCAGTAGAGATACAGTTTGGACTCATTAGGGGCTATGCTTGGAATCTGTTGCTGCCACCATTGCCAGCAATTTACTATGTAGCAGCTGCTAAATGCCAAAGCTGTTCAAAGAAATTTTGATGGGAGATAGAGAATCTGGCGCACGTGAATGCAACTGAAACCACTTTGCCTCCATCTAGAAGTATATCCAGCAAAAAAAGTTTATTGGAAAGTTAGAGACATATGAGCAGTGAATTAGAATTGAGTTTAGAGTGTGCTCAGCATCTGAAAAAAATAGATTTGTTTGTGGGGAATAGAAACTAAAAGTGAAGAACTGAAGGTGAACTACCTGAAATGAAACAGCTAGTAGTAGGTTGGACAGCAGTAAGTTGGGAATAGGCTGCTGTTGATAGTATAAACTTCCTTCAGGTAAGAGTAGGAGTCAAGTGTTTATTCCCGAAACTGAGAATTCTGGGAAATCAACTCTTCCTTGATGTGAGTGAGAGTCAGGGGATGGGTAAGGTTAAAAGACTGCACAGTCAGGACAAGCTGAATCTCAAGTAGTACAGTGTTCCAGAGGTTTAGATGCAATTATGAAAAAGAGACAATCCCCAGTTGATGGGAATGGGAGCATGTTCCTAACTGGACAGATAGAAATGTTGGGAGTAAGGTGGTTCCTCTGATTTAGAAATGTAACATGTGGTCCTCCATGAAAAAAAATTGATCTGTGAAATGAAGTATAGTTACCTCAGACTTTGAATCAAAACTATGATGTTGGGGGTACTCATCCTTAGATTACCTTTTAAAAGGGTATTCCAGGATTGATCCTGACACAAAGTGGCCATGCACAAGAAGCTGATCAAGAAGTGACTTTTGCCACATTATGAGGCATCAGGGTTTCATTCTGTAGGCTGACACCATTTTCTAGGCCTCAGTGTCAGTCAAAGTCAATATAAGACAGACCATGCAGCTCAGGGACAGATAACTTTAAGGCAGCTATCCCTGAACGAACTGTAATACCTGATTGTCATTAGGAAAGATCCTGTGTCTGTTTCAAGTGTAGAGAGAAATAGAAGTCAGAGGAAAGGTCAGGTTTTGCTCTGCTTATGGCCACATAGATGGTAATTAGAGAGGTTGGAGATGGGCATGAACAAAATATTGGGAGTTTTTCATTGCTTTCAACATATTCTGACACAGTTTATTGAGTAGAAAACTCTAACTGCAGTGCTCCAGTTCCAGAAGCAGAAAATTAGATTAATAGGGAAATTGTGTTAAGCAGCATCATAAAATTTAAGAGCATTAACATATATTAGTAACATATGCCTGCCTACATGTCCTTATTTTTTTATTTTTCCTGTTGTTTGTTTTCCCCCCTCATCTAGCTTTCTCTGTACTTTTATACAAACCTCAATGAAAACAACAAATATACTGCTGTTTGTATTTTGGTTATCCATTTTAGGTTGGTGCAGGGTCAAAATAATGCATCCTTAATGACAAATAGTAGTCTAGACATTATTTCAAGTATCATTCAGTATTCCCATTCACATGCTCCTCACATGATTCCATTTCTGACTGATTTTTTTTATCTTGTTTCGTGCTATGCAAGCCTCAAGGCAGTTAAAACAACATCAATAAATATGATAACATACAATAAAACAAGGCTATTCTTTTACAAATTAATTTGGCCATCCAATTTATAGTATGTGTATGCAGTTATATGCATGTTTGATGTGTATGAGAGAGAGAAAAGAGGGAGAAAAGAATTTGGGTTGCATTTTTACGTAAAATCACTTAATTTTCACATTCAGAACCAATAAGGTAAAGGTAAAGGTTCCCCTCGCCCATACGTGCTAGTTGTTGCCGACTCTAGGGAGCGGTGCTCATCTCCATTTCAAAGCCGAAGAGCCAGCGCTGTCCAAAGTCATCTCCATGGTTATGTGGCCAGCATGACTCAACGCCAAAGGCTCACGGAATGCTGTTACCTTCCTACCAAAGCTGGTCCCTATTTTTTCTACTTGCATTTTTTACGTGCTTTCAAACTGCTAGGTTGGCAGAAATTGGGACAAGTAACGGGAGCTCACCCCATTACATGGCACTACTAGGGATTCGAACCGCTGAACTGCTGACCTTTCGATCGACAAGCTCAGCATCTTAGCTCCTGTATGACCGCGTCCCTTTTTCAGAACCAATAGGCAAACTAAAACCTTAAAAAAGGATTTAGAGATTCAAATTTCCTTCTACTCCTCTTAAATCTGTATATTCTATGTAATCATGTCCTTTGAACTTAATTTATAGTGTTAAACTATAAAATATATGATATGCATAGGTCTTTTTGAAATCATGACTAATTAATGTGTGTTTTATTCTTTGAAATGAAGAATATGTATTAAATGACCAAAACCTCAAATCTACACCTCCTTACCCTTAATTTAATGGAACTCAGTTAAGCTAAATATTGGGCAGCAGAAACAGAGAACAACCAGGAAACTATTGTAAATGGGTACCGTTTCCTGTTAGAACCTAAATCATTGTAAAAGTTGTGAAAAAGCAACCTTTCCTGTACCCTGTTAGAAATTTTGTGAGAGATGGAACTAGTAGAAGGAGCAAGTCCCTCCCTCTCAGGTAGATCCACAATCCTTCTAGAAACAGCACTGCTTTCTTTGCCTGCTTGCCAGCCAGCTTATGAAAAGAACTCTTTCAGAAAGAAGCTGAGGTGAGGTGACAGCTCTTGCTGGAGCTGGCCTAGGCATGTATGTCCGCATTTCATCAGAAAGAAGACAGAAGGAAGAACCAAGGGTTAGGTCGATGGGGGAGAGCATAGTTGATAGGAGTAGCTGAAGGATTGAGAGAAAGAAGATAAGCAGAGGCAGCCAAGAGGGAGGGAGAAACAGACTTGCAACCAGGAAAGGTGAAGGAGCTACAGTCTGGAAAAGAGCAAAGCAAAACAGTGGCCAAAAGCTACTTTAAAAAAAAAAGGGAAAGAAGGACTGGAAGTGAAAGCTAATAGAATGGCTGAAGTGATTGCTTAAAGATGCAGTGGGGAAATTTAAAAGCGAGTCTGTATCAGCTTGCTTCTATTTCTAAACTGAAAGCGTAGCTGAAAGCGTGGAAGTTGACAATAGTTGTGTTTGAGATTTTGTCAATAAAGCCATGTCCTCAAGCGACCAGAATGCCAGAAACAACATAGTGGCGTTGTGATGCCAGCCCCACCTCTTTCCTACATGTGATGTGATATAACACAATTGTAGAAATGGAGTGGAGCTGGTGGTATGATACCAGAGCACCAGTTTTATGATTCTGATGAAAGCAGCCAGCTCCTAAAATTCTACAGATAAAACAGTGAAGTAATAAATAAACCTCTGTGAAAATAAGACACATTCTTGCTTGCTGTCTTGTTCCTGTCCTGTGACAAAGAAAAGAAAAGCTTGGAGGAAGAATGGACAGAGATCCAAGAAATATCTAAGTGGTTTGAGGAATTCAGGTTTTGAAAGCTCTGGATACAAAACAAACCGATCCACATCCCAAATTTGTTTGTGCTACAATATTCCAAACTGCAGAAGCTTTTGCCTTTCCAACAGATATTTGTTAAAAATGATCAGAGATATAAATGTTGAGGGAAAATATTTAGAGAAGTGTATTTTGTAGAAGTATGTTCAAAAGGCATATTTCAAGGCAAAACTTATGCAGATATTTTTCTTGTTAATTGCAGGTTATTACAAATAAGGGATATAAGAGACTTGTGAATGTACTTATGTGAAAGACATATGCAGTGGAAACTGTTTTTGTATCACTAGCAGGAACACAACCTTTTTCTGTTGACCCTTTAATATACTTCCACCCAGGGGTGGGTTCTACTTACCTTTACTACCGGTTTGCAACAGGAGCGTGCAGAAGCTTCTGCGCATGCACAGATCGTCCATTATGACGTCCGGGCAGGTGGGTGGAGCCTCCCGCTGCTTTTACTACCGGTTTGCAAGAACTGGACAGAACCGGGAGCAATCCACCACTGCTTTTACCCCACTTTTCAGACTTTGCTGCCTCCTTTCTCAACCTTCTCTCCATCTTTTCAAAGTATACTTTGAAAAGTATACAGCCAATGAATTGTCTATCTTCTGATCATGTGACATCTTTATACGTTCCCAATAAGTTTCTAATCTCAGTTCAAAGTGCTGGCACTAATTTAGGAAGCCCTGTATAAATTTCATATGAAGCTATGCTTCATGTTTTGCCTCCATAAATGATGTAACAATTGGAATTCAACTGCCTATGTGCCAGCTTTCTTCACCTATAAACCCATTGATCATTAGGAGCAATAAATGTAGAGGTAGTGTAGCTTATCTTTCCTAAAAGACTTGCTCTGACTATCTCTGTTGCATGCTTCCTGTTGATTGGATTGATGCTTTCAGGTCTTTAATCACTTCCTTTCTCTCTCAAGTCATTTCCCTTTACTCTTATGTCTCTGTCCTGCATGGTTCGGCTACATACTTAACTCACTCATAATGCAATGCAGATTTGTCTTAATTCATATTTCCTTGTCACCATGTTATTTTCCCAGTGAAGCTTGTCTTCATTTTTCTTTCGCACAAACACCAGCTCAAAAATACTTGCTTTTAAAAGTTATAATCCTAAATTTAGAATTTCTTTCTCCACACATTCTTTCATCCATATGAAGTTATTTATTATCCAACATTTTTTAGTATTGAAAACAACTTTAATTTGTGTAAAAAACACATTGCTAGAGAAATACAATTGTTCTCTTTCTCTGATACACAAACATACACACACACACATTTTCAGAAAAAGAGTCAAGAGTTCAATAGTTGCTCCTGGGTTCCTCCCCCCACCTTTTTTTTTTTTTTGTACTTGACTTTATGGATTTTGTTCTTCTAAAATTGATTTTATTACAATCTACATGTTCCCTTGTTGTGTCTTTGCTTATGTGTTGTGATGCACCATTTTCAGCTCAGGTGGTATGGAATATTTTAATTCCAGGCATTTTTCTTTAAGTGGTGTATGGATCTAGCACTCTCATTTTGAGAACCCTCTAGGCACAGGCAAGAGGAGTATTTTTAATCAAAAATCTAGATGAAACTAAGCAGCAGCTACATCATTAATTGTGTAGTCTAAACCATAATTATAGGGCCGAAAAGAACATTTCATGATTGAGATAATTAGCCGGAAATGTTTGTATTTAATTAATGGAATTTACTGCAATTTCTTTTATTTTGTTTTGACTTCTTAGTAATTGTCTTTTCACATTTCTAATAGGCAGAAAGCAACCCCCAGTTGAACAAACCTCTGCACAAGTGTTTAAGAAATGCTTCAGTTTGTCTCTGCTTTTCAATAGGAACCCAAAACATAGTTAATCTGATCAACAGGGATCAATAGAAAAAGTGAGTGAAGATTCTCATTTCTTTGAAGCCAGTAAAAGCAGTGAGCTAATCCTCCTAAACAATGAGGTCCTTTAAAGCAGAGTCTTGAACACTGAAAGGCATTGTGAAGTAGGATTTGCAATGTTTGGGTTTTAATTTAAACTGTACAAGCAGGTGTAGTAATGGGAGGTGAATCACTCATTACATTTTTGTTACTTAACCTAACAACAAAAATAAACAGTTCTTTCTGGTTTTGTTAAAGAAAACCCTACTTTTATCTTTTCAACAGAGTACAGTTCTGACTACTTATTAATTCATTTCCTTCCCACTTCCTCTATCCTATTTATTTATCAATTAATTCATACAATACAGCCAAAGTTATTTTTTTTATATCTCACCAATTTCAATAGGAAAGTTACACTATAAATTGATAAATACTCATCGGGGAGTAAGCCTCACAGAGGTCAATGGAAGTTATTTCTAGGAAGACAGGAATAACCTCCACGATGTGGAATCTCTCCCATTAATTAAAGAGACTGCAAAGTCTGCTACTGAAGTAATTCAGGATGATTAAAAATAAATGTCAAATATTAAATCGGTGCTAAAGGATCTTTCTAAAAATCCTTTCAAGTAAAATCTGGAAGAGTGATATACCAACCAGGCTAATTAATTCTAAATGGCTTGTAGCTCAAACATATTTACAGAATCATTGAGCTAAAATGTGTGGGAGTTAATATGGCTACACACCCCATTGGGGAGAGTTTTAGAAGATGCATTCCACAGGAGGAAAAGTTCCTGAACCTTGTAGTGTTCTTGTAGAGTGAAATTGGCCTACACAGTTTAAAGCTAAATTCTACAGATATTCAATCCAGAGTTCTCACTTGAGGCACAAATGACCAGGCTCAAATTATCCTCTTTTGGATCCATTATGCAAAGATCTAGTTCTCTAGAAAAGGTTGAGAAAGATTGGGATGGGGGAAGAGAGGAATAGGATGCTCAACAGCAAGGTGGATGGACTGTTATAGTGGTGGCAGGTGTGCCATCAGAAGACCTGAAAAACTAAGTTATGGGCAGATTTTCATGCAGAAGATCTATCTATGTGGTCACTAAGAGTTGAAGTGACTTGGTGACACATAATCAATCAAACAACATGTACATTTGGGGGAATTCAGGGATAATTCAGGGGCCTAGAGGGACATTATTCTCCAATATATTTATAAAGTACTATAAAATTTTGTATATATTTGTCTGCTTATTTTATGGATTTCTATATAGCACTAGCAATAGCACTTAGATTTATCTACTGCTTCACAGTGTTTTTACAGCCTTCTCTAAGCAATTTACAGAGTCAGCATATTGCTCCCAACAATCTGACTCCTCATTTAACAGTAACAGAGTTGGAAGGGACCTTCGAGGTCATCTAGTCCAACACCCTGCTCACACAGGAGACCTGTACTAGAGATTCAAACCGCTGAACTGCCAACTTTTCTGATCGACAAGATTTGACACTTTACTATAAATATTTGCAGAATAAGAAGCCAAGAAAACAAGAAACAATAAATAGACTGCACCAATATCACTGGTAATAATGGGTGACCATTATTATACCTTGTTCTTAGACATGCAAAACCTGGAAGAGTAAAACGTTAATTACCTCATTCCCCCATCCCTCAATATCAAGGGGTGCTAGAGTCTCTATGGATCAAGAATGCTGCCAACATCATTAAGAGATTGGATAAATATACTGTACCCACAAATTTTCTTGTCAGCTTTCTTTCCTCAAGGAGGCATCTGAGGATTAAAAAAAACCCACAGTCAAGTTCTGGTAGTAGGAATTCATTGAGGCTATTGATCCCAAACTCAGTATGGCTCTGTCACTCTGAATGGATAAGAAACTGTGGGTTCCTTTGTCAGAAAAGCCAATTTATTATGGAAACATAATGTAGAGGTTACAAGACAATCTCTATTCCAGTAGGGCTTAGATACCTACCAACCTGAAATGAAGAAAACTACTCTATGCCACAGATGCTATTTTGGCTGCTGGTTATGGTGCTTGATGCATATCTTTCCCAGACTGCAATCTTGATCATTTAAGGGAAGCTGACTATCATTTCCCTGAAGAAAGGAACAACTTCCTGCTAACAGTGCTATCTTGTCAGGATTAACTTTCAATTTATTGCTGTACATCATCCTGTGTAATAGTGCCCCAGCCAGCAATCTAGTACATCTATTCTTCCATCTGGCCCTGAATATAAGATGTCCACCTATCAAAAATCAGAAACAAAGAAATCTCATTAAACAAATTTCTAGCTGATCTCCGATGATCCTCCCACGTAAAAAAGAAACTGAGAAAGAAATTTTTCTTCCTTTCAAATAAATGTAATAATAAGCAGCACATAATTAAGTCTATTAGGCAAGAGACAGCCCGCTGGAAGGGAACATGTCCCACAGGGATCCAGACAAGGCTAGGTGGTGGCTGGCAATATGTCTGTGTTGGTCCATTATGTGATCACATCTGAAAAAAATATGTCATCCAGGAAGGTCTGCTAAGATGAGAAAAGAAATGTATCCTGTAAGAGAGCTTTGTATTGGTATGCATTCTCAAGAGGCTTTAATACGAAACAGGGTAGGACAATTAGCATTCAATTGCAGTCACAAATCTATCGGGTATATAAGCTGAAGAAACATCTCAGGATTCAAGATATGAGCTTTTCCTCATAGCTAAGTTGCAAATGTTTTCCACCAGGAATTGAACCAGCAGACAGATATTCCAGCATAAGATTTGTTGAACCTGGTGATGATTTTGATACTGCTGCAGGTATGGGCAGGCAAATTATCCTGTTTTAATGTATAACATATAAGGAATATTGAGTTCATGGTAGATTCCAGTTTTTTTTAAAAAAAATTCCTTCGATCTAATGTTATCATTCAGTAGGAAAGTATCTGTCAATCATTAATCCTTAATGTGGGCCAGGACAGGAGGAAATGCATGGGGTTTTAGAGTAGTTAGCTGGACTGGGGGTTTAGTCATAAACTTGCTCCGGTTTTGTGCTAAATACCAATTGATAACCATGCTCTTTTTAAACATAGATTTAGCGTTATTCCATCTTAAAAAGCACCTTGACCAACAACCACTGAGTAGTTCAGGTAGAATTGTCTCTTTCTTTTCCATTTGAACATATAGTCAGCTAGTCTCCTATGGTCAGCTGCTCTTTAAGGTCTCTGAGCCTGGGTTCAGTTTTAGATCTGGTGGATACAGGGGGAAAACATTGGCTTGAAAGAACTGAATGTTTGATATTGCTCAATGCCCAGAGACCAGAGAGGAAAGGGTGTGCTCACTCTGACCTAAGCATCCAATAGCTTCTAAGCTGAGCCCAACACCTAAGGTTCACCTGCATGGAGCCATGGTGGCACAGTGGTTAGAATGCAGTGTTGCAGGGTGACTTTGTCCACTGCCAGGATTTTGATCTTGACCAGTTCAAAGTTGACTCAGTCTTCCAAAATGAGAGCATATGCAGACTCTGTAAATCTCTTAGAGAGCGCTATGAAGTGGTATGTTAATCTATGTGTTATTGCTATTGTTATGGTCCATGGGAGAATAACTCAAGAAAAGTCAGTATCCAAAAGTTGCTGGGATATGAGCATGTTGCTATGAAATGCAAGCAAGGAAAGGCTCATAGAAAGAACTCTGCTGGGTCAGATCCATCTTATCCAATATTGTGTCCCTGTGTTGGCCAGAGGGCCAGTGCACAGCTTACCAGGTGGATGCCAGGACACTGTGACTTTCCTGCTCATATTTCCTGGAACTAGTCTTGGGAACCATCCTGGTGGAGTTAATTATTATTATCATATTATTCACTATGCATGTTTTTAATGTTCATTTAAGTTTGTGTGAGTTAGTGATCACTGTTGTAAGGTACCATTTAGTAGTAGAAAAGGAGCCTCAAGCTTAGCTCAATATGGATACTCGTTTAATCTAGATGGATGACTGTTATTATAATGTTATCTGCTTTGGTAACAGGAAGATCAAAGGGTTTTTATTCACTGTGACTGAAGGGTATAGAAAAAAAGAATTCTACTGGAGATTTACCAATTGCCAAAATGCTGTCTCACTGGAAGATGCTTTTCTTTATGTCCTCCTGTCTTTAGAATAGAATGAATAGAATTTTTATTGGCCAAGTGTGATTGGACACACAAGGAATTTGTCTTGGTGCTTATGTTCTCAGTGTACATAAAAGAAAAGATACCTTCATCAAGGTACAACATTTACAATACAAATGATGGTCATAGGGTACAATTTAACACTTAATGATACAACACTTAATGATAATCATAGGGTACAAATAAGCAATCAGGGACAATCAATATCAGTATAAATCATAAGGATTACCAGCAACAAAGTTACAGTCATACAGTCATAAGTGGAAAGAGATTGGTGATGGGAACGATGATAAGATTAATAATAGTGCAGATTTAGTAAATAGTTTGACAATGTTGAGGGAATTATTTGTTTAGCAGAGTGATGGCCTTCAGGAAAAAAACTGTTCTTGTGTCTAGTTGTTCTGGTGTGCAGTCGTTTTGAGGGTAGGAGTTGAAACAGTTTATGTCCAGGATGTGAGGGATCTGTAAATATTTTCACGGCCCTCTTCTTGATTCGTGCAGTATACAGGTCCTCAATGGAAGGCAGGTTGGTAGCAATTAAAGGTAGTGGCTAAGACACAGGCATTCTTAACTTTGGCTTCTTTCTACTGGCATTTTTCAGAAGTAAGTCCCTGCTTACTCATTCATTTTCCAATATTAACTTTTTTTTATTAATTAGAAAGCTTCTCAGATGTTTTTTGATTGAAATATATGACTATATAGTACCTGCTATTACTATTTAGAAGTTTGAGAGTGAAGTCTCGGTCTTCTGTCCTAAAACTGTGTTTGTTTGTTTTCCCATTGTATTTGTCTTCCCTTATATATATTTGATTTTAAAGTCACACTCCTTCATGGCAAGATTCCAGCTACATCCTTCTTGTTCTCACAGGTAGTGGTGTACCTTCTCCATCATCTACAGTACACAATAGCATAACATATTTTTCTGACATAGACTCATCTAACTCCAGAGTTTCTACTTCTACTTCTACTCTAACACCAATAGTTGAAGACTTAATTGGCATCCACTTGCTTTAACACTGTCCATATTTTATTATATGTGTTTTTAAGATGCCATAGAGTTTTTATCATCATAATAAAATTGTTTAGAAAGACTAGAATTGTATAACTTTCTTACCCACCTTCTCCCTCTCTCACTACTACACCTGAGTTACTATGGATCAGAAATTCTATAGATCTAATTTATCTGTAAACTTAGATAGTTATCAAATTGGAAACCGGAACCCACTTCTAGTCTAGTGAAAAATCACCAGTATACCACAATGTACATTCTATCTATCCTAAGACAGAATGCTGTATATATTGGAAAATAAATATGCATCCCAGTTTTGTTTAAATTACTGCACAGTTTAAAAAGCAAATGTACTACTGATTCTTTAAAAAAATTATACCCTTTTTCATTAAATAAATCCGGTTTACCACATGTGAGCTTAATCTGCCTTGCAGTTGACAATCTACCTGTTTTTACAAGTAAAACCTGAAATTCACTTAGTCATAGTGAGCTGTGTTGAGCCTGACAAGTTGTAATTTGTGCAGGCTGATTTCAACAATCAAACTCCTACCACGCACATGGTACATGTAGTCCAAACAGAGTTAAATACTTTTAAAGTCCTATTTATTTTAATGGGAAATTAAGCATATGTTTAGCTCTCCATGTATCTTAAATCAATAGGGCTTAAAGTGTTTAGTATTGGCTAAACTGTGTCAATAATATAATATAATTGTGTGTATGTGGGTATAATATATATGCACCAAATATCTTACAATCAAAAATTAATTTTCTTTTTGACAGAGTCTAAACTATTACAGGAAATTCTATTTTGGTTATAGTCTTTATATTTTGTCAAAAATTTAAAATAAGTTTAATTATGTAAATAAGCCTGTGAGAAGAAAATGTATGTCAGTAAGATAAAATCAATGATAGCCAAAAGCCTCTGTATATTGTAATTTTGAGACAGTACTAGGTTATAGATCTTGGGATTTTGCAAAGAATTAAATAAACATATTGACCACTGAATGCTAGGAGTGTATAGACAAGCACTCAATACTCACAAATTACTAAATAGTTGTTGGACACAGTAAATTGCATTGATTTCTGAAGTGTACTAATGGTCAGTTTACTTGTTTGATGAAGAAACAGCTGAGAAGCAAAAGAAGCAAAATAAAGACCATGTTATACCAGCTGGCAAAGTAATATAAATCAAGTATCTTTCAGTGCAAGATACTTCCAGCCAGTTATTACTTCATTGAAGAAAGAATTCAAGTTCACTGTGCCAAAAGGTGTATAATAGAAATTCTCCCAGTTATAATTCTGTATAAAAAAAGAGAAAGCAATGAGGATAGAACTAAATTTGTAGTCCACCAGAGCAACTTCAAAGTCTAATTCCCTTTCACTTCCTGAGTAAACTAGGAGTTCTTAGAACGAGGGTTGCCATCACCATGGCTGATGACTTCTCATCTCATACCCTCCCCTTTTTAGATGATAGCTAGCAGAAAAGGACTGTTGAATCTGGGGAATTGGTCAGGAGATGTGATTTTTGGTGACAACCCTAAAAGCCTAAAACGTAAGATTACCAATGATGCCGTTCATAGGCCATATATAGGAAGAATTGCTGTGGTGTTAGTAAGAAAATCAAGCTCTGGATAAAAATGCCAAGGTCTTTAAATCACAACAAAGGCTCCAAAGAGTACAAGGGAAATTACTAGCTGAATCTTTTCTGCATCTGTTTTCAATTCAGTTAAAAAATAACCACAGACAATGACACTCATAAAAATCATTTGACATTCTACACTAATGTGTATTTGTTGATCTTAGATCACAAATCATTCTGGATTTTTAAACTTTTAATTGGCTCCATGGCTGGCTTTGAACTCAATTAATCCAGTACCATTCCTAATGAAACTGAAGTAAATCAAGATTGATGCCCTTATAGCTGATGAAGGGATTACACCCCAGTTCAAACCTCACATGTAAAACTAATGAGATTCTGAAATGTAGCAACAGATATGATTTTCAACACGGTTGTGAAGGGTTGTGAAAATAATAAACTGTAAAAAGAAAGCAGTAGTTTCCAGTCTTTTCTTTCTCCTTACATAAACTCCAGGAGAGCCGTGTTTTGGTTTTTCATCTTGCCAAGTGCTATAAGCCTCAGAGAAGTCATCTCAAACAGACAGCTTAACCAAAGCGGGCATTGCTATGTAGCCTAGGGCTCATTTGCAGCGATCCCCGCATGTCCCAATTAGAAGAAATCAAATTGCCTCAGAGAAAATGGAAGAATAAATATGACCTCCCTTGTCTTGCCTTAATGCATCTTAATATGAACTATCGCAGGAAATCAATGCGGAATTCCTTCATAACACTTGTAAAATTAAACTGTTATGCAGAAATGTGACTCCAGTGGTACCATCAATAGTTAAAATTCATATGGCCCATGAAGATTTACCTGAAGGCTGGTTTGTACATGAATATCCTTCCTTTGATTTCTTTACATATGATTGCTGTATATTTGGTGAACAGTATACTGTGCTTTTTTGGGGGTGAAGATGAAAGTTCAGCTTGTGGAATCACATCATGTCATCAGACAAAAATGATCCACTGAGAAAAAGTAAGTGAGTGGCAACGAGGAGACAGCTGAGAATAGGCAAAACCTGTAAATACTGAAGTCAAAACTAGATGGGATATTAAATGCATTGTTTACATTTACTTGCATACTTTACAGTACAGTAAATACAGTAGATACAAAACTGGAACTTCAGGGAAGAGTGAAGGAAGAAAGTGATCAATTGTATAATTACAGCAAAATTATTCCATCAGGATTTCAACAACAAACAGAAAAAGTCAAACTCCTTCTCTTACCCTGATGTTGACAAATATCAGCATCCAGCCTGCCCTGATCACAAAAGCCTAAGACAGATACAGATCACACGTCAATAATACTCCACAAACCTGACTGTACCTCTTATTAATGAATAGCTGCTATTATTTTCTACTGAGTGAAAGTGAGGTGGAAGCAGCCCTGTCATTCAAAGAGACTAAGTCATTCTCAGCAAGAACACTATGAGTAAGCAAAGTTTCCTTTCTCTTTGCTAAAGATTAGCACCAAATGTACAGGAAAAGTGATGATGTATTTCATTCTTCATACCAAAATCTGGATTCAATGGGAAACAGTTATTACTGTATATCTGAAGGTTTCTATGAACATCAGGATTATGGGAATTCTCAGAAGGAAAGTAAATATTGGGGGAAGATTACCCATGTAGCTCAAGACTTTGTACTTTATTCACCCTCTTTTCCTTCTAAAGATTTTATCTGGCCATACTATCAATATGATGGATTTCTGAGTTGTTATGGTCTTGGTTGCAAAGACCTCACTACTGATGTAGCTAAAACTACTGCTGTACTATTCTGTTCCTATCATGTTTCAACTACTTAATGCAATGCTAGTAGAACAGAATCTCATTTGCCTGGGTACATTCAACTATTAAGGCAAAAACCTAGTCCTTCCCTAAATTGCTATTTTCTAGCACTTGCTCTCTTCTTCAATATTCTTTCCTTCTCACTCACTAATGTCTCTCTCTCTCTCTCTCTGTGTGTGTGTGTGTGTGTGTGTGTGTGTGTGTGTGACAGAAAAGCAATAACAGACAACTGTCTTTCTGCAAAATATAGTGAAGTTATTTGGTACAAGTGGAGGGAATCTTTTTTTTTCCATTTCAGATCAAAGTGGAAATCTTTTGAAGTGTAGTTATTTGATAAAAAGAGCTTTATAACAAGCAGATAGAGAAGTTAGTAGGACATAGAGATATGTTATTAAACTGCAAACCATTATTAATACAGCAATTCTGACTTGAAAGAAATATGTGAAATGACACCGGAAATTAATTAGATTATTTCATCATTCTTTTACATTAAAAACTTTGATACAGTTGCATAGATATATAGGTACATTGATAAAAAGGCACAAAGACAAACAGAATTTTAATGAGTGGAGAGCTTTTATCTACTATCACTTTGCGACTTAATTTTTTCTGTTTATACTGCCTATTGATTCCAGTTGAAACCTGCTGTTTTAATGTTGTTATTGATATTCTCTCTGGGTTTTCTTCTAATTCTGGCATTGATATTACCTTGATCAGATTTAGTTTATTGGAATTGCCTGTAGGTTTCAGTCTCTGGAGTTTTCCCCTGCTTATAGACATGGAAAGATAAAACCTTTCTTTTTATCTGAAAATCCTTGAGAGACTGAAAGATATAGTCATTTTCTGAGAACATTAAAAAAAAGCAAGAGACAAGAATCAAAAGGAATATACTTTTCACTGAGTCTATTTAAAACATTTTTATACCTTGCATATTTTTTTACACAAACACATACATACACAAATGCATACATTCAAAAACACACAAACATTCATAAACACACAAACACAAACACACACATATACACACACATACATAAACACAAAGAGAAAGAGGGAGGGAGGGACGGAGAGGGAGGAGGGGAGATTTCTAGTCTAGTTTGAAAATTTAGGAACAACGTGGAAAGACTTTATGTCTTGTCATAAAGTCACATGAACTCTATGCTGCAGGCTTTGTTGTCAATGGAATAATAATAATAATAATAATAATAATAATAATAATAATAATAATAATAATAATAATAATAATAATAATAATATTTTAATTTTTATACCGCCCTTCTCCCGAAGGACTCAGGGCGGTGAACAGCCAAGTAAAAACAATACAATATATTACAATAAAAACTATTTTAAAAACTTATTCAATGTGGCCTAAATTTAGATATAAAATACATAATATAAAATAACCCCATTTAAAAACGAATTAAAAACCCCTATCAAGCCAGTCCTGCTCGGAAGAATAGGTACGTCTTCAGCTCGCGGCGAAAAGTCCGGAGGTCAGGAAGTTGTCGAAGTCCTGGGGGAAGCTCGTTCCAGAGGGTAGGTGCCCCCACAGAGAAGGCTCTCCCCCTGGGGGTCGCCAGCCGACACTGTTTGGCTGATGGCACCCTGAGGAGACCCTCTCTATGGGAGCGTACCGGTCGGTGGGAGGCATGTGGTAGCAGAAGGCGGTCCCGAAGATATCCCGGTCCTATGCCAACACCTTGAAGTGCACCCGGAAGACCACAGGTAGCCAGTGCAGCCTGCGCAGGATTGGTGTTATATGGGAGCCACGAGTGGCTCCCTCTATCACCCGTGCAGCTGCATTCTGGACCAACTGAAGCCTCCGGGTGCTCCTCAAGGGGAGCCCCATGTAGAGAGCATTGCAGTAGTCCAGGCGAGAAGTGACGAGGGCGTGAGTGACCGTGCATAAGGCATCCCGGTCTAGAAAGGGGTGCAACTGGCGCACCAGGCGAACCTGGTAAAAAACTCTCCTGGAGATGGTCGCCAAATGATCTTCAAAGGACAACCATTCATCCAGGAGAACACCCAGATTGCGCACCCTCTCCATTGGGGCCAATAATTCGCCTCCAACAGTCAGCCGCGGTTGCAGCTGGCTGTACCGGGATGCCGGCATCCACAGCCACTCAGTCTTGGAGGGGTTGAGCTTGAGCCTGTTTCTCCCCATCCAGACCCGCATGGCTTCCAAACACCGAGACAGCATTTCGACAGCTTCATTGGGGTGGTCAGGGGTGGAAATGTACAGCTGCGTGTCATCCGCGTACAGTTGATAACTCACCCCAAAACCACTGATGACCTCACCCAACGGCTTCATATAGATGTTGAACAGGAGAGGCGACAGAACCGACCCCTGTGGCACCCCACAAAGGAGGCGCCTCGAGGTCGATCTCTGCCCCCCTGCCAACACCGTCTGCGATCGGTCGGAGAGATAGGACGAGAACCACCGAAACACGGTGCCTCCCACTCCTAAACTCCCCAACCGTCGCAGCAGGATACCATGGTCGATGGTATCAAAAGCCGCTGAGAGATCTAGGAGAACCAAGGCAGAGGAATAACCCCTATCCCAGGCCCTCTAGAGGTCATCCACCAACGCGACCAAAGCTGTCTCCATGCTATACCCGGGTCAGAAACCGGACTGGAACGGGTCTAGATAGACAGATTCATCCAGGTACTGGGGTAACTGATGTGCCACCACACTCTCAACAACCTTCGCCACAAAGCGAAGCTTGAACACTTCATTAACTGGGGATAGATATCATCTCTTATTGTCTTAAATTGCTGAATTGTTGAATTTTGTTTTAAGTAGCCTGAAAAAAAGCCAATCCTAAACATCAGATTAATAATATAGTTGCTCTTTAAAAGGGTGAAGCAATAAGCAAGCAGGGAGATTAGCATACTCAGGTCTTCAGTAACTGTAACTCATCAGCCAAATGCAGCCACTCATTAGATGAATATAATTGTCTAATAAAGAAAAAAACAGGCTGATGGCCTGGTATCAGTCAGCCACAGAATGGCTGGTGGTTATGCTTAGTGAATGCTAGTTTGGGCAATGTGGTTTGGAAAAAAATGCACACCAAACACTCTTAAGGCACTATATATCACTACATTTGGGTGTCTATCTTTTAACAGTGGTCAAATATATTTTCCCAACTAAAATAATAGTCTCCAAAGCACTGACAAGGACTGTCATGGACAAAGGCTGTGATCTAGATATCAGGTGGCTGGGAATGCATGGATCCATGTCTTGTTTTTTTCATGTCAGAAGAAAAGGAATGCGTTATTTCAGCAACACTCAATGGGCAAGCAGTCTGGTGTTTCTGGATTGATGAGGCCTGGTATAAAAACCAAGAATCTGTTCCGCCTTTTCTGTTCAATAGAACAATTCTTCTTGGCTGCTAGACATGATCCATCTTTTCACACCAGCAGAGTCCGTCCTTGCTGACAGCTGCTCATGTCCCAAGGCTCATTTCCTGTGATGAGACTATAATGACAGCCCACATAAAAAGTACTCTCTAGGAAAATCCAGTTTTATGCTCCATGGAGAAACATGGTCAATATGAGGGCTCAGCCCAGGCCTAACTACAGTTCATTTATGTACATCTTTCCATAAAGGACAGCTTATAATAAAAGTGAAATTTGAGTGATTTGCTATCACTTTGTCAGAACAGTTACCTCTAGTACATGACATCTTTACACATCTTCTGCAACCAAGTTTGAAGATGTATTCCTTTATAGTTCTGTTGTTTTGCTCATGTCTTCCATCTCCCGTGCTTGACTTTCATGAGACATATAAGGAATTTGAAATTTGAGCTGGATACTGATTTCAGCGAAATAATAAACAAACAGTACTATGCACTCAGAACACTGAAAATTGAAGAAAATTGTGCACTCATTTACAGCACTAATAAACTGTACTTCTCTCTGTCCATACATTTGGCTCCAGATTACATGGTAAAATAAAATCATATGCATATCCTACTTGACAATATACTTAAAGTAGCAAAACAACTGCACATTGTTTCTTACGTGGAATAAAAGAATGAATTTTCTTTTTCTGTACACTGAGCTATACTTCATACTGGCTGTTTTTCTGAATGTCAAATCTGTCGGCCAAGTACACATTGGCTCCTTAACCTGTTCCCTGGAGAAACTGTTCAAGAACTGCTTATCCATGTGGAAAGATTATTCCAGTATCAGTGAGACTTATCTGCTCTGTAAGTGCCAGTTCAGTTGTAAAGCTTCTCGGGGGGCATTTTGTAAGGAGCACCGACTCAGCATCAATGAATGGAAGGAAAATGGTATATAAAAACAACCTCTGTATTTCTGTTAAGCCCATTAAAAATCATAGTATTACATGCAATATAATTTCAGGTAGTTTTTTTTTAAAAAAATAACCTCTTTGCTCATTTTCTCACTGTAGTCAATGTTCCTTGCAGCTTGATCTCATATGCTTAATAAGAGAAACTCATGAATCAACAAAAAAGATGCTGGGAGACGACTTCCGGTGTCCAGCGGCAACGGACGTCTGGAAGGCTTCTCCTGCCTCCAGCGCCCGAACCCGGCCGCCGCCGAGGCCCTCAGGGGCCAGGTGTTCCGAAAAGGACACCTGCCGCACGGACGGCTCGCCAGGGGTCTCCCAGCCGACATACAGGACTGTGGGGACCGATGCTGGCGCGTCCTAGGCTTGGCGGGGTTTGGAGGCCACAGGCCGCGGCCATTATTTTGGTCGCCGCTTGCCGCTGTGCCCGTGACACCGGGCATTGGATTTATAACTGCAGCAGCCTGGTGGTGAACAGGAACGGAGAAGAATTGAGGAGGAGAAGGGAAGGGAATATCGGTAAACGTGAGTGGAGTGCCCGGAGTGCGGGGGTTTTCTCCCTGCGGTTGGAAGGAGCACGAGTTATTCTGGAGAGAGGAGAACTTTAAATAAGAAGATTACGGGTTTTGTGGAGCTCTGGAGAGAAGAGGTGATGGAGAAATTTAGGAGGGAAGGTTTGAGGCTCACCCTCCTTCTGGGGAACAGTGGTGGCGTCCAGCTTCCGCCTTCACTATGAGAATTTTGATGACATCACTTCCCTTCGGCTTCCTGGTTGACTAACTGTACTCTGGACTCGTTGCTCCTGTGAGTGCCCCCTGGTGGATCCGGAGGAAATTACAAGGATACTGTGCCTGCCTGAGGATTTTGTATTTTTTTTTTCCTTAATGGCAAAAGGTCAGAGACCAACTGCTGGAGAGATGGAGAGAATTTTGGAAAAGTTATCTAATATGGACAAGAAATTGGATGAAATAAGAGCAGAAATTGTGACTATCCAAAAGGATTTAAAGGATACTCAACAAGTTTCAGCAGAAAACAAGCAGAAAGTGGAAGGTTTGGAGGGTGAGATGCGGCAGTGCAGAAAAGAGAGGAGACGACAGGCAATGCTGTGCTTGGACTACAGATGGATAAAATGTCTTATTTCCTTAGGTTTCAAAATTTGGAAGAAGTGGACCAAGAAGACTTGAGAGATGTTGTGACTAAATTGTTGGGAGAATTTCTTGGGAGAGGTGTTGATTTCATGAATTGGGATGTGGATCGAGTTTATAGAGTTAATTGCAATATGCACGCACGCATGCAGTTCCCAGAGAGGTTCATGTCAAATTTGTGAGAAGAGAGACGAGATGAAATTCTTAGAAAACATAGGAGTGGGGCACTGATTTACAGGGGCAGGGAGATAGCCATTCTGAGGCAGATTCCCAGACAGGTACGTGAAAAAGAAAGAAATATTATTTTTGTCAAGCAAATTGTACCAGAAGGAGTGGGCTTCAGATGGCTGATGCCAGAGGGATTGATGATTTTCCGGGAGGGCATTACGAAAAAATCAGTACAATTGCGGAGGCTACGGCCTATGTGGAGGAACACAAAGCCTCCTGGAATCAGATGACCCAGGAATTGAAGAAGGGAGGTTATAGATCATGGGGCGAGCGGCTGCCGCTGTTATGCCCTGGAGTTGGGTCAGGCTGAACCCAGAGTTCTGAGATCCAAAACTAGGAAGTGATAAAGATATTTGGGATTGTGTTGGTTTTCCTTATTCTCTTTAGTACGATATTCTGTTTATTCTTGACCCTTCTTTATTACGTATTTAAAATTTGTAAACTTAGCTACTTCGTGTTACCTGCTTGCCATATGGCTGTTGTATGTGTTAAAAAATTTGAGTAAAATTCTTATTTTAGATAAGAAAAATGAAAATTTACCATACCTGATATGTATTTGTATAAACCTTTTTTTTTTTTTTGACTAATAAAAACTTTTTGAATAAAAAAAAAAAAGATGCTGAATATTTCAAATAATTTAGGGGTACAATCCATCCAGGATTAAGCATGCCATCTCCTATTGATTTCATTAGTCAAAAAGTTATTAATTTTCCCAGAATCTCTACTAACTACATGAAAATGAATTATACAGACTCATTACTCAAATAAAAGGCACAGTTATAGTGCAGAGTCTATGTATTGCTGTCCAGGGAATTTTATCCTACTCCTATAGATGGAAAGAAGAGTGAAATCAGGCTTTTCAAATATTTTGACTGAATGGTAACGTGCTATGATTCTTATTCATTCACTCATTCACTCACTCACTCACTCATTCATTCATTTATTCATTCAAATGTTCATTTATTTTTAAGATGGCTCAAATGCCATAGCTCCAACACCAGAATTAAATAATAAAATTAAAATACTAGTAAATAATAAAGGAATAAACCTATCAGAACTTATAGAAATAAAGTCAATTAAAAACAGCCAAGAGAAAGAGAACAAGAAAAAGATTGTGGATTTAGATATATGGGTTAAGGCAGAAGAGGGTCACTTTATTGTACTCACCAACCAAAGTGACATTCAGGGATAAGCAAACTGGTCAGCTATTTATCTTTGGAATGGTAGTCCCACAGTTCTTTGTCATTGTCCAAACTGACAGGGAAGATAGAAGCTGAGTCCAAAGCTTTCACAAGAAAGACAACTGCCTATGCCTACTTTTTTGAAGAACAGTTCTACTCTTCTTTCTAGCCTCAAAAAGGTCTCTAAAATGAATCACATTTTTAAATAATACTAATATTATTGCATTTGCCTGAAAGGAAGTGTTGTGTATGCTCCCATTGGAGGGGAATTTCAGCAGGAAAACATTTGAATCCTATTGGTTGTCAACTGATCCAGGTGTGTATAAAAGGAGAGCATCCTGCCTGTGTCTTTGCTAAAGTCTCACACTAAATAAAAGAGCTGTTGTCACTAGTCTGGTCTCGAGTCTCCTCTTTACCCAATCTAACATTGGCAACAAAGGTGAACTATTGACCAGAACCACCCGGGCCAGCTGTACGGACCAGAGACAAAGAGAACCAGCCCTCCTGAATAGCTGCCATGATGCCTAAATCTGCCAACCATTTGAGACCTTTCGATCTGACAGAAGAATCCTGGGACATGTTCATGTCCAGATTTGATTGTTTCCTCGAGGCAAACGACAATCATCTACTGCCTGACAATCGGAAAAGGGCACTTTTTCTTCACAATTGCGGTCCAAGAGTTTTCAGAATGGCGACTGCTGTAACGTCTCCCAGACCGGTCCAGCAAGTCGATTGGAACGTCCTGAAGGACACACTTCGTGCCCACTACACACCAGCCCCATCAAAATACGCCAAGCGCTACAAATTCCGCCAGCGGTTCTAGCTAGAGGAAGAATCAATCATTGACTTCATCGCTGCGCTCCACCACGCAGCCACCATGGCTGACTACAGGGACTCCCTAGACAAAGCCTTGCTAGAGTAGTTCCTTTGTGGCGTCAGGGATGTCCAGCTGAGACAACTACTCTTAGCAAAGCACAACATATCATTGCAAATCACGATTGATAAAGCTAAGGGGTATGAACTGTGCAACCTAGCTGCCGCAAACATGCAACAACCGGGGGCAAGCAAGACTCTGGCCTCAAAAGGTCTCTAAAATGAATCACATTTTAAATAATAAAATTAAAATACTAGTAAATAATAAAGGAATAAACCTATCAGAACTTATAGAAATAAAGTCAATTAAAAACAGCCAAGAGAAAGAGAACAAGAAAGAGGAAGGAAAAGATTGTGGATTTAGATATATGGGATAAGGCAGAAGAGGGTCACTTTATTGTACTCACCAACCAAAGTGACATTCAGGGATAAGCAAACTGGTCAGCTATTTATCTTTGGAATGGTAGTCCCATAGTTCTTTGTCATTGTCCAAACTGACAGGGAAGATAGAAGCTGAGTCCAAAGCTTTCACAAGAAAGACAACTGCCTATGCCTACTTTTTTGAAGAACAGTTCTACTCTTCTTTCTGGCCTCAAAAAGGTCTCTAAAATGAATCACATTTTTAAATAATAAAGGAATAAACCTATCAGAACTTATAGAAATAAAGTCAATTAAAAACAGCCAAGAGAAAGAGAACAAGAAAAAGATTGTGGATTTAGATATATGGGATAAGGCAGAAGAGGGTCACTTTATTGTACTCACCAACCAAAGTGACATTCAGGGATAAGCAAACTGGTCAGCTATTTATCTTTGGAATGGTAGTCCCATAGTTCTTTGTCATTGTCCAAACTGACAGGGAAGATAGAAGCTGAGTCCAAAGCTTTCACAAGAAAGACAACTGCCTATGCCTACTTTTTTGAAGAACAGTTCTACTCTTCTTTCTGGCCTCAAAAAGGTCTCTAAAATGAATCACATTTTTAAATAATACTAATATTATTGCATTTGCCTGAAAGGAAGTGTTGTGTATGCTCCCATTGGAGGGGAAGTTCAGCGGGAAAACATCTGAATCCTATTGGTTGTCAACTGATCCAGGTGTGTATAAAAGGAGAGCATCCTGCCTGTGTCTTTGCTAAAGTCTCACACTAAATAAAAGAGCTGTTGTCACTAGTCTGGTCTCGAGTCTCCTCTTTACCCAATCTAACATTGGCAACAAAGGTGAACTATTGACCAGAACCACCCGGGCCAGCTGTACGGACCAGAGACAAAGAGAACCAGCCCTCCTGAATAGCTGCCATGATGCCTAAATCTGCCAACCATTTGAGACCTTTCGATCTGACAGAAGAATCCTGGGACATGTTCATGTCCAGATTTGATTGTTTCCTCAAGGCAAACGACAAACAGCTCCTTTCCTTCTAGCCAATCAGCTCCTTTCCTTCTAGCCAATCAGCTCCTTTCCTTCTAGCCAATCAGCTCCTTTCCTTCTAGCCAATCAGCTCCTTTCCTTCTAGCCAATCAGCTCCTTTCCTTCTAGCCAATCAGCTCCTTTCCTTCTAGCCAATCAGCTCCTTTCCTTCTAGCCAATCAGCTCCTTTCCTTCTAGCCAATCAGCTCCTTTCCTTCTAGCCAATCAGCTCCTTTCCTTCTAGCCAATCAGCTCCTTTCCTTCTAGCCAATCAGCTCCTTTCCTTCTAGCCAATCAGCTCCTTTCCTTCTAGCCAATCAGCTCCTTTCCTTCTAGCCAATCAGCTCCTTTCCTTCTAGCCAATCAGCTCCTTTCCTTCTAGCCAATCAGCTCCTTTCCTTCTAGCCAATCAGCTCCTTTCCTTCTAGCCAATCAGCTCCTTTCCTTCTAGCCAATCAGCTCCTTTCCTTCTAGCCAATCAGCTCCTTTCCTTCTAGCCAATCAGCTCCTTTCCTTCTAGCCAATCAGCTCCTTTCCTTCTAGCCAATCAGCTCCTTTCCTTCTAGCCAATCAGCTCCTTTCCTTCTAGCCAATCAGCTCCTTTCCTTCTAGCCAATCAGCTCCTTTCCTTCTAGCCAATCAGCTCCTTTCCTTCTAGCCAATCAGCTCCTTTCTGGGTCAGCTGAAGAACAAATTGGATAAGAGGAGGAATTCTTATATGGTTCAATGTTTTGAAGTTTTGGGGTTTGTGCAACATTGGCTTTGTGTTTCTAAAAGGTTTGGGTGATTTCCATTGTGAAGAATCCTGGGACATGTTCATGTCCAGATTTGATTGTTTCCTCAAGGCAAACGACAATCATCTACTGCCTGACAATCGGAAAAGGACACTTTTCTTCACAATGGAAATCACCCAAACCTTTTTAGAAACACAAAGCCAATGTTGCACAAACCCCAAAACTTCAAAAACATTGAACCATATAAGAATTCCTCCTCTTATCCAATTTGTTGTTCAGCTGACCCAGAAAGGAGCTTCTAGTCACTCTGTCAATTTAAAACAACAGCGTTTCCGCCCCCCCCTCTTCTTCTTTGCCAAGCGATCTCCTGACTGAGAAGCGAGCCGATCAGTTGGGAGGCTTCTTGGCTTCTCAATTTAAAGGGACGATGTCTTTTTTTCCCCTCTCTTCTTCGACAAGTGAGTCTTGATTTTTTTCTTCTATCCGATCAGCTCTAGCCGATCAGCTCCTTTCCTTCTAGCCAATCAGCTCCTTTCTGGGTCAGCTGAAGAACAAATTGGATAAGAGGAGGAATTCTTATATGGTTCAATGTTTTTGAAGTTTTGGGGTTTGTGCAACATTGGCTTTGTGTTTCTAAAAAGGTTTGGGTGATTTCCATTGTGAAGAATCCTGTCTTGAATAAGTTTTCTGCTTGTTTGTTCTGCCGAACTTCCGGCTTCCACTTTCTCTGATCTCTAGCTGTTTTCTGCTTACAAAGTTTCCTTTATGCAGGAATGTGGAATTCCAGGCAGGTTCCTTGTTAACAGCTTGATTATTCCTTAATTATCTGGGATATTTTATTTGGGAAATGAAGAGGGGGGAGTTTGATTCCTTCCCAGAACAGATTAGTGGGGTGGGGAGGAAATGGGATTGGATCCGTCCCCTAGGAATCGGTCTTTACAGAGTGCTAGAAATTCAAGCAGACTGCCAACACACAAAGAATGACCTACTTTGCGAATTTCAGGATGTTTTCGCCGGAACTTTGGGCAAGTACGTGGGGACCCCTATTTCTTTCAACCTAGACCCTAAATAAAGCCCTGCAAAAGAGCACCTATCCAATGCCAGTAGTGCAACATTTGTTGCACTCTTTGGGGTCAGGAAAAGTTTTCGCAAAACTTGATCTAGCCCAAGCTTACCAGTAATTACCCATCGACGATGCCGATCACAAACAGAAACACAAACGATAGTGACCCATAGGGGAGCTTTTAAATGCACCTGTTTGCAATTCGGGGTTAGTGTGGCACCCGGATTGTTTCAAAACTTGATGGAGAGACTATTACAAGGGATCCCTGGGGTGGTGCCTTACTTCGATGATGTCCTAGTATCTGATGAAAACCATCACCAAATAACATCTAGACTTCGAGAAGTCCTGACTAAATTTAGAAATGCAGGACTTCAACTAAAATGAGAAAAATGCCAAATATGGGTGTCATCAGTCGAATTCGTGGGCTACAGAATTGACCAGGCAGGCATTCACCCCACTGAGTCTAAAGTCAAAGCAATAAAGGAGGCACCCACTCCCAGGGATAAGACAGAACTGCAAGCCTTCCTTGGTCTCCTGAATTTCTACGCTGTTTTCTTAAAACAAAAAGCCACAGTGGCTGAGCCCCTTCACAGATTGTTGGCTAACAAAACTCCCTGGGTCTGGGGCAAGAAGGAATCAGACACATTTTCTAAAGTCAAGGGACTCCTGACAGAGAACAGTCTCCTAATCCAGTATAATCAAACCCTACCTTTGGTCCTAGTTTGTGATGGTTCCCCTTTTGGAGTGGGGGCTGTCCTTAGCCATCGGTTGCCGAATGGGTCTGAGGCACCCATTGGTTACTTCTCCTGAACCCTGTCCAGCCCAAAAAGGAACTATAGCCAGCTGGACACGGAAGCCCTGGCTGCAGACTCTGGGGTAAAGAAGTTTCACAAATACCTTTTTGGGAGATGATTCGAACTCGTTACCGACCATCGCCCCCTATTAGGATTATTGGCTGGGGACTGACCCACTCCCATCGCACTATCACCTAGACTGACAAGATGGGCATTGTTCTTGGCAGCCTACGACTACAAACTGGTCCACCGCCCTGGCAAAGACTTAACCCATGCCAATGCTCTAAGCAGATGCCCACTTCTGAGGCTGGTAGATGACCCAACCCCGGGGTCGCTAGCTCTGCTCATCGACTCTATAGCGATGGGTCCATTGACTTCAACAGCACTAGCAAAAACATTGCATCGCGACATTCAAATAAAAACGGTTATGGGTTGGGTCCTGAGAGGGTGGCCCACGGGCAGATTGGCAGATGCGTTCAAGGATTTCAGCAATAAGCAGAATGAGTTGGCCACACAAGGGGGTTGTTTGTTGTGGGGGGGACAGAGTTGTAGTACCTGTGGCATTAAGAACCAGGGTTTTGGAAATGTTGCACGAGAGCCATCCTGGGATAGTTCACATGAAAGGTCTCGCCAGAAGTTACATTTGGTGGCCACAAATAGATAAAGACATAGAAAATTGGATTGCACAATGCCCACCATGCCAAGAGTCTAGACCAGTCCCCCCCCTCCATCCCTGTTAAGGAATGGGAACAGCCTCAAAACCCATGGTCCCAAATCCACATCGATTTTTCTGGCCCCTTTCATGGCCAAAAGTTCTTAATTATCGTTGATGCATATTCAAAATGGTTAGAGGTGTCCCTAATGAAATCAACAACTACTGAGGCAGTGGTCCGAGTCCTCTGGAAGCTATTCTCCACACATGGCCTTCCCGACACCCTAGTGTCCGACAATGGTCCCCAATTTACCTCACTACAATTCGAGAGCTACCTGGCCGGTTTGGGAATCCGCCACGCACTCTCGGTGCCCTACAAACCAACGACGAATGGTTTAGCTGAAAGATTTGTACAATCCACAAAGGAAGCTTTAGCATGTTTGGGTCCAGGGGACTGGCAAGAACGAATTGACATTTTCTTAACCACTCAACATGGCACACCTTGCCCGGCCATGGGCCTAAGCCTGGCCGAACTCCTCATGGGACATAAGCTTCGTTGTACCTTGGACTGCCTTAATCTGAATTACTCCCCCAATAATTACCAGGGGGGAGGAGAGGGAACTAGGGAGTTTGAAATAGGCGACCCAGTTTTTGCACGAAATTACTCAGCAACATGGCTAGCCAGGCAAATAGTAGAAAAAACTGGTCCCAAATCATATAAAATCGACATAGGGAACGGGAAAATTGAACGGAGGCATATCGATCAACTCCGTAAGCGAACACTCCAAAACTCCAGCCCTAACTATAATCTGATTGTTCCAACAGCTAACTCAAACCCGACAGGACCGGTTGACTTACCTGAGGTCTTCGGTGTCCAGCGCTGCTCCAGGCCACCGCTAGAATCCACCACCGACCCAGCAGCAAATAACAAAGGATTTGAAGAAATAACCTCCAATAATCCACAAAACAGGGCCCCAATGGAAGAGCTGGGAAGTGCGGAAAGCACCTCCGACCAGCATGCTTCCCCCGCCAAAACTGAACTGCGCAGGTCAAGTAGACACAGGGAACACCCTAGTCATCTACGCGATTACATATGTTAAAACATGCAAAGCCAAGGCGAAGTGCATTTTGGGGGGGGAAGAGTGTTGTGTATGCTCCCATTGGAGGGGAATTTCAGCGGGAAAATATTTGAATCCTATTGGTTGTCAACTGATCCAGGTGTGTATAAAAGGAGAGCATCCTGCTTGTGTCTTTGCTGAAGTCACACACTAAATAAAAGAGCTGTTGTCACTAGTCTGGTCTCGAGTCTCCTCTTTACTCAATCTAACAGGAAGACTAGGTTTTTCAGTGATCACAACTGGGATGGGCAACTTGGTTGTTAAAAAAAACCGTTGCTAGGTGAAACCACAATTGTGCTTATGAGCTTACATTAGCTATCCTTTGATTTTCAGTCCTGAGAACGTTGTAAACACAAGGATTGGTTATTTTTCATTTTTCATCACCATCATAACTGTGAACGGTCTCTAAACAAAGCAACTGCTAAACAGGGACTATTCATATTTAAAATGTTTGATTGTTTGTTGGGGGATGAATTAATGTGAAGGGAGAAAGAGTGTTTGTCTCACAGTTGAAGGAAATGCATGCAGAGTCTCAATTTATGCACATCTTCCAAACACCCATATTTAATGTTCGTTCAGATTCCTTCCAAATGTAGACTACTTTATCTTCCAGAGGTTGTGAATGATCCAAATCAAGTCAAATTGAACTGAAGGTACTACTCATCAATATTGATTTCTTGAGAGAGTGAAAAATTATGCCCTCTCACACTTTAACTGATTACAGTTATCAGACTGTAGACAATATCTTTGTGGGGAGAGAATGTTGCAGAATGAAGGCTTTCCAATAGATGAGCAAAAGTTTTCTTGCAAATAATTGAGTATACAACTTAATTAAGACAATGCCATTTTAGACTTCTATGATGAACCTACCTTTAAGATCAAACCAGCTTTTAGAGCTATGGTGGTTTCTGTACATCTTTTTCTAAGAGTTAAAATGTATTGTTAATTGTACACACTAAGTTAAATAGCACATTATTGCCTTTCTGATTTTTGTTTTTGATAGCATAAGTCTCTAGAAGCTCAGTTTTGATCAAAATTATTACATCTAAATGAGGCTTAAAACCTACCCCAAAGTTGTTTTGTGGAATTTTCTCTCTTACATCTTTACATTTATGATTTTACAACCTTTAATTAAAATTAGAATGACACTCATATACTTAACATCTTGTGTAGCTTAGTACTCAGTTTCCTCAGGGTCCAGTTTTATGGACTCTGATGTGGACCTGTGTGTAAGAGTACCAACAAAGCCTTATTGTTCTCAGTTTTTAAATATTTTGTAGCTGTGACTATCATAGCAATCCACAATTTTGCATAGTGTACCTTTTTATAGTTGGATAATGACTTTAAAGGCACCAAATGGTAACACAGTAGCTGAAATTTATATTGCCATGAAAATCCTTACCTCTCTCAGTCTAATTAACAGCAAAGTGCTGTCTCATTGATCTCTTGATTAGGGTATCAGATCAGCTTGTTACTGAGGAGAGAACATTATTTAGTGTAAGCCTTTTTGCTTACAATCCCTCAAGTAGGTATAATCAGTTACAAGATAAGGAGAATCAAGAAAAGTTGAGTCTAGAGGTTAGAACCATGGGCCAAGAGAAAACAACTGAAGACAAACTAATTATAGGCTAGAAAACTTGTAGAGCTTAACCTGGGTGATTGACAGGAACAAGGGAGCACCTAAACCTTTTAAGAAGATTTAAGATTAGCAGGAAGGTAAATACAATTTAAAAATACTCACACTTTTAATTTCAGACCGCATACGATGATTATTTATTCAGGAAGGCCTTTTTTTTTGTTTTGTTAAGATCCTGTAAAATCCATTGGGCAAGAGGCATGATTCCAAGACAAATCTGGACAATCAGGTTTGGATATGGTAAGGGGATACTTTTTTGAGAATGGAAAAATGGGGTACCAATAAAATAAAATGAAAAATATTGTATGAACTAGGCTTTTTCTTGGCTGTAGATATATACTTTCCCACTACTACGATACTCATATAAGATCAAGTTATCTAAATTACTCCAGGTAAGGAGAAACAGTTGAATGGTTTAAGCATTCCTGCTAATCCTTCAAAAAAAATCTCTCCACTCTTTTGTTTTTCCCAAAATGACAAAGTTGATCTCAAGCTCCTACTAGTACTACTGTCTGTTCCTGACTTCTTCTCCTAAGAATCCTACATTGTGAGGACTTGGAGAAGGGAAAAGCATATCATGATCAATTCAAAATAATGGGATGTCTTTTTCAGGTAAGTGACCCGTTTACACTGACATCCTTTTATTCCTGAGTCTGTTTGTGGAAATGATTAGCAGGAAAAACCATTTTCTGAGGGTTATTTTTTATTTTTCTGGACAACTTGGACTTCCCAATTATTATGGGATATTACCATTCTACGGCTGCTATGGGACTTTTGAATCTATTATGCTAAAATAACCGCTCGTATCATCATCATATATATATTCCATTTTTCTTTGCCTCTCTGAGCAAATACCTGTTTTTGCTGAAAGATGATGGCTTGTTAGTCATTCAATAGTGAAATATGGACTTTAACCTCCAGTTCATCACGTTAACCACTAAAAAAGCTATTTTGTGCCAAAACAATTAAGTATTTCTTTCATACAGATGTTATATAATTTGATCTTGATCTTCATTTTTATAAAAGCAAATTACTAAATATCCTGCATGATATTGAAAGCTTCCAGGTATTCATATTTCTCATTTCTTGTTTCACCTAAATTTGATATTTATTCTTTTTGAAAATTTCCATTCCAAAAGTTCCTGATAATGCATATAATTGCACATTGTCTTGTCATTTGCTGTTTCCAACGCATTATAAACAAACACTATTAATATGCCACTCACTTACTTTCTGCTTACGGCTAATGGCTATTTTGGCAACAGTTAACACAAAGAAATCCTATTTTTTAGTTCCAACAGATATGATTAGTGTCTGCTCCTGTATCCTCACATCTTCAACAAGTATGATTAATTCCGGAATAATTTTGGCTTCATCTCTTAAATACTACCTGATAAAAGATCTTTTTCAAACCCTAAAGTCTCATAAAATCAGCATTTTTCAATAGAAACATAGATCTATAGATACATACATGCATACCCTTTGCAAATGAAAACTTCTTACCAAAACCTCAGTAAATAAAGTACCTGTCAAATCAACATTTATTAACAAATCAATATTTATTAATGAAATCTGGGAAATTTGAATTTCTTTAACAGTAAACATTTTATTACCCTGTTTTCCCCAAAATAAGACATCCCCTGATAAGAAGCCCAATTGGGCTTTTGAGCGCATGGCAATAAGGCTAAGTGCTTATTTCAGGGTTTCAAAAAATATAAGACAGGGTCTTATTTTCAAATTTAGTCACATTATTTCCAGTGAAATAGGGACATGGTGCCAGTTGAGGGAGATTATAATACAGAGGGGACAGGATAGTGTAGGGGAAAACATCAAATTACTTTGCAATAGACTTTTCAGATATTCATGGACACTATAGCTGGGGACTATAGCATCAAAAAATAGTTTGTATGATGAATCAATTTTCAAACATTAATCACCAAAATCAGAACTTCTTTACTGGTCTAGGATACACAGACAGACAGGCATATAGGCATGCACAACATAAACCCACACACTGAAGCGTTCAGAGCCTACCTCATGTTTTTATTAGGGGCTTTTCCTCCAGATGAGTTTAAATGTGATTTAAGTTGATTTATCTTCATTGGAACTGTAGAATGCTTTGTAAAGAACGTTCTACTGACAAATACTTGGTTAGTTGTTTTTTAAATGCCAGACAAAGATCCGTTTCCTTTCTCAAGATTTTGATATCTCTTTTAATATCTCACTTGCTATTTTGTTGTGGCATTATGTCCACATTACATTTCATTACACAGCTTTGTTGTCAAGTTACAGAGAAAGTGCTTGCTGAAAATGTTTTGTATTAATCTGGGTGCATAGAAAAACTAAATGAACAAAATTCATATTCTCTTCCGGTCCAAGTCATGAGGAGGAAATAGGGGTCCAAAGAGACTTGCCAAAATGAGCAACTATTTTAGAGAAAGTTCCACATCCTTTTTGCTTGTGGTTTAACCCAATAACCTTTTTTGGCCAAGAAAAAAATCTCTCTAAACCTACTGATCTGGATCCTGGAGAATGCCTCTCTTTGCCATATTCCATTGGCTTTTACTGCTGCTTCTTGAAATTCTGAAGGCTGTTTAAAAATGAAATCTTTGATGATAATTAATTCCAGTTCTAAGACAATACTACGATTGTATCATCAAACATTTTCCTCATAAAATTCTAGTCAGGTGGGAAAAAATTGGAAGAGAATCTGTCATCCAACAGAGAATTTGAGGGCAGGCAAAAATGGATGACCTCTGTATCCTTGGGGAAGAAAAATTGTCACGGAATGGGTGGCCTTAGAAATTAGTTACATAAAAAGAAGTACCGGTACATAATACATATTAAAATAAGGAGTCATTACTACACCTAAATTCATGCCTTGTGTTTAACAGGTGGTTTCCCCAATTTCCTACATTTGCAAAGTCTATAGGACTTCATGTAACTGTTTCCATCCTCATATGCTAAGCAAAACTGAATGTTTGTCTGAATGTTTGTCAGGCAGACAAGTAGTAACATCCTGGAAACTCTGCTTCTTATAAGTGGTAAAGTTACCTGCATTTTATTTGTGTGCATGGAAGTTCAGATAGAGCTACGGATAAATAATTATTTAAAATCAAATCATTTACATAATTTTACTTGTCATGACTCCTGCATTGAGTAGCTATTCTATCTGAATAGGGGGGGAAAAACAGTTTGTTTTTTTTAACTTTAGATTTAATTTTCACCCAAAGAGAACCGTTGCAAGATGTGGTTATACTGTTGGCAATTGTAGAATCTTATTTTTGGAAGTCTAATCTTTTTTTCTCTAAATCATCTTACCAAATAGAGTTTCAGAGCTTTTTGTTCATATTATAAAATACTATGCCCAGTCATACTAAAATTTTATTTTCTTTTTATTATAATTTATGCAGAACTAATGTGAAGCATTTCAAATGTTATCCTAGATGAAAGAGAAAGGGTAAGGTTGCTTTTCACTCCATTCTAGCTGACAAAATGGCATAAGATTTTATGGTCTCTCAGACTTTTGGACCGTGCTAATGCTTTGGGACTGCAAATGCCATTAATTTGACCAATATTATGCTCTGTGATCCCGCATATCTGGATGGACCAAGTTGAGGAACTTCAGCTGATTCAGAATGTGGACATCTGATGTGTATTTGTAATATTTGTAGCCCCCCCTTAAAGTATAAGATCATAATAGCCGGGGTGAAATCCAGCAGGTTCTGACAGGTTCTGGAGAAGTGGTAGCGAAAATTTTGAACAGTTTGGAGAACCAGTAGCAGAAATTTTGAGTAGTTTGGAGAACTGGCAAATACCACCTCTGGCTGGCCCCAGAGTGGGGAGGGAATGGAGCTTTTGTAGTATCCTTCCCCTGGAATGGGGTGGGAATGGAGATTTTGCAGTATCCTTCCCCTGCCATGCCCACCAAGCCACACCCACATGCCCACTAAGCCATGCCCACAGATCCAGTAGTAAAAAAAAATTGGATTTCACCACTGATAATAGTGCAATATTTCTACAACCAGCACATACCAGTTATTAAAATAATTAGCCAAAGTACTGAAAGCAGACATAGCTATAGCTAAAACTGAGCTAAGAACAAAAACACCCATTGAGAAGAGGACTTGAGAGTGTAAATATAGCTACCAATTAAAAATTGGTAGTGAGATCCACTGTAGAGGAACATTCACCTTAAACATTTCAGCCATTATAGAAAACCCCCTTTTTATGGAACTAATTTAATATCTCTCAAATGGAAGGCAAAAGAAGGAGACTCACCTCCTGTTTTGAAATGCAGAAGAATGTAGTTCTTCAAGTAACTTTGTTGCACTCTTTAATGGCTTAAAGATTAGAACTAGAACTTCAACCTGTATAACCAGTATAGATATCATCTGTTCCAAATATCTTCATCTTACGAACATCTAGATGTCCACATTCAGAACCAGATGAACTTTCCAATAATCTGTAAAGGAAGCTCTTTGTAGAGAACATTACTGTTGTGTCTGCGCCCCCTGAGCCGGGTCTCCTGCCAGAAAGTGACTTGGAGCTGGGCCTCCTGTCAGAAAGTGACTTGGAAAGTGGGGGGGAAGGGCCGTCAGGACTTACCTCAGGAGCACCGGCTTCCCTGGCTCAGCTCCAGGAGCCAGAGGCAAGCCAGGTGGAAGAGATAACGAGGCCTCCATCCCCTGACTCTTCCCCCCCCCAGGCCATGCCTCCAGACCCAGCTGATGGCAATCAGGCTGGCTGGACCCTAGGTTCCGTAGGCAGGAGAGGCGGGAACAACAGAAGCAGGGGTGGGGCAGGGCTAGGAAGTGCTGAGTCATGGAGCCACACCCCACAGGATATAAAGGCAGCAAGAGCTGCTGTGCCTTTTCATAGCAGGCAAATTAACTGCTTAACTAAGAGCTGAAGTACTGTTTGACTCATCGGCGTTGAGGGAGATAACACAGACACTTGGCATACGCTCGCTATTCTGCTGCCAGAGCTAATTAAGCCATCGCTCAGACGGAGGTGAAAGGGGACAGAACAATTACATTAATCTATCTGAAATCATTATTACTTAGATTACATTAGGAAATCTAGATAGAACCATAATTAAAATATTCACCAACAACTATCTCAGTTACTAAATATCTACTGACAGAATACGATTGGGAAAGATTTCTAAACTGCTGCTAATATTTTAAGGATGACAAAATCAACCGTAAATTTCTATCTAGTGAACTCCTATTGTTCATATTTTTCTGTCTTTCTTATTTGGATTAACAATCATTTCATTCTCATTTGCCCCATACAGGCCCAGATTCTCGTTAAAGTAGTTCACAGAATGAGCAGATGAAAATAAGGAATAACTATATTTTTCTGCACTGATTTCATATTGATCTGGAAAATTATCAGAATAAAAATGATATTTATGACAACCCATTGCCTGGGTGAAATGGGAGTCTTTCAGCATCATTTTCTGTGATCGTTCCAGTGGTGAAATCCAATTTTTTTTACTACTGGTTCTGTGGGTGTTGCTTGGTGGGTGTGGTGTGGCTTGGTGGGCATGGCTTGGTGGGCACGGCAGGGGAAGGATACTGCAAAATCCCCATTCCCACCCCACTCTTGGGCCAGCCAGAGATGGCATTTGCCAGTTCTCCGAACTGCTCAAATTTTCTGCTACCGGTTCTCCAGAACCTGTCAGAACCTGCTGGATTTCACCCCTGGATCATTTCTCTAGGAAGGACTGGAACGACAGTAGCTCTGTTCCCTAAATATTGCTCACATAAATATATTCCATGGTACAGCAAAGTAGTTAAGAATGTGGTCTGCCATACCCTAAACACATATTCTCATTTGACATTCTGAATTAATATACAAATTTCAGGAGAAAAAGGCTACATTGTTCATAATAAGAACAAAGGAGTAGTACTAAAGGTGTTGCATTTGGAAGCTCATTATAGGATTTAGGGACAGTCACTCTCTCTCAGTCCAAATAGAAAGAGGGAGCATTGTATATGGCAGCTTGAATTCCTGAATGAAAGGTGGGATATGAATGTAAGTAGTCAACAAATAATACAACTTAACATCATAATGCAGACAAATGAATAAATCCATTCTGGAAATGAGATACTATGGCAATACCGGATGTTTTTGTCACTTTAACTTAGTGCTTTTAACAATTGGTCAATACTTACATGAGGCAGGCCTTCAAACAATAAAATGTATGAATTTATTCAAAACAAAGTTTGCCATTTATTGGCCAATGATGTGCCATCAAGTTGTCTATTCAGAGTTCAGTTGAACAGATTTTCTCTATGACAATCTTACCCTAATCTGATTTTTCAGGTCTTCCGACTGTGCACTCATCACCACAAGTGAGTCCATATACTTTGCTGCTGGTTGTCTTCTTCCTCTATTTCCTTCTACCTTTCTCAACCTTAAAGCCTTCTCCAAAAAGCTAGTTCTTTGCACAGTTTTGCACAGTGTGCAAAATAGGATAATTTGAGACTAGTGTTTGCCATATTGCGTGCATTGTATAGTTATTGTGTATCTGAGTAAATAACCTTAATGTATAGTATTGCCAGCCTGGGAGTGAAATTTTGTGTATCCTTAACACTTGTAAAAGCCTCAGAGGGAATTGCAAGCCTCTAAAGCAAGCAAGAGTGCTGTGTGTTTGTGTGTGTGTAAAATATATATATATATACCAAGGCATATTAAACAGGATGGCCGCCATATTGAATCTTTATCTCCTCCCCATGGACTGCACTGGAAGCAAACATGAATTGTTTGGTAGAAAAAGTGCTGCATGTTTCTGCCTATGTGTTTCAGGGAAGACCCAGTTTGTTGGTATGTCTTATCTGTCTCAGGAATCAATATCCTGAAAGCAGCGATTTGGTTTGGCTTTATGCTGACTGGCAATACGAGACCACAGTACTCTGTAATATATGTTTTATTTTGCAACTTATCAAGAATAAGGAATATAAAATATAAACTAAGAAAATCAGAGGGATAATAATAATAATAAAAAAATATAGATTTTGATTTTTAAGAAAAAGGGAGCAATTACTGAAAATACGTCAGTTGTTTATGAGTTAAGCAGAAGCCACAAGGAAAAATGCTTCCTCTGCCCCAACAAAACACACATAACATACAAGCACATGATTTTGCCTTGTTTGTCTGGTTCTTCCTCTTGGACAGATGGATTATCTGGCTCCACCAATGCTTTGTGACAGCAATAGTGCCTGAAAATTACTCTTTTATTTTGTTGGGGAGTAGTAACTTATATGTTTTTGTTACTTTAACTTAGTGCTTTTAACAGTTGGTCAATACTTACATGAGGCAGGCCTTCAAACAATAAAATGTATGAATTTATTCAAAACAAAGTTTGCCATTTATTGGCCAATGATGTGCCATCAAGTTGTCTATTCAGAGTTCAGTTGAACAGATTTTCTCTATGACAATCTTACCCTAATCTGATTTTTCAGGTCTTCCGACTGTGCACTCATCACCACAAGTGAGTCCATATACTTTGCTGCTGGTTGTCTTCTTCCTCTATTTCCTTCTACCTTTCTCAACATTAAAGCCTTCTCCAAAAAGCTAGTTCTTTGCACAGTTTTGCACAGTGTGCAAAATAGGATAATTTGAGACTAGTGTTTGCCATATTGCGTGCATTGTATAGTTATTGTGTATCTGAGTAAATAACCTTAATGTATAGTATTGCCAGCCTGGGAGTGAAATTTTGTGTATCCTTAACACTTGTAAAAGCCTCAGAGGGAATTGCAAGCCTCTAAAGCAAGCAAGAGTGCTGTGTGTTTGTGTGTGTGTAAAAATATATATATATACCAAGGCATATTAAACAGGATGGCCGCCATATTGAATCTTTATCTCCTCCCCATGGACTGCACTGGAAGCAAACATGAATTGTTTGGTAGAAAAAGTGCTGCATGTTTCTGCCTATGTGTTTCAGGGAAGACCCAGTTTGTTGGTATGTCTTATCTGTCTCAGGAATCAATATCCTGAAAGCAGCGATTTGGTTTGGCTTTATGCTGACTGGCAATACGAGACCACAGTACTCTGTAATATATGTTTTATTTTGCAACTTATCAAGAATAAGGAATATAAAATATAAACTAAGAAAATCAGAGGGATAATAATAATAATAAAAAAATATAGATTTTGATTTTTAAGAAAAAGGGAGCAATTACTGAAAATACGTCAGTTGTTTATGAGTTAAGCAGAAGCCACAAGGAAAAATGCTTCCTCTGCCCCAACAAAACACACATAACATACAAGCACATGATTTTGCCTTGTTTGTCTGGTTCTTCCTCTTGGACAGATGGATTATCTGGCTCCACCAATGCTTTGTGACAGCAATAGTGCCTGAAAATTACTCTTTTATTTTGTTGGGGAGTAGTAACTTATATGTTTTTTGTTAAGGATTCTTACAGATTTGAACACAAGGGTGTTTTTTCCCCCCCATTCTGTCTGTGGCAAGTAGCTATAGATGTTTTGGGTAGAAGTAAATACAACAGAAGTTTTATATTCAGTATTTTAATTTTAGTATTTTCTTTTAAAATTGCTCTAGGGAGCTGTTTCATCTTGAGAACTAATGGTCTGTGAAATTTCACTTTAAATAATGAAGACCTTCCTCCTCCCCATTTTAGGCTTACAGGCCTGTGAAAAATCATCTAAACTAATAAACCTGCCATTTCAAGCAACCTCTGAGTATGTTTGTAAGCCTTGGCTGGCTAATCTGAATAAAAATCCTTTACAATTCTGGAGCAGAATGGATGCCCATAAGGGAAAGAAAAGTGCTTATGATTATTA